>NC_135369.1:193403973-193770223 GCF_049243985.1 Paroedura picta
GCCTGTTCCAATTTACATCGATAAGGACACCCACTATGAAGTCAACCAGATCTTAGACTCTCGCTTGCATAAGGGTCGCCTTCAATATTTGGTCGATTGGAAGGATTTCCCCTCTGGGGATAAAGAGTGGGTTGAGGCTGGAAATGTGAAGGCACCCCGCCTTCTCCGGGCTTTCCATCGAGCATTTCCTGATTGTCCTCGCCCGGTTGATGCCGGCTAGGTGGGGGAGTGAAGTTAGTTTTAATGCGGAGGGATGTCAGGATTGTAGAATCTCTGTCATAAATTAGCCTGAGTTCCTCCATGTCAGTTATATTACTAGATGGGGCCCGGCGCCTGCTAGTCCCGGCCTTGTAGTTTGTAAGCAATAAAATAGAATAGTGATGTTATGTTAACCTTATCTTGTTATGGGTAGAAAGGGCTGTTTGTCACCTCTTTCAAGGATGGGAGTTTGGAATCCTGTTTTGGTTTCACATATGTCTTTTCTCACTCACCTCCCCCCCTGGGAACTGTCAAGTTTTGGGCGGGAGAAATGTATTGATAAGCTGAGGCAAATCTGGCTTCTAGTCAGATTTGACTTTTCAGTCCATTGCGTGTAGTGCTAATCAATAAAACTATTTTTCTTTTGAATAAGTTTTGTTGTGAGTTTCCTGTGCGCTTGACATCTCCACTTTCTCTGTGGAGGTAAGCCCACTGTCTGACTTATAATGTTTTTAGAGTCCCCCCCCTCCTTAACAAGGCGTGTAAGCGGCATCCCTTCCTCTCCAGGCAACAGAGGTGAGCTCTTTGTGATGTCATGTCCGTTGCTCTCCACATTCTCTATGGAGGTAGGCCCACTGTCGGACTTATAATGTTTTTAGAGTCCCGCCCCCCCCATAAGAAGGCCTGTAAGCGGCATCCCTTCCTCTCCAGGCAACAGAGGTGAGCTCTTTGTGATGTCATGTCCGTTGCTCTCCACTTTCTCTGTGGAGGGAGGTCCACTGTCTGACTTATACTGTTTTTAGAGTCCCCCCTCCCTCCTTAACAAGGCCTGTAAGCGGCATCCCTTCCTCTCCAGGCAACACAGGTGAGCTCTTTGTGATGTCATGTCCGTTGCTCTCCACTTTCTCTGTGGAGGTAGGTCCACTGTCGGACTTACAATGTTTTTAGAGTCCCCCCCCCCCATAAGAAGGCCTGTAAGCGGCATCCCTTCCTCTCCAGGCAACAGAGGTGAGCTCTTTGTGATGTCATGTCCGTTGCTCTCCACTTTCTCTGTGGAGGTAAGCCCACTGCCTGACTTAAAATGTTTTTAGAGTCCCCCCCCCTCCTTAACAAGGCGTGTAAGCGGCATCCCTTCCTCTCCAGGCAACAGAGGTGAGCTCTTTGTGATGTCATGTCCGTTGCTCTCCACTTTCTCTATGGAGGTAGGTCCACTGTCTGACTTATAATGTTTTTAGACTCCCCCCCCCCATAACAAGGCCTGTAAGCGGCATCCCTTACTCTCCAGGCAACAGAGGTGAGCTCTTTGTGATGTCATGTCCGTTGCTCTCCACTTTCTGTGTGGAGGTACGCCTACTGTCTGACTTATAATGTTTTTAGAGTCCCCCCCCCCTCCTTAAGAAGGCCTGTAAGCGGCATCCCTTCCTCTCCAGGCAACAGAGGTGAGCTCTTTGTGATGTCATGTCCGTTGCTCTCCACTTTCTCTGTGGAGGTCAGCCCACTGTCTGACTTATAATGTTTTTAGAGTCCCCCCCCCTCCTTAACAAGGCGTGTAAGCGGCATCCCTTCCTCTCCAGGCAACAGAGGTGAGCTCTTTGTGATGTCATGTCCGTTGCTCTCCACTTTCTCTGTGGAGGTAAGCCCACTGTCTGACTTATAATGTTTTTAGAGTCCCCCCCCCTCCTTAACAAGGCGTGTAAGCGGCATCCCTTCCTCTCCAGGCAACAGAGGTGAGCTCTTTGTGATGTCATGTCCGTTGCTCTCCACATTCTCTATGGAGGTAGGCCCACTGACGGACTTATAATGTTTTTAGAGTCCCCCCCCCCATAAGAAGGCCTGTAAGCGGCATCCCTTCCTCTCCAGGCAACAGAGGTGAGCTCTTTGTGATGTCATGTCCGTTGCTCTCCACTTTCTCTGTGGAGGTAGGTCCACTGTCTGACTTATAATGTTTTTAGAGTCCCCCCCATTCCTTAACAAGGCCTGTAAGCGGCATCCCTTCCTCTCCAGGCAACAGAGGTGAGCTCTTTGTGATGTCATGTCCGTTGCTCTCCACTTTCTCTGTGGAGGTCAGCCCACTGTCTGACTTATAATGTTTTTAGAGTCCCCCCCCCTCCTTAACAAGGCGTGTAAGCGGCATCCCTTCCTCTCCAGGCAACAGAGGTGAGCTCTTTGTGATGTCATGTCCGTTGCTCTCCACTTTCTCTGTGGAGGTAAGCCCACTGTCTGACTTATAATGTTTTTAGAGTCCCCCCCCCTCCTTAACAAGGCGTGTAAGCGGCATCCCTTCCTCTCCAGGCAACAGAGGTGAGCTCTTTGTGATGTCATGTCCGTTGCTCTCCACATTCTCTATGGAGGTAGGCCCACTGTCGGACTTATAATGTTTTTAGAGTCCCCCCCCCCCATAAGAAGGCCTGTAAGCGGCATCCCTTCCTCTCCAGGCAACAGAGGTGAGCTCTTTGTGATGTCATGTCCGTTGCTCTCCACTTTCTCTGTGGAGGTAGGTCCACTGTCTGACTTATAATGTTTTTAGAGTCCCCCCCATTCCTTAACAAGGCCTGTAAGCGGCATCCCTTCCTCTCCAGGCAACAGAGGTGAGCTCTTTGTGATGTCATGTCCGTTGCTCTCCACTTTCTCTGTGGAGGTAAGCCCACTGTCTGACTTATAATGTTTTTAGAGTCCCCCCCTCTCCTTAACAAGGCCTGTAAGCGGCATCCCTTCCTCTCCAGGCAACAAAGGTGAGCTCTTTGTGATGTCATGTCCGTTGCTCTCCACTTTCTCTGTGGAGGTAAGCCCACTGTCTGACTTATAATGTTTTTAGAGTCCCCCCCCTCCTTAACAAGGCGTGTAAGCAGCATCCCTTCCTCTCCAGGCAACAGAGGTGAGCTCTTTGTGATGTCATGCCCGTTGCTCTCCACATTCTCTATGGAGGTAGGCCCACTGTCGGACTTATAATGTTTTTAGAGTCCCCCCACCCCCCATAAGAAGGCCTGTAAGCGGCATCCCTTCCTCTCCAGGCAACAGAGGTGAGCTCTTTGTGATGTCATGTCCGTTGCTCTCCACTTTCTCTGTGGAGGGAGGTCCACTGTCTGACTTATACTGTTTTTAGAGTCCCCCCTCCCTCCTTAACAAGGCCTGTAAGCGGCATCCCTTCCTCTCCAGGCAACACAGGTGAGCTCTTTGTGATGTCATGTCCGTTGCTCTCCACTTTCTCTGTGGAGGTAGGTCCACTGTCTGACTTATAATGTTTTTAGAGTCCCCCCCCCTCCTTAACAAGGCCTGTAAGCGGCATCCCTTCCTCTCCAGGCAACAGAGGTGAGCTCTTTGTGATGTCATGTCCGTTGCTCTCCATTTTCTCTGTGGAGGTAAGCCCACTGCCTGACTTAAAATGTTTTTAGAGTCCCCCCCCCCTTCTTAACAAGGTGTGTAAGCGGCATCCCTTCCTCTCCAGGCAACAGAGGTGAGCTCTTTGTGATGTCATGTCCGTTGCTCTCCACTTTCTCTATGGAGGTAGGTCCACTGTCTGACTTATAATGTTTTTAGACTCCCCCCCCCCATAACAAGGCCTGTAAGCGGCTTCCCTTACTCTACAGGCAACAGAGGTGAGCTCTTTGTGATGTCATGTCCGTTGCTCTCCACTTTCTGTGTGGAGGTACGCCTACTGTCTGACTTATAATGTTTTTAGAGTCCCCCCCCTCCTTAAGGAGGCCTGTAAGCAGCATCCCTTCCTCTCCAGGCAACAGAGGTGAGCTCTTTGTGATGTCATGTCCGTTGCTCTCCACATTCTCTATGGAGGTAGGCCCACTGGCGGAGTTATAATGTTTTTAGAGTCCCCCCCCCCCATAAGAAGGCCTGTAAGCGGCATCCCTTCCTCTCCAGGCAACAGAGGTGAGCTCTTTGTGATGTCATGTCCGTTGCTCTCCACTTTCTCTGTGGAGGGAGGTCCACTGTCTGACTTATACTGTTTTTAGAGTCCCCCCTCCCTCCTTAACAAGGCCTGTAAGCGGCATCCCTTCCTCTCCAGGCAACAGAGGTGAGCTCTTTGTGATGTCATGTCCGTTGCTCTCCACATTCTCTATGGAGGTAGTCCCACTGTCTGACTTATAATGTTTTTACAGTCCCCCCACTCCTTAACAAGGCCTGTAAGCGGCATCCCTTCCTCTCCAGGCAACAGAGGTGAGCTCTTTGTGATGTCATGTCCGTTGCTCTCCACTTTCTCTGTGGAGGTAGTTCGACTGTCTGACTTATAATGTTTTTACAGTCCCCCCCACTCCTTAACAAGGCGTGTAAGCAGCATCCCTTCCTCTCCAGGCAACAGAGGTGAGCTCTTTGTGATGTCATGTCCGTTGCTCTCCACATTCTCTATGGAGGTAGGCCCACTGGCGGAGTTATAATGTTTTTAGAGTCCCCCCCCCCCATAAGAAGGCCTGTAAGCGGCATCCCTTCCTCTCCAGGCAACAGAGGTGAGCTCTTTGTGATGTCATGTCCATTGCTCTCCACTTTCTCTGTGGAGGGAGGTCCACTGTCTGACTTATACTGTTTTTAGAGTCCCCCCTCCCTCCTTAACAAGGCCTGTAAGCGGCATCCCTTCCTCTCCAGGCAACAGAGGTGAGCTCTTTGTGATGTCATGTCCGTTGCTCTCCACATTTTCTATGGAGGTAGGCCCACTGTCTGACTTATAATGTTTTTACAGTCCCCCCACTCCTTAACAAGGCCTGTAAGCGGCATCCCTTCCTCTCCAGGCAACAGAGGTGAGCTCTTTGTGATGTCATGTCCGTTGCTCTCCACTTTCTCTGTGGAGGTAGGTCCACTGTCTGACTTATAATGTTTTTAGACTCCCCCCCCCATAACAAGGCCTGTAAGCGGCATCCCTTACTCTCCAGGCAACAGAGGTGAGCTCTTTGTGATGTCATGTCCGTTTCTCTCCACTTTCTCTGTGGAGGTTGGCCCACTGTCTGACTTATAATGTTTTTAGAGTCCCCCCCACTCCTTAACAAGGCCTGTAAGCGGCATCCCTTCCTCTCCAGGCAACAGAGGTGAGCTCTTTGTGATGTCATGTCCGTTGCTCTCCACTTTCTCTGTGGAGGTAAGCCCACTGTCTGACTTATAATGTTCTTAGAGTCCCCCCCACTCCTTAACAAGGCCTGTAAGCGGCATCCCTTCCTCTCCAGGCAACAAAGGTAAGCTCTTTGTGATGTCATGTCCGTTGCTCTCCACTTTCTCTGTGGAGGTAGGTCCACTGTCTGACTTATAATGTTTTTAGAGTCCCCCCCCCCCATAACAAGGCCTGTAAGCGGCATCCCTCCCTCTCCAGGCAACAGAGGTGAGCTCTTTGTGATGTCATGTCCGTTGCTCTCCACTTTCTCTGTGGAGGTAGGTCCACTGTCTGACTTATAATGTTTTTAGACTCCCCCCCCCCCATAACAATGCCTGAAAGCGGCATCCCTTACTCTCCAGGCAACAGAGGTGAGCTCTTTGTGATGTCATGTCCGTTGCTCTCCACTTTCTGTGTGGAGGTACGCCCACTGTCTGACTTATAATGTTTTTAGAGTCCCCCTCCCTCCTTAACAAGGCCTGTAAGCGGCATCCCTCCTTCTCCAGGCAACAGAGGTGAGCTCTTTGTGATGTCATGTCTGTTGCTCTCCACTTACTCTATGGAGGTAGGTCCATTGTCTGACTTATAATGTTTTTAGACTCCCCCCCCCCATAACAAGGCCTGTAAGCGGCATCCCTCCCTCTCCAGGCAACAGAGGTGAGCTCTTTGTGATGTCATGTCCGTTGCTCTCCACTTACTCTATGGAGGTAGGTCCACTGTCTGACTTATAATGTTTTTAGACTCCCCCCCCCCATAACAAGGCCTGTAAGCGGCATCCCTCCCTCTCCAGGCAACAGAGGTGAGCTCTTTGTGATGTCATGTCCGTTGCTCTCCACTTTCTCTGTGGAGGTAAGCCCACTGTCTGACTTATAATGTTTTTAGAGCCCCCCCCCCCGCCCTCCTTAACAAGGCCTGTAAACGGCATCCCTTCCTCTCCAGGCAACAGAGGTGAGCTCTTTGTGATGTCATGTCCGTTGCTCTCCACTTTCTCTGTGGAGGTAAGCCCACTGTCTGACTTATAATGTTTTTGGAGTCCCCCCCACTCCTTAACAAGGCCTGTAAGTGGCATCCCTTCCTCTCCAGGCAACAGAGGTGAGCTCTTTGTGATGTCATGTCTGTTGCTCTCCACTTACTCTATGGAGGTAGGTCCACTGTCTAACTTATAATGTTTTTAGACTCCCCCCCCCATAACAAGGCCTGTAAGCCCACTGTCTGACTTATAATGTTTTTAGATTCCCCCCCCCCTCCTTAACAAGGCCTGTAAGCAGCATCCCTTCCTCTCCAGGCAACAGAGGTGAGCTCTTTGTGATGTCATGTCAGTTGCTCTCCACTTTCTCTGTGGAGGGAGGTCTACTGTCTGACTTATACTGTTTTTAGAGCTCCCCCTCCCTCCTTAACAAGGCGTGTAAGCGGCATCCCTTCCTCTCCAGGCAACAGAGGTGAGCTCTTTGTGATGTCATGTCCGTTGCTCTCCACTTTCTCTGTGGAGGTAAGCCCACTGTCTGACTTATAATGTTTTTACAGTCCCCCCACTCCTTAACAAGGCCTGTAAGCGGCATCCCTTCCTCTCCAGGCAACAGAGGTGAGCTCTTTGTGATGTCATGTCCGTTGCTCTCCACTTTCTCTGTGGAGGTAGGTCCACTGTCTGACTTATAATGTTTTTAGACTCCCCCCCCCATAACAAGGCCTGTAAGCGGCATCCCTTACTCTCCAGGCAACAGAGGTGAGCTCTTTGTGATGTCATGTCCGTTTCTCTCCACTTTCTCTGTGGAGGTTGGCCCACTGTCTGACTTATAATGTTTTTAGAGTCCCCCCCACTCCTTAACAAGGCCTGTAAGCGGCATCCCTTCCTCTCCAGGCAACAGAGGTGAGCTCTTTGTGATGTCATGTCCGTTGCTCTCCACTTTCTCTGTGGAGGTAAGCCCACTGTCTGACTTATAATGTTCTTAGAGTCCCCCCCACTCCTTAACAAGGCCTGTAAGCGGCATCCCTTCCTCTCCAGGCAACAAAGGTAAGCTCTTTGTGATGTCATGTCCGTTGCTCTCCACTTTCTCTGTGGAGGTAGGTCCACTGTCTGACTTATAATGTTTTTAGAGTCCCCCCCCCCCCATAACAAGGCCTGTAAGCGGCATCCCTCCCTCTCCAGGCAACAGAGGTGAGCTCTTTGTGATGTCATGTCCGTTGCTCTCCACTTTCTCTGTGGAGGTAGGTCCACTGTCTGACTTATAATGTTTTTAGAGTCCCCCCCACTCCTTAACAAGGCCTGTAAGCGGCATCCCTCCCTCTCCAGGCAACAGAGGTGAGCTCTTTGTGATGTCATGTCCGTTGCTCTCCACTTTCTCTGTGGAGGGAGGTCCACTGTCTGACTTATAATGTTTTTAGACTCCCCCCCCCCCATAACAATGCCTGAAAGCGGCATCCCTTACTCTCCAGGCAACAGAGGTGAGCTCTTTGTGATGTCATGTCCGTTGCTCTCCACTTTCTGTGTGGAGGTACGCCCACTGTCTGACTTATAATGTTTTTAGAGTCCCCCTCCCTCCTTAACAAGGCCTGTAAGCGGCATCCCTCCTTCTCCAGGCAACAGAGGTGAGCTCTTTGTGATGTCATGTCTGTTGCTCTCCACTTACTCTATGGAGGTAGGTCCATTGTCTGACTTATAATGTTTTTAGACTCCCCCCCCCCCATAACAAGGCCTGTAAGCGGCATCCCTCCCTCTCCAGGCAACAGAGGTGAGCTCTTTATGATGTCATGTCCGTTGCTCTCCACTTACTCTATGGAGGTAGGTCCACTGTCTGACTTATAATGTTTTTAGACTCCCCCCCCCCATAACAAGGCCTGTAAGCGGCATCCCTCCCTCTCCAGGCAACAGAGGTGAGCTCTTTGTGATGTCATGTCCGTTGCTCTCCACTTTCTCTGTGGAGGTAAGCCCACTGTCTGACTTATAATGTTTTTAGAGCCCCCCCCCCGCCCTCCTTAACAAGGCCTGTAAACGGCATCCCTTCCTCTCCAGGCAACAGAGGTGAGCTCTTTGTGATGAGTTCAAATCCCCTGGTCCAGATGAAATGCACCCGAGAGTACTCAAAGAACTTTCCAGAGAACTTGCACAGCCCTTGTCCATCATCTTCGGAACCTCTTTAAGGACTGGAGATGTCCCGGAGGACTGGAAAAGAGCAAACGTTATTCCGATCTTCAAAAAAGGGAGGAAGGATGACCCGGGAAACTACAGACCAGTGAGTCTGACCTCCGTTGTGGGGAAGATAATGGAACAGATATTAAAGGGAGTGATCTGCAAACATCTGGTGGATAATTTGGTGATCCAAGGAAGTCAGCATGGATTTGTCTCCAACAGGTCCTGCCAGACCAACCTAGTTTCCTTTTTTGACCAAGTAACAGGTTTGCTGGATCGAGGAAATTCGGTTGATGTCGTTTACTTGGATTTTAGTAAAGCTTTTGACAAGGTTCCCCATGATGTTCTGATGGATAAGTTGAAGGACTGCAATCTGGATTTTCAGATAGTTAGGTGGATAGGGAATTGGTTAGAGAACCGCACTCAAAGAGTTGTTGTCAATGGTGTTTCATCAGACTGGAGAGAGGTGAGTAGCGGGGTACCTCAGGGCTCGGTGCTCGGCCCGGTACTTTTTAACATATTTATTAATGATCTAGATGAGGGGGTGGAGGGACTACTCATCAAGTTTGCAGATGACACCAAATTGGGAGGACTGGCAAATACTCCGGAAGATAGAGACAGAGTTCAACGAGATCTGAACACAATGGAAAAATGGGCAAATGAGAACAAGATGCAATTTAATAAAGATAAGTGTAAAGTTCTGCATCTGGGTCAGAAAAATGAAAAGCATGCCTACTGGATGGGGGATACGCTTCTAGGTAGCACTGTGTGTGAACGAGACCTTGGGGTACTTGTGGATTGTAAACTAAACATGAGCAGGCAGTGTGATGCAGCGGTAAAAAAGGCAAATGCCATTTTGGGCTGTATCAACAGAGGCATCACATCAAAATCACAAGATGTCATAGTCCCATTGTATACGGCACTGGTCAGACCACACCTGGAGTACTGTGTGCAGTTCTGGAGGCCTCACTTCAAGAAGGACGTAGATAAAATTGAAAGGGTACAGAGGAGAGCGACGAAGATGATCTGGGGCCAAGGGACCAAGCCCTATGAAGATAGGTTGAGGGACTTGGGAATGTTCAGCCTGGAGAAAAGGAGGTTGAGAGGGGACATGATAGCCCTCTTTAAGTATTTGAAAGGTTGTCACTTGGAGGAGGGCAGGATGCTGTTTCTGCTGGCTGCAGAGGAAAGGACACGCAGTAATGGGTTTAAACTTCAAGTACAACGATATAGGCTAGATATCAGGAAAAAGTTTTTCACAGTCAGAGTAGTTCAGCAGTGGAATAGGCTGCCTAAGGAGGTGGTGAGCGCCCCCTCACTGGAAGTCTTCAAGCAAAGGTTGGATACACACTTTTCTTGGATGCTTTAGGATGCTTAGGGCTAATCCTGCGTTGAGCAGGGGGTTGGACTAGATGGCCTGTATGGCCCCTTCCAACTCTATGATTCTATGATTCTATGATTCTATGTCATGTCCGTTGCTCTCCACTTTCTCTGTGGAGGTAAGCCCACTGTCTGACTTATAATGTTTTTGGAGTCCCCCCCACTCCTTAACAAGGCCTGTAAGCGGCATCCCTTCCTCTCCAGGCAACAGAGGTGAGCTCTTTGTGATGTCATGTCTGTTGCTCTCCACTTACTCTATGGAGGTAGGTCCACTGTCTAACTTATAATGTTTTTAGACTCCCCCCCCCCATAACAAGGCCTGTAAGCCCACTGTCTGACTTATAATGTTTTTAGATTCCCCCCCCCCTCCTTAACAAGGCCTGTAAGCAGCATCCCTTCCTCTCCAGGCAACAGAGGTGAGCTCTTTGTGATGTCATGTCAGTTGCTCTCCACTTTCTCTGTGGAGGGAGGTCTACTGTCTGACTTATACTGTTTTTAGAGCTCCCCCTCCCTCCTTAACAAGGCGTGTAAGCGGCATCCCTTCCTCTCCAGGCAACAGAGGTGAGCTCTTTGTGATGTCATGTCCCTTGCTCTCCACTTTCTCTGTGGAGGGAGGTCTACTGTCTGACTTATACTGTTTTTAGAGCCCTCCCTCCCTCCTTAACAAGGCCTGTAAGCGGCATCCCTTCCTCTCCAGGCAACAGAGGTGAGATCTTTGTGATGTCATGTCCGTTGCTCTCCACTTTCTCTGTGGAGGGAGGTCTACTGTCTGACTTATAATGTTTTTAGAGTCCCCCCCCATTCCTTAACAAGGCCTGTAAGCGGCATCCCTTCCTCTCCAGGCAACAGAGGTGATCTCTTTGTGATGTCATGTCCGTTGCTCTCCACTTTCTCTGTGGAGGTAATCCCACTGTCTGACTTATAATGTTTTTAGAGTCCCCCCCACTCCTTAACAAGGCCTGTAAGCGGCATCCCTTCCTCTCCAGGCAACAGAGGTGAGCTCTTTGTGATGTCATGTCCGTTGCTCTCCACTTTCTCTGTGGAGGTAATCCCACTGTCTGACTTATAATGTTTTTAGAGTCCCCCCCCCACTTCTTAACAAGGCCTGTAAGCGGCATCCCTTCCTCTCCAGGCAACAGAGGTGAGCTCTTTGTGATGTCATGTCCGTTGCTCTCCACTTTCTCTGTGGAGGTAAGCCCACTGTCTGACTTATAATGTTTTTAGAGTCCCCCCCCTCCTTAACAAGGCGTGTAAGCGGCATCCCTTCCTCTCCAGGCAACAGAGGTGAGCTCTTTGTGATGTCATGTCTGTTGCTCTCCACATTCTCTATGGAGGTAGGCCCACTGTCGGACTTATAATGTTTTTAGAGTCCCCCCCCCCATAAGAAGGCCTGTAAGCGGCATCCCTTCCTCTCCAGGCAACAGAGGTGAGCTCTTTGTGATGTCATGTCCGTTGCTCTCCACTTTCTCTGTGGAGGGAGGTCCACTGTCGGACTTATAATGTTTTTAGAGTCCCCCCCATTCCTTAACAAGGCCTGTAAGCGGCATCCCTTCCTCTCCAGGCAACAGAGGTGAGCTCTTTGTGATGTCATGTCTGTTGCTCTCCACATTCTCTATGGAGGTAGGCCCACTGTCGGACTTATAATGTTTTTAGAGTCCCCCCCATTCCTTAACAAGGCCTGTAAGCGGCATCCCTTCCTCTCCAGGCTACAGAGGTGAGCTCTTTGTGATGTCATGTCCGTTGCTCTCCACTTTCTCTGTGGAGGTAAGCCCACTGTCTGACTTATAATGTTTTTGGAGTCCCCCCCACTCCTTAACAAGGCCTGTAAGTGGCATCCCTTCCTCTCCAGGCAACAGAGGTGAGCTCTTTGTGATGTCATGTCTGTTGCTCTCCACTTACTCTATGGAGGTAGGTCCACTGTCTAACTTATAATGTTTTTAGACTCCCACCCCCCCATAACAAGGCCTGTAAGCCCACTGTCTGACTTATAATGTTTTTAGATTCCCCCCCCCCTCCTTAACAAGGCCTGTAAGCAGCATCCCTTCCTCTCCAGGCAACAGAGGTGAGCTCTTTGTGATGTCATGTCAGTTGCTCTCCACTTTCTCTGTGGAGGGAGGTCTACTGTCTGACTTATACTGTTTTTAGAGCTCCCCCTCCCTCCTTAACAAGGCGTGTAAGCGGCATCCCTTCCTCTCCAGGCAACAGAGGTGAGCTCTTTGTGATGTCATGTCCCTTGCTCTCCACTTTCTCTGTGGAGGGAGGTCTACTGTCTGACTTATACTGTTTTTAGAGCCCTCCCTCCCTCCTTAACAAGGCCTGTAAGCGGCATCCCTTCCTCTCCAGGCAACAGTGGTGAGATCTTTGTGATGTCATGTCCGTTGCTCTCCACTTTCTCTGTGGAGGGAGGTCTACTGTCTGACTTATAATGTTTTTAGAGTCCCCCCCCATTCCTTAACAAGGCCTGTAAGCGGCATCCCTTCCTCTCCAGGCAACAGAGGTGAGCTCTTTGTGATGTCATGTCCGTTGCTCTCCACTTTCTCTGTGGAGGTAATCCCACTGTCTGACTTATAATGTTTTTAGAGTCCCCCCCACTCCTTAACAAGGCCTGTAAGCGGCATCCCTTCCTCTCCAGGCAACAGAGGTGAGCTCTTTGTGATGTCATGTCCGTTGCTCTCCACTTTCTCTGTGGAGGTAATCCCACTGTCTGACTTATAATGTTTTTAGAGTCCCCCCCCCCCCACTTCTTAACAAGGCCTGTAAGCGGCATCCCTTCCTCTCCAGGCAACAGAGGTGAGCTCTTTGTGATGTCATGTCCGTTGCTCTCCACTTTCTCTGTGGAGGTAATCCCACTGTCTGGCTTATAATGTTTTTAGAGTCCCCCCCACTCCTTAACAAGGCCTGTAAGCGGCATCCCTTACTCTCCAGGCAACAGAGGTGAGCTCTTTGTGATGTCATGTCCGTTGCTCTCCACTTTCTCTGTGGAGGGAGGTCCACTGTCTGACTTATACTGTTTTTAGAGTCCCCCCTCCCTCCTTAACAAGGCCTGTAAGCGGCATCCCTTCCTCTCCAGGCAACAGAGGTGAGCTCTTTGTGATGTCATGTCCGTTGCTCTCCACTTTCTCTGTGGAGGTAAGCCCACTGTCTGACTTATAATGTTTTTAGAGTCCCCCCCCTCCTTAACAAGGCGTGTAAGCGGCATCCCTTCCTCTTCAGGCAACAGAGGTGAGCTCTTTGTGATGTCATGTCTGTTGCTCTCCACATTCTCTATGGAGGTAGGCCCACTGTCGGACTTATAATGTTTTTAGAGTCCCCCCCCCCCCCATAAGAAGGCCTGTAAGCGGCATCCCTTCCTCTCCAGGCAACAGAGGTGAGCTCTTTGTGATGTCATGTCCGTTGCTCTCCACTTTCTCTGTCGAGGGAGGTCCACTGTCTGACTTATACTGTTTTTAGAGTCCCCCCTCCCTCCTTAACAAGGCCTGTAAGCGGCATCCCTTCCTCTCCAGGCAACAGAGGTGAGCTCTTTGTGATGTCATGTCCGTTGCTCTCCACTTTCTCTGTGGAGGTTGGAGCTCTGTCTGACTTATAATATTTTTAGAGATCCCCCCCATAACAAGGCCTGTAATCGGCATCCCTTCCTCTCCAGGCAACACAGCTGAGCCCTTTGTGATGTCATGTCCGTTGCTCTCCACTTACTCTGTGGAGGTAAGCCCACTGTCTGACTTATAATGTTTTTAGAGTCCCCCCCACTCCTTAACAAGGCCTGTAAGCGGCATCCCTTCCTCTCCAGGCAACAGAGGTGAGCTCTTTGTGATGTCATGTCCGTTGCTCTCCACTTTCTCTGTGGAGGTAGGTCCACTGTCTGACTTATAATGTTTTTAGAGTCCCCCCCCCTCCTTAACAAGGCCTGTAAGCGGCATCCCTTCCTCTCCAGGCAACAGAGGTGAGCTCTTTGTGCTGTCATTTCCGTTGCTCTCCACTTTCTCTGTGGAGGTCAGCCCACTGTCTGACTTATAATGTTTTTAGAGTCCCCCCCCTCCTTAACAAGGCGTGTAAGCGGCATCCCTTCCTCTCCAGGCAACAGAGGTGATCTCTTTGTGATGTCATGTCCGTTGCTCTCCACTTTCTCTGTGGAGGGAGGTCTACTGTCTGACTTATACTGTTTTTAGAGTCCCCCCCACTCCTTAACAAGGCCTGTAAGCGGCATCCCTTCCTCTCCAGGCAACAAAGATGAGCTCTTTGTGATGTCATGTCCGTTGCTCTCCACTTTCTCCGTGGAGGGAGGTCTACTGTCTGACTTATACTGTTTTTAGAGCCCCCCCTCCCTCCTTAGCAAGGCCTGTAAGCGGCATCCCTTCCTCTCCAGGCAACAGAGGTGAGCTCTTTGTGATGTCATGTCCGTTGCTCTCCACTTTCTCTGTGGAGGTAAGCCCACTGTCTGACTTATAATGTTTTTAGAGTCCCCCCCACTCCTTAACAAGGCCTGTAAGCGGCATCCCTTCCTCTCTAGGCAACAGAGGTGAGCTCTTTGTGATGTCATGTCTGTTGCTCTCCACTTACTCTATGGAGGTAGGTCCACTGTCTGACTTATAATGTTTTTAGACTCCCCCCCCATAACAAGGCCTGTAAGCGGCATCCCTTACTCTCCAGGCAACAGAGGTGAGCTCTTTGTGATGTCATGTCCGTTGCTCTCCACTTTCTGTGTGGAGGTACGCCCACTGTCTGACTTATAATGTTTTTAGAGTCCCCCCCCCCTCCTTAACAAGGCCTATAAGCGGCATCCCTTCCTCTCCAGGCAACAGAGGTGAGCTCTTTGTGATGTCATGTCCGTTGCTCTCCACTTTCTCTGTGGAGGGAGGTCCACTGTCTGACTTATACTGTTTTTAGAGTCCCCCCTCCCTCCTTAACAAGGCCTGTAAGCGGCATCCCTTCCTCTCCAGGCAACAGAGGTGAGCTCTTTGTGATGTCATGTCCGTTGCTCTCGACTTTCTCTGTGGAGGTAAGCCCACTGTCTGACTTATAATGTTTTTAGAGTACCCCCCACTCCTTAACAAGGCCTGTAAGCGGCATCCCTTCCTCTCCAGGCAACAAAGGTGAGCTCTTTGTGATGTCACGTCCGTTGCTCTCCACTTTCTCTGTGGAGGTAAGCCCACTGTCTGACTTATAATGTTTTTAGAGTCCCCCCCCTCCTTAACAAGGCCTGTAAGCGGCATCCCTTCCTCTCCAGGCAACAAAGGTGAGCTCTTTGTGATGTCATGTCCGTTGCTCGCCACTTTCTCTGTGGAGGTAAGCCCACTGTCTGACTTATAATGTTTTTAGAGTCCCCCCCCTCCTTAACAAGGCGTGTAAGTGGCATCCCTTCCTCTCCAGGCAACAGAGGTGAGCTCTTTGTGATGTCATGTCCGTTGCTCTCCACATTCTCTATGGAGGTAGGCCCACTGTCGGACTTATAATGTTTTTAGAGTCCCCCCCCCCCCCATAAGAAGGCCTGTAAGCGGCATCCCTTCCTCTCCAGGCAACAGAGGTGAGCTCTTTGTGATGTCATGTCCGTTGCTCTCCACTTTCTCTGTGGAGGGAGGTCCACTGTCTGACTTATACTGTTTTTAGAGTCCCCCCTCCCTCCTTAACAAGGCCTGTAAGCGGCATCCCTTCCTCTCCAGGCAACAGAGGTGAGCTCTTTGTGATGTCATGTCCGTTGCTCTCCACTTTCTCTGTGGAGGTAAGCCCACTGTCTGACTTATAATGTTTTTAGAGTCCCCCCCACTCCTTAACAAGGCCTGTAAGCGGCATCCCTTCCTCTCCAGGCAACAAAGGTGAGCTCTTTGTGATGTCATGTCCGTTGCTCTCCACTTTCTCTGTGGAGGTAAGCCCACTGTCTGACTTATAATGTTTTTAGAGTCCCCCCCCTCCTTAACAAGGCCTGTAAGCGGCATCCCTTCCTCTCCAGGCAACAAAGGTGAGCTCTTTGTGATGTCATGTCCGTTGCTCTCCACTTTCTCTGTGGAGGTAAGCCCACTGTCTGACTTATAATGTTTTTAGAGTCCCCCCCCTCCTTAACAAGGCCTGTAAGCGGCATTCCTTCCTCTCTAGGCAACAAAGGTGAGCTCTTTGTGATGTCATGTCCGTTGCTCTCCACTTTCTTTGTGGAGGTAAGCCCACTGTCTGACTTATAATGTTTTTAGAGTCCCCCCCCCTCCTTAACAAGGCGTGTAAGGGGCATCCCTTCCACTCCAGGCAACAGAGGTGAGCTCTTTGTGATGTCATGTCCGTTGCTCTCCACTTTCTCTGTGGAGGGAGGTCCACTGTCTGACTTATACTGTTTTTAGAGTCCCCCCTCCCTCCTTAACAAGGCCTGTAAGCGGCATCCCTTCCTCTCCAGGCAACACAGGTGAGCTCTTTGTGATGTCATGTCCGTTGCTCTCCACTTTCTCTGTGGAGGTAGGTCCACTGTCTGACTTATAATGTTTTTAGAGTCCCCCCCCCCTCCTTAACAAGGCCTGTAAGCGGCATCCCTTCCTCTCCAGGCAACAGAGGTGAGCTCTTTGTGATGTCATGTCCGTTGCTCTCCACTTTCTCTGTGGAAGTAAGCCCACTGTCTGACTTAAAATGTTTTTAGAGTCCCCCCCCCTCCTTAACAAGGCGTGTAAGCGGCATCCCTTCCTCTCCAGGCAACAGAGGTGAGCTCTTTGTGATGTCATGTCCGTTGCTCTCCACTTTCTCTATGGAGGTAGGTCCACTGTCTGACTTATAATGTTTTTAGACTCCCCCCCCCCCATAACAAGTCCTGTAAGCGGCATCCCTTACTCTCCAGGCAACAGAGGTGAGCTCTTTGTGATGTCATGTCCGTTGCTCTCCACTTTCTGTGTGGAGGTACGCCTACTGTCTGACTTATAATGTTTTTAGAGTCCCCCCCCCTCCTTAAGAAGGCCTGTAAGCGGCATCCCTTCCTCTCCAGGCAACAGAGGTGAGCTCTTTGTGATGTCATGTCCGTTGCTCTCCACTTTCTCTGTGGAGGTCAGCCCACTGTCTGACTTATAATGTTTTTAGAGTCCCCCCCCCCTCCTTAACAAGGCGTGTAAGCGGCATCCCTTCCTCTCCAGGCAACAGAGGTGAGCTCTTTGTGATGTCATGTCCGTTGCTCTCCACTTTCTCAGTGGAGGTAAGCCCACTGTCTGACTTATAATGTTTTTAGAGTCCCCCCCCCCTCCTTAACAAGGCGTGTAAGCGGCATCCCTTCCTCTCCAGGCAACAGAGGTGAGCTCTTTGTGATGTCATGTCCGTTGCTCTCCACATTCTCTATGGAGGTAGGCCCACTGTCGGACTTATAATGTTTTTAGAGTCCCCCCCCGCCATAAGAAGGCCTGTAAGCGGCATCCCTTCCTCTCCAGGCAACAGAGGTGAGCTCTTTGTGATGTCATGTCCGTTGCTCTCCACTTTCTCTGTGGAGGTAAGCCCACTGTCTGACTTATAATGTTTTTAGAGTCCCCCCCACTCCTTAACAAGGCGTGTAAGCGGCATCCCTTCCTCTCCAGGCAACAGAGGTGAGCTCTTTGTGATGTCATGTCCGTTGCTCTCCACTTTCTCTGTGGAGGTAAGCCCACTGTCTGACTTATAATGTTTTTAGAGTCCCCCCCCTCCTTAACAAGGCGTGTAAGCGGCATCCCTTCCTCTCCAGGCAACAGAGGTGAGCTCTTTGTGATGTCATGTCCGTTGCTCTCCACTTTCTCTATGGAGGTAGGTCCACTGTCTGACTTATAATGTTTTTAGACTCCCCCCCCCCATAACAAGGCCTGTAAGCGGCATCCCTTACTCTCCAGGCAACACAGGTGAGCTCTTTGTGATGTCATGTCCGTTGCTCTCCACTTTCTGTGTGGAGGTACGCCTACTGTCTGACTTATAATGTTTTTTGAGTCCCCCCCCCCTCCTTAAGAAGGCCTGTAAGCGGCATCCCTCCTTCTCCAGGCAACAGAGGTGAGCTCTTTGTGATGTCATGTCCGTTGCTCTCCACTTTCTCTGTGGAAGTAAGCCCACTGTCTGACTTAAAATGTTTTTAGAGTCCCCCCCCTCCTTAACAAGGCGTGTAAGCGGCATCCCTTCCTCTCCAGGCAACAGAGGTGAGCTCTTTGTGATGTCATGTCCGTTGCTCTCCACTTTCTCTATGGAGGTAGGTCCACTGTCTGACTTATAATGTTTTTAGACTCCCCCCCCCATAACAAGGCCTGTAAGCGGCATCCCTTACTCTCCAGGCAACAGAGGTGAGCTCTTTGTGATGTCATGTCCGTTGCTCTCCACTTTCTGTGTGGAGGTACGCCTACTGTCTGACTTATAATGTTTTTAGAGTCCCCCCCCCCTCCTTAAGAAGGCCTGTAAGCGGCATCCCTTCCTCTCCAGGCAACAGAGGTGAGCTCTTTGTGATGTCATGTCCGTTGCTCTCCACTTTCTCTGTGGAGGTCAGCCCACTGTCTGACTTATAATGTTTTTAGAGTCCCCCCCCCTCCTTAACAAGGCGTGTAAGCGGCATCCCTTCCTCTCCAGGCAACAGAGGTGAGCTCTTTGTGATGTCATGTCCGTTGCTCTCCACTTTCTCAGTGGAGGTAAGCCCACTGTCTGACTTATAATGTTTTTAGAGTCCCCCCCCCTCCTTAACAAGGCGTGTAAGCGGCATCCCTTCCTCTCCAGGCAACAGAGGTGAGCTCTTTGTGATGTCATGTCCGTTGCTCTCCACATTCTCTATGGAGGTAGGCCCACTGTCGGACTTATAATGTTTTTAGAGTCCCCCCCCCCGCCATAAGAAGGCCTGTAAGCGGCATCCCTTCCTCTCCAGGCAACAGAGGTGAGCTCTTTGTGATGTCATGTCCGTAGCTCTCCACTTTCTCTGTGGAGGGAGGTCCACTGTCTGACTTATACTGTTTTTAGAATCCCCCCTCCCTCCTTAACAAGGCCTGTAAGCGGCATCCCTTCCTCTCCAGGCAACAGAGGTGAGCTCTTTGTGATGTCATGTCCGTTGCTCTCCACTTTCTCTGTGGAGGTAAGCCCACTGTCTGACTTATAATGTTTTTAGAGTCCCCCCCACTCCTTAACAAGGCGTGTAAGCGGCATCCCTTCCTCTCCAGGCAACAGAGGTGAGCTCTTTGTGATGTCATGTCCGTTGCTCTCCACTTTCTCTGTAGAGGTAAGCCCACTGTCTGACTTATAATGTTTTTAGAGTCCCCCCCACTCCTTAACAAGGCCTGTAAGCGGCATCCCTTCCTCTCCAGGCAACAAAGGTGAGCTCTTTGTGATGTCATGTCCGTTGCTCTCCACTTTCTCTGTGGAGGTAAGCCCACTGTCTGACTTATAATGTTTTTAGAGTCCCCCCCTCCTTAACAAGGCGTGTAAGCGGCATCCCTTCCTCTCCAGGCAACAGAGGTGAGCTCTTTGTGATGTCATGTCCGTTGCTCTCCACATTCTCTATGGAGGTAGGCCCACTGTCGGACTTATACTGTTTTTAGAGCTCCCCCTCCCTCCTTAACAAGGCGTGTAAGCGGCATCCCTTCCTCTCCAGGCAACAGAGGTGAGCTCTTTGTGATGTCATGTCCCTTGCTCTCCACTTTCTCTGTGGAGGGAGGTCTACTGTCTGACTTATAATGTTTTTAGAGTCCCCCCCACTCCTTAACAAGGCCTGTAAGCGGCATCCCTTCCTCTCCAGGCAACAGAGGTGAGCTCTTTGTGATGTCATGTCCGTTGCTCTCCACTTTCTCTGTGGAGGTAATCCCACTGTCTGACTTATAATGTTTTTAGAGTCCCCCCCCCACTTCTTAACAAGGCCTGTAAGCGGCATCCCTTCCTCTCCAGGCAACAGAGGTGAGCTCTTTGTGATGTCATGTCCGTTGCTCTCCACTTTCTCTGTGGAGGTAATCCCACTGTCTGACTTATAATGTTTTTAGAGTCCCCCCCACTCCTTAACAAGGCCTGTAAGCGGCATCCCTTACTCTCCAGGCAACAGAGGTGAGCTCTTTGTGATGTCATGTCCGTTGCTCTCCACTTTCTCTGTGGAGGGAGGTCCACTGTCTGACTTATACTGTTTTTAGAGTCCCCCCTCCCTCCTTAACAAGGCCTGTAAGCGGCATCCCTTCCTCTCCAGGCAACAGAGGTGAGCTCTTTGTGATGTCATGTCCGTTGCTCTCCACTTTCTCTGTGGAGGTAAGCCCACTGTCTGACTTATAATGTTTTTAGAGTCCCCCCCCTCCTTAACAAGGCGTGTAAGCGGCATCCCTTCCTCTCCAGGCAACAGAGGTGAGCTCTTTGTGATGTCATGTCTGTTGCTCTCCACATTCTCTATGGAGGTAGGCCCACTGTCGGACTTATAATGTTTTTAGAGTCCCCCCCCCCCATAAGAAGGCCTGTAAGCGGCATCCCTTCCTCTCCAGGCAACAGAGGTGAGCTCTTTGTGATGTCATGTCCGTTGCTCTCCACTTTCTCTGTGGAGGGAGGTCCACTGTCTGACTTATACTGTTTTTAGAGTCCCCCCTCCCTCCTTAACAAGGCCTGTAAGCGGCATCCCTTCCTCTCCAGGCAACAGAGGTGAGCTCTTTGTGATGTCATGTCCGTTGCTCTCCACTTTCTCTGTGGAGGTTGGAGCTCTGTCTGACTTATAATATTTTTAGAGATCCCCCCCATAACAAGGCCTGTAATCGGCATCCCTTCCTCTCCAGGCAACACAGCTGAGCCCTTTGTGATGTCATGTCCGTTGCTCTCCACTTACTCTGTGGAGGTAAGCCCACTGTCTGACTTATAATGTTTTTAGAGTCCCCCCACTCCTTAACAAGGCCTGTAAGCGGCATCCCTTCCTCTCCAGGCAACAGAGGTGAGCTCTTTGTGATGTCATGTCCGTTGCTCTCCACTTTCTCTGTGGAGGTAGGTCCACTGTCTGACTTATAATGTTTTTAGAGTCCCCCCCCCCCTCCTTAACAAGGCCTGTAAGCGGCATCCCTTCCTCTCCAGGCAACAGAGGTGAGCTCTTTGTGCTGTCATTTCCGTTGCTCTCCACTTTCTCTGTGGAGGTCAGCCCACTGTCTGACTTATAATGTTTTTAGAGTCCCCCCCCTCCTTAACAAGGCGTGTAAGCGGCATCCCTTCCTCTCCAGGCAACAGAGGTGATCTCTTTGTGATGTCATGTCCGTTGCTCTCCACTTTCTCTGTGGAGGGAGGTCTACTGTCTGACTTATACTGTTTTTAGAGTCCCCCCCACTCCTTAACAAGGCCTGTAAGCGGCATCCCTTCCTCTCCAGGCAACAAAGATGAGCTCTTTGTGATGTCATGTCCGTTGCTCTCCACTTTCTCCGTGGAGGGAGGTCTACTGTCTGACTTATACTGTTTTTAGAGCCCCCCCTCCCTCCTTAGCAAGGCCTGTAAGCGGCATCCCTTCCTCTCCAGGCAACAGAGGTGAGCTCTTTGTGATGTCATGTCCGTTGCTCTCCACTTTCTCTGTGGAGGTAAGCCCACTGTCTGACTTATAATGTTTTTAGAGTCCCCCCCACTCCTTAACAAGGCCTGTAAGCGGCATCCCTTCCTCTCTAGGCAACAGAGGTGAGCTCTTTGTGATGTCATGTCTGTTGCTCTCCACTTACTCTATGGAGGTAGGTCCACTGTCTGACTTATAATGTTTTTAGACTCCCCCCCCATAACAAGGCCTGTAAGCGGCATCCCTTACTCTCCAGGCAACAGAGGTGAGCTCTTTGTGATGTCATGTCCGTTGCTCTCCACTTTCTCTGTGGAGGGAGGTCCACTGTCTGACTTATACTGTTTTTAGAGTCCCCCCTCCCTCCTTAACAAGGCCTGTAAGCGGCATCCCTTCCTCTCCAGGCAACAGAGGTGAGCTCTTTGTGATGTCATGTCCGTTGCTCTCGACTTTCTCTGTGGAGGTAAGCCCACTGTCTGACTTATAATGTTTTTAGAGTACCCCCCACTCCTTAACAAGGCCTGTAAGCGGCATCCCTTCCTCTCCAGGCAACAAAGGTGAGCTCTTTGTGATGTCACGTCCGTTGCTCTCCACTTTCTCTGTGGAGGTAAGCCCACTGTCTGACTTATAATGTTTTTAGAGTCCCCCCCCTCCTTAACAAGGCCTGTAAGCGGCATCCCTTCCTCTCCAGGCAACAAAGGTGAGCTCTTTGTGATGTCATGTCCGTTGCTCGCCACTTTCTCTGTGGAGGTAAGCCCACTGTCTGACTTATAATGTTTTTAGAGTCCCCCCCCCTCCTTAACAAGGCGTGTAAGTGGCATCCCTTCCTCTCCAGGCAACAGAGGTGAGCTCTTTGTGATGTCATGTCCGTTGCTCTCCACATTCTCTATGGAGGTAGGCCCACTGTCGGACTTATAATGTTTTTAGAGTCCCCCCCCCCCCCCATAAGAAGGCCTGTAAGCGGCATCCCTTCCTCTCCAGGCAACAGAGGTGAGCTCTTTGTGATGTCATGTCCGTTGCTCTCCACTTTCTCTGTGGAGGGAGGTCCACTGTCTGACTTATACTGTTTTTAGAGTCCCCCCTCCCTCCTTAACAAGGCCTGTAAGCGGCATCCCTTCCTCTCCAGGCAACAGAGGTGAGCTCTTTGTGATGTCATGTCCGTTGCTCTCCACTTTCTCTGTGGAGGTAAGCCCACTGTCTGACTTATAATGTTTTTAGAGTCCCCCCCACTCCTTAACAAGGCCTGTAAGCGGCATCCCTTCCTCTCCAGGCAACAAAGGTGAGCTCTTTGTGATGTCATGTCCGTTGCTCTCCACTTTCTCTGTGGAGGTAAGCCCACTGTCTGACTTATAATGTTTTTAGAGTCCCCCCCCTCCTTAACAAGGCCTGTAAGCGGCATCCCTTCCTCTCCAGGCAACAAAGGTGAGCTCTTTGTGATGTCATGTCCGTTGCTCTCCACTTTCTCTGTGGAGGTAAGCCCACTGTCTGACTTATAATGTTTTTAGAGTCCCCCCCCTCCTTAACAAGGCCTGTAAGCGGCATTCCTTCCTCTCTAGGCAACAAAGGTGAGCTCTTTGTGATGTCATGTCCGTTGCTCTCCACTTTCTTTGTGGAGGTAAGCCCACTGTCTGACTTATAATGTTTTTAGAGTCCCCCCCCTCCTTAACAAGGCGTGTAAGGGGCATCCCTTCCACTCCAGGCAACAGAGGTGAGCTCTTTGTGATGTCATGTCCGTTGCTCTCCACTTTCTCTGTGGAGGGAGGTCCACTGTCTGACTTATACTGTTTTTAGAGTCCCCCCTCCCTCCTTAACAAGGCCTGTAAGCGGCATCCCTTCCTCTCCAGGCAACACAGGTGAGCTCTTTGTGATGTCATGTCCGTTGCTCTCCACTTTCTCCGTGGAGGGAGGTCTACTGTCTGACTTATACTGTTTTTAGAGCCCCCCCTCCCTCCTTAGCAAGGCCTGTAAGCGGCATCCCTTCCTCTCCAGGCAACAGAGGTGAGCTCTTTGTGATGTCATGTCCGTTGCTCTCCACTTTCTCTGTGGAGGTAAGCCCACTGTCTGACTTATAATGTTTTTAGAGTCCCCCCCACTCCTTAACAAGGCCTGTAAGCGGCATCCCTTCCTCTCTAGGCAACAGAGGTGAGCTCTTTGTGATGTCATGTCTGTTGCTCTCCACTTACTCTATGGAGGTAGGTCCACTGTCTGACTTATAATGTTTTTAGACTCCCCCCCCATAACAAGGCCTGTAAGCGGCATCCCTTACTCTCCAGGCAACAGAGGTGAGCTCTTTGTGATGTCATGTCCGTTGCTCTCCACTTTCTGTGTGGAGGTACGCCCACTGTCTGACTTATAATGTTTTTAGAGTCCCCCCCCCTCCTTAACAAGGCCTATAAGCGGCATCCCTTCCTCTCCAGGCAACAGAGGTGAGCTCTTTGTGATGTCATGTCCGTTGTGCTCCACTTTATCTGTGGAGGGAGGTCCACTGTCTGACTTATAATGTTTTTAGAGTCCCCCCCCTCCTTAACAAGGCGTGTAAGCGGCATCCCTTCCTCTCCAGGCAACACAGGTGAGCTCTTTGTGATGTCATGTCCGTTGCTCTCCACTTTCTCTGTGGAGGGAGGTCTACTATCTGACTTATACTGTTTTTAGAGCCCCCCCCTCCCTCCTTAACAAGGCCTGTAAGCGGCATCCGTTCCTCTACAGGCAACAGAGGTGAGCTCTTTGTGATGTCATGTCCGTTGCTCTCCACTTTCTCTGTGGAGGTAAGCCCACTGTCTGACTTATAATGTTTTTAGAGTCCCCCCCCCCTCCTTAACAAGGCCTGTAAGCGGCATCCCTTCCTCTCCAGGCAACAGAGGGGAGCTCTTTGTGATGTCATGTCTGTTGCTCTCCACTTACTCTATGGAGGTAGGTCCACTGTCTGACTTATAATGTTTTTAGACTCCCCCCCCCCCCATAACAAGGCCTGTAAGCGGCATCCCTTACTCTCCAGGCAACAGAGGTGAGCTCTTTGTGATGTCTCCACTTTCTCTGTGGAGGTAAGCCCACTGTCTGACTTATAATGTTTTTAGAGTCCCCCCCACTCCTTAACAAGGCCTGTAAGCGGCATCCCTTCCTCTCCAGGCAACAGAGGTGAGCTCTTTGTGATGTCATGTCCGTTGCTCTCCACTTTCTCTGTGGAGGTAAGCCCACTGTCTGACTTATACTGTTTTTAGAGTCCCCCCCACTCCTTAACAAGGCCTGTAAGCGGCATCCCTTCCTCTCCAGGCAACAGAGGTGAGCTCTTTGTGATGTCATGTCCGTTGCTCTCCACATTCTCTATGGAGGTAGGTCCACTGAATGACTTATAATGTTTTTAGAGTCCCCCCCCCCCATAACAAGGCCTGTATGCGGCATCCCTTCCTCTCCAGGCAACAGAGGTGAGCTCTTTGTGATGTCATGTCCGTTGCTCTCCACTTTCTCTGTGGAGGGAAGCCCACTGTCGGACTTATAATGTTTTTAGAGTCCCCCCCCCCATAAGAAGGCCTGTAAGCGGCATCCCTTCCTCTCCAGGCAACAGAGGTGAGCTCTTTGTGATGTCATGTCCGTTGCTCTCCACTTTCTCTGTGGAGGGAGGTCCACTGTCTGACTTATACTGTTTTTAGAGTCCCCCCTCCCTCCTTAACAAGGCCTGTAAGCGGCATCCCTTCCTCTCCAGGCAACAGAGGTGAGCTCTTTGTGATGTCATGTCCGTTGCTCTCCACTTTCTCTGTGGAGGTAAGCCCACTGTCTGACTTATAATGTTTTTAGAGTCCCCCCCACTCCTTAACAAGGCCTGTAAGCGGCATCCCTTCCTCTCCAGGCAACAAAGGTGAGCTCTTTGTGATGTCATGTCCGTTGCTCTCCACTTTCTCTGTGGAGGTAAGCCCACTATCTGACTTATAATGTTTTTAGAGTCCCCCCCCTCCTTAACAAGGCCTGTAAGCGGCATCCCTTCCTCTCCAGGCAACAAAGGTGAGCTCTTTGTGATGTCATGTCCGTTGCTCTCCACTTTCTCTGTGGAGGTAAGCCCACTGTCTGACTTATAATGTTTTTAGAGTCCCCCCCCTCCTTAACAAGGCCTGTAAGCGGCATTCCTTCCTCTCTAGGCAACAAAGGTGAGCTCTTTGTGATGTCATGTCCGTTGCTCTCCACTTTCTTTGTGGAGGTAAGCCCACTGTCTGACTTATAATGTTTTTAGAGTCCCCCCCCTCCTTAACAAGGCGTGTAAGGGGCATCCCTTCCACTCCAGGCAACAGAGGTGAGCTCTTTGTGATGTCATGTCCGTTGCTCTCCACTTTCTCTGTGGAGGGAGGTCCACTGTCTGACTTATACTGTTTTTAGAGTCCCCCCTCCCTCCTTAACAAGGCCTGTAAGCGGCATCCCTTCCTCTCCAGGCAACACAGGTGAGCTCTTTGTGATGTCATGTCCGTTGCTCTCCACTTTCTCTGTGGAGGTAGGTCCACTGTCTGACTTATAATGTTTTTAGAGTCCCCCCCCCTCCTTAACAAGGCCTGTAAGCGGCATCCCTTCCTCTCCAGGCAACAGAGGTGAGCTCTTTGTGATGTCATGTCCGTTGCTCTCCACTTTCTCTGTTGAAGTAAGCCCACTGTCTGACTTAAAATGTTTTTAGAGTCCCCCCCCTCCTTAACAAGGCGTGTAAGCGGCATCCCTTCCTCTCCAGGCAACAGAGGTGAGCTCTTTGTGATGTCATGTCCGTTGCTCTCCACTTTCTCTATGGAGGTAGGTCCACTGTCTGACTTATAATGTTTTTAGACTCCCCCCCCCCATAACAAGGCCTGTAAGCGGCATCCCTTACTCTCCAGGCAACAGAGGTGAGCTCTTTGTGATGTCATGTCCGTTGCTCTCCACTTTCTGTGTGGAGGTACGCCTACTGTCTGACTTATAATGTTTTTAGAGTCCCCCCCCCCTCCTTAAGAAGGCCTGTAAGCGGCATCCCTTCCTCTCCAGGCAACAGAGGTGAGCTCTTTGTGATGTCATGTCCGTTGCTCTCCACTTTCTCTGTGGAGGTCAGCCCACTGTCTGACTTATAATGTTTTTAGAGTCCCCCCCCCTCCTTAACAAGGCGTGTAAGCGGCATCCCTTCCTCTCCAGGCAACAGAGGTGAGCTCTTTGTGATGTCATGTCCGTTGCTCTCCACTTTCTCAGTGGAGGTAAGCCCACTGTCTGACTTATAATGTTTTTAGAGTCCCCCCCCCCCTCCTTAACAAGGCGTGTAAGCGGCATCCCTTCCTCTCCAGGCAACAGAGGTGAGCTCTTTGTGATGTCATGTCCGTTGCTCTCCACATTCTCTATGGAGGTAGGCCCACTGTCGGACTTATAATGTTTTTAGAGTCCCCCCCCGCCATAAGAAGGCCTGTAAGCGGCATCCCTTCCTCTCCAGGCAACAGAGGTGAGCTCTTTGTGATGTCATGTCCGTAGCTCTCCACTTTCTCTGTGGAGGGAGGTCCACTGTCTGACTTATACTGTTTTTAGAATCCCCCCTCCCTCCTTAACAAGGCCTGTAAGCGGCATCCCTTCCTCTCCAGGCAACAGAGGTGAGCTCTTTGTGATGTCATGTCCGTTGCTCTCCACTTTCTCTGTGGAGGTAAGCCCACTGTCTGACTTATAATGTTTTTAGAGTCCCCCCCACTCCTTAACAAGGCGTGTAAGCGGCATCCCTTCCTCTCCAGGCAACAGAGGTGAGCTCTTTGTGATGTCATGTCCGTTGCTCTCCACTTTCTCTGTGGAGGTAAGCCCACTGTCTGACTTATAATGTTTTTAGAGTCCCCCCCCTCCTTAACAAGGCGTGTAAGCGGCATCCCTTCCTCTCCAGGCAACAGAGGTGAGCTCTTTGTGATGTCATGTCCGTTGCTCTCCACTTTCTCTATGGAGGTAGGTCCACTGTCTGACTTATAATGTTTTTAGACTCCCCCCCCCCCATAACAAGGCCTGTAAGCGGCATCCCTTACTCTCCAGGCAACAGAGGTGAGCTCTTTGTGATGTCATGTCCGTTGCTCTCCACTTTCTGTGTGGAGGTACGCCTACTGTCTGACTTATAATGTTTTTAGAGTCCCCCCCCCCTCCTTAAGAAGGCCTGTAAGCGGCATCCCTCCTTCTCCAGGCAACAGAGGTGAGCTCTTTGTGATGTCATGTCCGTTGCTCTCCACTTTCTGTGTGGAGGTACGCCTACTGTCTGACTTATAATGTTTTTAGAGTCCCCCCCCCCTCCTTAAGAAGGCCTGTAAGCGGCATCCCTTCCTCTCCAGGCAACAGAGGTGAGCTCTTTGTGATGTCATGTCCGTTGCTCTCCACTTTCTCTGTGGAGGTCAGCCCACTGTCTGACTTATAATGTTTTTAGAGTCCCCCCCCCTCCTTAACAAGGCGTGTAAGCGGCATCCCTTCCTCTCCAGGCAACAGAGGTGAGCTCTTTGTGATGTCATGTCCGTTGCTCTCCACTTTCTCAGTGGAGGTAAGCCCACTGTCTGACTTATAATGTTTTTAGAGTCCCCCCCCCTCCTTAACAAGGCGTGTAAGCGGCATCCCTTCCTCTCCAGGCAACAGAGGTGAGCTCTTTGTGATGTCATGTCCGTTGCTCTCCACATTCTCTATGGAGGTAGGCCCACTGTCGGACTTATAATGTTTTTAGAGTCCCCCCCCGCCATAAGAAGGCCTGTAAGCGGCATCCCTTCCTCTCCAGGCAACAGAGGTGAGCTCTTTGTGATGTCATGTCCGTAGCTCTCCACTTTCTCTGTGGAGGGAGGTCCACTGTCTGACTTATACTGTTTTTAGAATCCCCCCTCCCTCCTTAACAAGGCCTGTAAGCGGCATCCCTTCCTCTCCAGGCAACAGAGGTGAGCTCTTTGTGATGTCATGTCCGTTGCTCTCCACTTTCTCTGTGGAGGTAAGCCCACTGTCTGACTTATAATGTTTTTAGAGTCCCCCCCACTCCTTAACAAGGCGTGTAAGCGGCATCCCTTCCTCTCCAGGCAACAGAGGTGAGCTCTTTGTGATGTCATGTCCGTTGCTCTCCACTTTCTCTGTAGAGGTAAGCCCACTGTCTGACTTATAATGTTTTTAGAGTCCCCCCCACTCCTTAACAAGGCCTGTAAGCGGCATCCCTTCCTCTCCAGGCAACAAAGGTGAGCTCTTTGTGATGTCATGTCCGTTGCTCTCCACTTTCTCTGTGGAGGTAAGCCCACTGTCTGACTTATAATGTTTTTAGAGTCCCCCCCTCCTTAACAAGGCGTGTAAGCGGCATCCCTTCCTCTCCAGGCAACAGAGGTGAGCTCTTTGTGATGTCATGTCCGTTGCTCTCCACATTCTCTATGGAGGTAGGCCCACTGTCGGACTTATAATGTTTTTAGAGTCCCCCCCCCCATAAGAAGGCCTGTAAGCGGCATCCCTTCCTCTCCAGGCAACAGAGGTGAGCTCTTTGTGATGTCATGTCCGTTGCTCTCCACTTTCTCAGTGGAGGTAAGCCCACTGTCTGACTTATAATGTTTTTAGAGTCCCCCCCCCCCTCCTTAACAAGGCGTGTAAGCGGCATCCCTTCCTCTCCAGGCAACAGAGGTGAGCTCTTTGTGATGTCATGTCCGTTGCTCTCCACATTCTCTATGGAGGTAGGCCCACTGTCGGACTTATAATGTTTTTAGAGTCCCCCCCCGCCATAAGAAGGCCTGTAAGCGGCATCCCTTCCTCTCCAGGCAACAGAGGTGAGCTCTTTGTGATGTCATGTCCGTAGCTCTCCACTTTCTCTGTGGAGGGAGGTCCACTGTCTGACTTATACTGTTTTTAGAATCCCCCCTCCCTCCTTAACAAGGCCTGTAAGCGGCATCCCTTCCTCTCCAGGCAACAGAGGTGAGCTCTTTGTGATGTCATGTCCGTTGCTCTCCACTTTCTCTGTGGAGGTAAGCCCACTGTCTGACTTATAATGTTTTTAGAGTCCCCCCCACTCCTTAACAAGGCGTGTAAGCGGCATCCCTTCCTCTCCAGGCAACAGAGGTGAGCTCTTTGTGATGTCATGTCCGTTGCTCTCCACTTTCTCTGTGGAGGTAAGCCCACTGTCTGACTTATAATGTTTTTAGAGTCCCCCCCCTCCTTAACAAGGCGTGTAAGCGGCATCCCTTCCTCTCCAGGCAACAGAGGTGAGCTCTTTGTGATGTCATGTCCGTTGCTCTCCACTTTCTCTATGGAGGTAGGTCCACTGTCTGACTTATAATGTTTTTAGACTCCCCCCCCCCCATAACAAGGCCTGTAAGCGGCATCCCTTACTCTCCAGGCAACAGAGGTGAGCTCTTTGTGATGTCATGTCCGTTGCTCTCCACTTTCTGTGTGGAGGTACGCCTACTGTCTGACTTATAATGTTTTTAGAGTCCCCCCCCCCTCCTTAAGAAGGCCTGTAAGCGGCATCCCTCCTTCTCCAGGCAACAGAGGTGAGCTCTTTGTGATGTCATGTCCGTTGCTCTCCACTTTCTGTGTGGAGGTACGCCTACTGTCTGACTTATAATGTTTTTAGAGTCCCCCCCCCCTCCTTAAGAAGGCCTGTAAGCGGCATCCCTTCCTCTCCAGGCAACAGAGGTGAGCTCTTTGTGATGTCATGTCCGTTGCTCTCCACTTTCTCTGTGGAGGTCAGCCCACTGTCTGACTTATAATGTTTTTAGAGTCCCCCCCCCTCCTTAACAAGGCGTGTAAGCGGCATCCCTTCCTCTCCAGGCAACAGAGGTGAGCTCTTTGTGATGTCATGTCCGTTGCTCTCCACTTTCTCAGTGGAGGTAAGCCCACTGTCTGACTTATAATGTTTTTAGAGTCCCCCCCCCTCCTTAACAAGGCGTGTAAGCGGCATCCCTTCCTCTCCAGGCAACAGAGGTGAGCTCTTTGTGATGTCATGTCCGTTGCTCTCCACATTCTCTATGGAGGTAGGCCCACTGTCGGACTTATAATGTTTTTAGAGTCCCCCCCCGCCATAAGAAGGCCTGTAAGCGGCATCCCTTCCTCTCCAGGCAACAGAGGTGAGCTCTTTGTGATGTCATGTCCGTAGCTCTCCACTTTCTCTGTGGAGGGAGGTCCACTGTCTGACTTATACTGTTTTTAGAATCCCCCCTCCCTCCTTAACAAGGCCTGTAAGCGGCATCCCTTCCTCTCCAGGCAACAGAGGTGAGCTCTTTGTGATGTCATGTCCGTTGCTCTCCACTTTCTCTGTGGAGGTAAGCCCACTGTCTGACTTATAATGTTTTTAGAGTCCCCCCCACTCCTTAACAAGGCGTGTAAGCGGCATCCCTTCCTCTCCAGGCAACAGAGGTGAGCTCTTTGTGATGTCATGTCCGTTGCTCTCCACTTTCTCTGTAGAGGTAAGCCCACTGTCTGACTTATAATGTTTTTAGAGTCCCCCCCACTCCTTAACAAGGCCTGTAAGCGGCATCCCTTCCTCTCCAGGCAACAAAGGTGAGCTCTTTGTGATGTCATGTCCGTTGCTCTCCACTTTCTCTGTGGAGGTAAGCCCACTGTCTGACTTATAATGTTTTTAGAGTCCCCCCCTCCTTAACAAGGCGTGTAAGCGGCATCCCTTCCTCTCCAGGCAACAGAGGTGAGCTCTTTGTGATGTCATGTCCGTTGCTCTCCACATTCTCTATGGAGGTAGGCCCACTGTCGGACTTATAATGTTTTTAGAGTCCCCCCCCCCATAAGAAGGCCTGTAAGCGGCATCCCTTCCTCTCCAGGCAACAGAGGTGAGCTCTTTGTGATGTCATGTCCGTTGCTCTCCACTTTCTCTATGGAGGGAGGTCCACTGTCTGACTTATACTGTTTTTAGAGTCCCCCCTCCCTCCTTAACAAGGCCTGTAAGCGGCATCCCTTCCTCTCCAGGCAACACAGGTGAGCTCTTTGTGATGTCATGTCCGTTGCTCTCCACTTTCTCTGTGGAGGTAGGTCCACTGTCTGACTTATAATGTTTTTAGAGTCCCCCCCCCCTCCTTAACAAGGCCTGTAAGCGGCATCCCTTCCTCTCCAGGCAACAGAGGTGAGCTCTTTGTGATGTCATGTCCGTTGCTCTCCACTTTCTCTGTGGAGGTAAGCCCACTGTCTGACTTAAAATGTTTTTAGAGTCCCCCCCCCCTCCTTAACAAGGCGTGTAAGCGGCATCCCTTCCTCTCCAGGCAACAGAGGTGAGCTCTTTGTGATGTCATGTCCGTTGCTCTCCACTTTTTCTATGGAGGTAGGTCCACTGTCTGACTTATAATGTTTTTAGACTCCCCCCCCCCATAACAAGGCCTGTAAGCGGCATCCCTTACTCTCCAGGCAACAGAGGTGAGCTCTTTGTGATGTCATGTCCGTTGCTCTCCACTTTCTGTGTGGAGGTACGCCTACTGTCTGACTTATAATGTTTTTAGAGTCCCCCCCCCCTCCTTAAGAAGGCCTGTAAGCGGCATCCCTTCCTCTCCAGGCAACAGAGGTGAGCTCTTTGTGATGTCATGTCCGTTGCTCTCCACTTTCTCTGTGGAGGTCAGCCCACTGTCTGACTTATAATGTTTTTAGAGTCCCCCCCCCTCCTTAACAAGGCGTGTAAGCGGCATCCCTTCCTCTCCAGGCAACAGAGGTGAGCTCTTTGTGATGTCATGTCCGTTGCTCTCCACTTTCTCTGTGGAGGTAAGCCCACTGTCTGACTTATAATGTTTTTAGAGTCCCCCCCCCTCCTTAACAAGGCGTGTAAGCGGCATCCCTTCCTCTCCAGGCAACAGAGGTGAGCTCTTTGTGATGTCATGTCCGTTGCTCTCCACATTCTCTATGGAGGTAGGCCCACTGTCGGACTTATAATGTTTTTAGAGTCCCCCCCCCCCATAAGAAGGCCTGTAAGCGGCATCCCTTCCTCTCCAGGCAACAGAGGTGAGCTCTTTGTGATGTCATGTCCGTTGCTCTCCACTTTCTCTGTGGAGGGAGGTCCACTGTCTGACTTATACTGTTTTTAGAATCCCCCCTCCCTCCTTAACAAGGCCTGTAAGCGGCATCCCTTCCTCTCCAGGCAACAGAGGTGAGCTCTTTGTGATGTCATGTCCGTTGCTCTCCACTTTCTCTGTGGAGGTAAGCCCACTGTCTGACTTATAATGTTTTTAGAGTCCCCCCCACTCCTTAACAAGGCGTGTAAGCGGCATCCCTTCCTCTCCAGGCAACAGAGGTGAGCTCTTTGTGATGTCATGTCCGTTGCTCTCGACTTTCTCTGTGGAGGTAGGTCCACTGTCTGACTTATAATGTTTTTAGACGCCCCCCCCCCCCATAACAAGGCCTGTAAGCAGCATCCCTTCCTCTCCAGGCAACAGAGGTGAGCTCTTTGTGATGTCATGTCCGTTGCTCTCCACTTTCTCTGTGGAGGTAAGCCCACTGTCTGACTTATAATGTTTTTAGAGTCCCCCCCACTCCTTAACAAGGCCTGTAAGCGGCATCCCTTCCTCTCCAGGCAACAGAGGTGAGCTCTTTGTGATGTCATGTCCGTTGCTCTCCACTTTCTCTGTGGAGGTCAGCCCACTGTCTCACTTATAATGTTTTTAGAGCCCCCCCCCCACTCCTTAACAAGGCGTGTAAGCGGCATCCCTTCCTCTCCAGGCAACAGAGGTGAGCTCTTTGTGATGTCATGTCCGTTGCTCTCGACTTTCTCTGTGGAGGTAGGTCCACTGTCTGACTTATAATGTTTTTAGAGTCCCCCCCATTCCTTAACAAGGCCTGTAAGCGGCATCCCTTCCTCTCCAGGCAACAGAGGTGAGCTCTTTGTGATGTCATGTCCGTTGCTCTCCACTTTCTCTGTGGAGGTAAGCCCACTGTCTGACTTATAATGTTTTTAGAGTCCCCCCCACTCCTTAACAAGGCCTGTAAGCGGCATCCCTTCCTCTCCAGGCAACAAAGGTGAGCTCTTTGTGATGTCATGTCCGTTGCTCTCCACTTTCTCTGTGGAGGTAAGCCCACTGTCTGACTTATAATGTTTTTAGAGTCCCCCCCCTCCTTAACAAGGCGTGTAAGCGGCATCCCTTCTTCTCCAGGCAACAGAGGTGAGCTCTTTGTGATGTCATGTCCGTTGCTCTCCACATTCTCTATGGAGGTAGGCCTACTGTCGGACTTATAATGTTTTTAGAGTCCCCCCCCCCCCATAAGAAGGCCTGTAAGCGGCATCCCTTCCTCTCCAGGCAACAGAGGTGAGCTCTTTGTGATGTCATGTCCGTTGCTCTCCACTTTCTCTGTGGAGGGAGGTCCACTGTCTGACTTATACTGTTTTTAGAGTCCCCCCTCCCTCCTTAACAAGGCCTGTAAGCGGCATCCCTTCCTCTCCAGGCAACACAGGTGAGCTCTTTGTGATGTCATGTCCGTTGCTCTCCACTTTCTCTGTGGAGGTAGGTCCACTGTCGGACTTATAATGTTTTTAGAGTCCCCCCCCCCCCCATAAGAAGGCCTGTAAGCGGCATCCCTTCCTCTCCAGGCAACAGAGGTGAGCTCTTTGTGATGTCATGTCCGTTGCTCTCCACTTTCTCTGTGGAGGTAAGCCCACTGCCTGACTTAAAATGTTTTTAGAGTCCCCCCCCGCCATAAGAAGGCCTGTAAGCGGCATCCCTTCCTCTCCAGGCAACAGAGGTGAGCTCTTTGTGATGTCATGTCCGTAGCTCTCCACTTTCTCTGTGGAGGGAGGTCCACTGTCTGACTTATACTGTTTTTAGAATCCCCCCTCCCTCCTTAACAAGGCCTGTAAGCGGCATCCCTTCCTCTCCAGGCAACAGAGGTGAGCTCTTTGTGATGTCATGTCCGTTGCTCTCCACTTTCTCTGTGGAGGTAAGCCCACTGTCTGACTTATAATGTTTTTAGAGTCCCCCCCACTCCTTAACAAGGCGTGTAAGCGGCATCCCTTCCTCTCCAGGCAACAGAGGTGAGCTCTTTGTGATGTCATGTCCGTTGCTCTCCACTTTCTCTGTGGAGGTAAGCCCACTGTCTGACTTATAATGTTTTTAGAGTCCCCCCCACTCCTTAACAAGGCCTGTAAGCGGCATCCCTTCCTCTCCAGGCAACAAAGGTGAGCTCTTTGTGATGTCATGTCCGTTGCTCTCCACTTTCTCTGTGGAGGTAAGCCCACTGTCTGACTTATAATGTTTTTAGAGTCCCCCCCTCCTTAACAAGGCGTGTAAGCGGCATCCCTTCCTCTCCAGGCAACAGAGGTGAGCTCTTTGTGATGTCATGTCCGTTGCTCTCCACATTCTCTATGGAGGTAGGCCCACTGTCGGACTTATAATGTTTTTAGAGTCCCCCCCCCCCCATAAGAAGGCCTGTAAGCGGCATCCCTTCCTCTCCAGGCAACAGAGGTGAGCTCTTTGTGATGTCATGTCCGTTGCTCTCCACTTTCTCTATGGAGGGAGGTCCACTGTCTGACTTATACTGTTTTTAGAGTCCCCCCTCCCTCCTTAACAAGGCCTGTAAGCGGCATCCCTTCCTCTCCAGGCAACACAGGTGAGCTCTTTGTGATGTCATGTCCGTTGCTCTCCACTTTCTCTGTGGAGGTAGGTCCACTGTCTGACTTATAATGTTTTTAGAGTCCCCCCCCCTCCTTAACAAGGCCTGTAAGCGGCATCCCTTCCTCTCCAGGCAACAGAGGTGAGCTCTTTGTGATGTCATGTCCGTTGCTCTCCACTTTCTCTGTGGAGGTAAGCCCACTGTCTGACTTAAAATGTTTTTAGAGTCCCCCCCCCTCCTTAACAAGGCGTGTAAGCGGCATCCCTTCCTCTCCAGGCAACAGAGGTGAGCTCTTTGTGATGTCATGTCCGTTGCTCTCCACTTTTTCTATGGAGGTAGGTCCACTGTCTGACTTATAATGTTTTTAGACTCCCCCCCCCCCCATAACAAGGCCTGTAAGCGGCATCCCTTACTCTCCAGGCAACAGAGGTGAGCTCTTTGTGATGTCATGTCCGTTGCTCTCCACTTTCTGTGTGGAGGTACGCCTACTGTCTGACTTATAATGTTTTTAGAGTCCCCCCCCCCTCCTTAAGAAGGCCTGTAAGCGGCATCCCTTCCTCTCCAGGCAACAGAGGTGAGCTCTTTGTGATGTCATGTCCGTTGCTCTCCACTTTCTCTGTGGAGGTCAGCCCACTGTCTGACTTATAATGTTTTTAGAGTCCCCCCCCCTCCTTAACAAGGCGTGTAAGCGGCATCCCTTCCTCTCCAGGCAACAGAGGTGAGCTCTTTGTGATGTCATGTCCGTTGCTCTCCACTTTCTCTGTGGAGGTAAGCCCACTGTCTGACTTATAATGTTTTTAGAGTCCCCCCCCCTCCTTAACAAGGCGTGTAAGCGGCATCCCTTCCTCTCCAGGCAACAGAGGTGAGCTCTTTGTGATGTCATGTCCGTTGCTCTCCACATTCTCTATGGAGGTAGGCCCACTGTCGGACTTATAATGTTTTTAGAGTCCCCCCCCCCCCATAAGAAGGCCTGTAAGCGGCATCCCTTCCTCTCCAGGCAACAGAGGTGAGCTCTTTGTGATGTCATGTCCGTTGCTCTCCACTTTCTCTGTGGAGGGAGGTCCACTGTCTGACTTATACTGTTTTTAGAATCCCCCCTCCCTCCTTAACAAGGCCTGTAAGCGGCATCCCTTCCTCTCCAGGCAACAGAGGTGAGCTCTTTGTGATGTCATGTCCGTTGCTCTCCACTTTCTCTGTGGAGGTAAGCCCACTGTCTGACTTATAATGTTTTTAGAGTCCCCCCCACTCTTTAACAAGGCGTGTAAGCGGCATCCCTTCCTCTCCAGGCAACAGAGGTGAGCTCTTTGTGATGTCATGTCCGTTGCTCTCCACTTACTCTATGGAGGTAGGTCCACTGTCTGACTTATAATGTTTTTAGACGCCCCCCCCCCCATAACAAGGCCTGTAAGCAGCATCCCTTACTCTCCAGGCAACAGAGGTGAGCTCTTTGTGATGTCATGTCCGTTGCTCTCCACTTTCTGTGTGGAGGTACGCCCACTGTCTGACTTATAATGTTTTTAGAGTCCCCCCCCCCTCCTTAACAAGGCGTGTAAGCGGCATCCCTTCCTCTCCAGGCAACAGAGGTGAACTCTTTGTGATGTCATGTCCGTTGCTCTCCACTTTATCTGTGGAGGTCAGCCCACTGTCTCACTTATAATGTTTTTAGAGCCCCCCCTCCCTCCTTAACAAGGCCTGTAAGCGGCATCCCTTCCTCTCCAGGCAACAGAGGTGAGCTCTTTGTGATGTCATGTCCGTTGCTCTCGACTTTCTCTGTGGAGGTAGGTCCACTGTCTGACTTATAATGTTTTTAGAGTCCCCCCCATTCCTTAACAAGGCCTGTAAGCGGCATCCCTTCCTCTCCAGGCAACAGAGGTGAGCTCTTTGTGATGTCATGTCCGTTGCTCTCCACTTTCTCTGTGGAGGTAAGCCCACTGTCTGACTTATAATGTTTTTAGAGTCCCCCCCACTCCTTAACAAGGCCTGTAAGCGGCATCCCTTCCTCTCCAGGCAACAAAGGTGAGCTCTTTGTGATGTCATGTCCGTTGCTCTCCACTTTCTCTGTGGAGGTAAGCCCACTGTCGGACTTATAATGTTTTTAGAGTCCCCCCCCTCCTTAACAAGGCGTGTAAGCGGCATCCCTTCCTCTCCAGGCAACAGAGGTGAGCTCTTTGTGATGTCATGTCCGTTGCTCTCCACATTCTCTATGGAGGTAGGCCCACTGTCGGACTTATAATGTTTTTAGAGTCCCCCCCCCCATAAGAAGGCCTGTAAGCGGCATCCCTTCCTCTCCAGGCAACAGAGGTGAGCTCTTTGTGATGTCATGTCCGTTGCTCTCCACTTTCTCTGTGGAGGGAGGTCCACTGTCTGACTTATACTGTTTTTAGAGTCCCCCCTCCCTCCTTAACAAGGCCTGTAAGCGGCATCCCTTCCTCTCCAGGCAACACAGGTGAGCTCTTTGTGATGTCATGTCCGTTGCTCTCCACTTTCTCTGTGGAGGTAGGTCCACTGTCGGACTTATAATGTTTTTAGAGTCCCCCCCCCCCCCATAAGAAGGCCTGTAAGCGGCATCCCTTCCTCTCCAGGCAACAGAGGTGAGCTCTTTGTGATGTCATGTCCGTTGCTCTCCACTTTCTCTGTGGAGGTAAGCCCACTGCCTGACTTAAAATGTTTTTAGAGTCCCCCCCCCTCCTTAACAAGGCGTGTAAGCGGCATCCCTTCCTCTCCAGGCAACAGAGGTGAGCTCTTTGTGATGTCATGTCCGTTGCTCTCCACTTTCTCTATGGAGGTAGGTCCACTGTCTGACTTATAATGTTTTTAGACTCCCCCCCCCCCATAACAAGGCCTGTAAGCGGCATCCCTTACTCTCCAGGCAACAGAGGTGAGCTCTTTGTGATGTCATGTCCGTTGCTCTCCACTTTCTGTGTGGAGGTACGCCTACTGTCTGACTTATAATGTTTTTAGAGTCCCCCCCCCCCTCCTTAAGAAGGCCTGTAAGCGGCATCCCTTCCTCTCCAGGCAACAGAGGTGAGCTCTTTGTGATGTCATGTCCGTTGCTCTCCACTTTCTCTGTGGAGGTAAGCCCACTGTCTGACTTATAATGTTTTTAGAGTCCCCCCCCCCTCCTTAACAAGGCGTGTAAGCGGCATCCCTTCCTCTCCAGGCAACAGAGGTGAGCTCTTTGTGATGTCATGTCCGTTGCTCTCCACATTCTCTATGGAGGTAGGTCCACTGTCTGACTTATAATGTTTTTAGAGTCCCCCCCCCCCATAAGAAGGCCTGTAAGCGGCATCCCTTCCTCTCCAGGCAACAGAGGTGAGCTCTTTGTGATGTCATGTCCGTTGCTCTCCACTTTCTCTGTGGAGGTAAGCCCACTGTCTGACTTATAATGTTTTTAGAGTCCCCCCCCCCCTTAACAAGGCGTGTAAGCGGCATCCCTTCCTCTCCAGGCAACAGAGGTGAGCTCTTTGTGATGTCATGTCCGTTGCTCTCCACATTCTCTATGGAGGTAGGCCCACTGTCGGACTTATAATGTTTTTAGAGTCCCCCCCCCCATAAGAAGGCCTGTAAGCGGCATCCCTTTCTCTCCAGGCAACAGAGGTGAGCTCTTTGTGATGTCATGTCCGTTGCTCTCCACTTTCTCTGTGGAGGTAGGTCCACTGTCTGACTTATAATGTTTTTAGAGTCCCCCCCATTCCTTAACAAGGCCTGTAAGCGGCATCCCTTCCTCTCCAGGCAACAGAGGTGAGCTCTTTGTGATGTCATGTCCGTTGCTCTCCACTTTCTCTGTGGAGGTCAGCCCACTGTCTGACTTATAATGTTTTTAGAGTCCCCCCCCCTCCTTAACAAGGCGTGTAAGCGGCATCCCTTCCTCTCCAGGCAACAGAGGTGAGCTCTTTGTGATGTCATGTCCGTTGCTCTCCACTTTCTCTGTGGAGGTAAGCCCACTGTCTGACTTATAATGTTTTTAGAGTCCCCCCCCCCTCCTTAACAAGGCGTGTAAGCGGCATCCCTTCCTCTCCAGGCAACAGAGGTGAGCTCTTTGTGATGTCATGTCCGTTGCTCTCCACATTCTCTATGGAGGTAGGCCCACTGTCGGACTTATAATGTTTTTAGAGTCCCCCCCCCCATAAGAAGGCCTGTAAGCGGCATCCCTTCCTCTCCAGGCAACAGAGGTGAGCTCTTTGTGATGTCATGTCCGTTGCTCTCCACTTTCTCTGTGGAGGTAGGTCCACTGTCTGACTTATAATGTTTTTAGAGTCCCCCCCATTCCTTAACAAGGCCTGTAAGCGGCATCCCTTCCTCTCCAGGCAACAGAGGTGAGCTCTTTGTGATGTCATGTCCGTTGCTCTCCACTTTCTCTGTGGAGGTAAGCCCACTGTCTGACTTATAATGTTTTTAGAGTCCCCCCCACTCCTTAACAAGGCCTGTAAGCGGCATCCCTTCCTCTCCAGGCAACAAAGGTGAGCTCTTTGTGATGTCATGTCCGTTGCTCTCCACTTTCTCTGTGGAGGTAAGCCCACTGTCTGACTTATAATGTTTTTAGAGTCCCCCCCCTCCTTAACAAGGCGTGTAAGCAGCATCCCTTCCTCTCCAGGCAACAGAGGTGAGCTCTTTGTGATGTCATGTCCGTTGCTCTCCACATTCTCTATGGAGGTAGGCCCACTGTCGGACTTATAATGTTTTTAGAGTCCCCCCCCCCCATAAGAAGGCCTGTAAGCGGCATCCCTTCCTCTCCAGGCAACAGAGGTGAGCTCTTTGTGATGTCATGTCCGTTGCTCTCCACTTTCTCTGTGGAGGGAGGTCCACTGTCTGACTTATACTGTTTTTAGAGTCCCCCCTCCCTCCTTAACAAGGCCTGTAAGCGGCATCCCTTCCTCTCCAGGCAACACAGGTGAGCTCTTTGTGATGTCATGTCCGTTGCTCTCCACTTTCTCTGTGGAGGTAGGTCCACTGTCTGACTTATAATGTTTTTAGAGTCCCCCCCCCTCCTTAACAAGGCCTGTAAGCGGCATCCCTTCCTCTCCAGGCAACAGAGGTGAGCTCTTTGTGATGTCATGTCCGTTGCTCTCCATTTTCTCTGTGGAGGTAAGCCCACTGCCTGACTTAAAATGTTTTTAGAGTCCCCCCCCCTCCTTAACAAGGTGTGTAAGCGGCATCCCTTCCTCTCCAGGCAACAGAGGTGAGCTCTTTGTGATGTCATGTCCGTTGCTCTCCACTTTCTCTATGGAGGTAGGTCCACTGTCTGACTTATAATGTTTTTAGACTCCCCCCCCCCCATAACAAGGCCTGTAAGCGGCTTCCCTTACTCTCCAGGCAACAGAGGTGAGCTCTTTGTGATGTCATGTCCGTTGCTCTCCACTTTCTGTGTGGAGGTACGCCTACTGTCTGACTTATAATGTTTTTAGAGTCCCCCCCCCTCCTTAAGAAGGCCTGTAAGCGGCATCCCTTCCTCTCCAGGCAACACAGGTGAGCTCTTTGTGATGTCATGTCCGTTGCTCTCCACTTTCTCTGTGGAGGTCAGCCCACTGTCTGACTTATAATGTTTTTAGAGTCCCCCCCCTCCTTAACAAGGCGTGTAAGCGGCATCCCTTCCTCTCCAGGCAACAGAGGTGAGCTCTTTGTGATGTCATGTCCGTTGTTCTCCACTTTCTCTGTGGAGGGAGGTCTACTGTCTGACTTATACTGTTTTTAGAGCCCCCCCTCCCTCCTTAACAAGGCCTGTAAGCGGCATCCCTTCTTCTCCAGGCAACAGAGGTGAGCTCTTTGTGATGTCATGTCCGTTGCTCTCCACTTTCTCTGTGGAGGGTCGGTCTACTGTCTGACTTATAATGTTTTTAGAGCCCCCCCCGCCCTCCTTAACAAGGCCTGTAAGCGGCATCCCTTCCTCTCCAGGCAACACAGGTGAGCTCTTTGTGATGTCATGTCCGTTGCTCTCCACTTTCTCTGTGGAGGGAGGTCTACTGAATGATTTTTACTGTTTTTAGAGCCCCCCCTCCCTCCTTAACATGGCCTGTAAGCGGCATCCCTTCCTCTCCAGGCAACACAGGTGAGCTCTTTGTGATGTCATGTCCGTTGCTCTCCACTTTCTCTGTGGAGGGAGGTCTACTGTCTGACTTATACTGTTTTTAGAGCCCCCCCTCCCTCCTTAACAAGGCCTGTAAGCGGCATCCCTTCCTCTCCAGGCAACACAGGTGAGCTCTTTGTGATGTCATGTCCGTTGCTCTCCACTTTCTCTGTGGAGGTAGGTCCACTGTCTGACTTATAATGTTTTTAGAGTCCCCCCCCCCCCTCCTTAACAAGGCCTGTAAGCGGCATCCCTTCCTCTCCAGGCAACAGAGGTGAGCTCTTTGTGATGTCATGTCCGTTGCTCTCCACTTTCTCTGTGGAGGTAAGCCCACTGTCTGACTTAAAATGTTTTTAGAGTCCCCCCCCCTCCTTAACAAGGCGTGTAAGCGGCATCCCTTCCTCTCCAGGCAACAGAGGTGAGCTCTTTGTGATGTCATGTCCGTTGCTCTCCACTTTCTCTATGGAGGTAGGTCCACTGTCTGACTTATAATGTTTTTAGACTCCCCCCCCCCATAACAAGGCCTGTAAGCGGCATCCCTTACTCTCCAGGCAACAGAGGTGAGCTCTTTGTGATGTCATGTCCGTTGCTCTCCACTTTCTGTGTGGAGGTACGCCTACTGTCTGACTTATAATGTTTTTAGAGTCCCCCCCCCCTCCTTAAGAAGGCCTGTAAGCGGCATCCCTTCCTCTCCAGGCAACAGAGGTGAGCTCTTTGTGATGTCATGTCCGTTGCTCTCCACTTTCTCTGTGGAGGTCAGCCCACTGTCTGACTTATAATGTTTTTAGAGTCCCCCCCCTCCTTAACAAGGCGTGTAAGCGGCATCCCTTCCTCTCCAGGCAACAGAGGTGAGCTCTTTGTGATGTCATGTCCGTTGCTCTCCACTTTCTCTGTGGAGGTAAGCCCACTGTCTGACTTATAATGTTTTTAGAGTCCCCCCCCCTCCTTAACAAGGCGTGTAAGCGGCATCCCTTCCTCTCCAGGCAACAGAGGTGAGCTCTTTGTGATGTCATGTCCGTTGCTCTCCACATTCTCTATGGAGGTAGGCCCACTGTCGGACTTATAATGTTTTTAGAGTCCCCCCCCCCCATAAGAAGGCCTGTAAGCGGCATCCCTTCCTCTCCAGGCAACAGAGGTGAGCTCTTTGTGATGTCATGTCCGTTGCTCTCCACTTTCTCTGTGGAGGTAAGCCCACTGTCTGACTTATAATGTTTTTAGAGTCCCCCCCACTCCTTAACAAGGCGTGTAAGCGGCATCCCTTCCTCTCCAGGCAACAGAGGTGAGCTCTTTGTGATGTCATGTCCGTTGCTCTCCACTTACTCTATGGAGGTAGGTCCACTGTCTGACTTATAATGTTTTTAGACGCCCCCCCCCCATAACAAGGCCTGTAAGCGGCATCCCTTACTCTCCAGGCAACAGAGGTGAGCTCTTTGTGATGTCATGTCCGTTGCTCTCCACTTTCTGTGTGGAGGTACGCCCACTGTCTGACTTATAATGTTTTTAGAGTCCCCCCCCCTCCTTAACAAGGCGTGTAAGCGGCATCCCTTCCTCTCCAGGCAACAGAGGTGAGCTCTTTGTGATGTCATGTCCGTTGCTCTCCACTTTATCTGTGGAGGTCAGCCCACTGTCTGACTTATAATGTTTTTAGAGCCCCCCCTCCCTCCTTAACAAGGCCTGTAAGCGGCATCCCTTCCTCTCCAGGCAACAGAGGTGAGCTCTTTGTGATCTCATGTCCGTTGCTCTCCACTTTCTCTGTGGAGGTAAGCCCACTGTCTGACTTATAATGTTTTTAGAGTCCCCCCCCCTCCTTAACAAGGCCTGTAAGCGGCATCCCTTACTCTCCAGGCAACAGAGGTGAGCTCTTTGTGATGTCATGTCCGTTGCTCTCCACTTTCTGTGTGGAGGTACGCCTACTGTCTGACTTATAATGTTTTTAGAGTCCCCCCCCCCTCCTTAAGAAGGCCTGTAAGCGGCATCCCTTCCTCTCCAGGCAACAGAGGTGAGCTCTTTGTGATGTCATGTCCGTTGCTCTCCACTTTCTCTGTGGAGGTCAGCCCACTGTCTGACTTATAATGTTTTTAGAGTCCCCCCCCTCCTTAACAAGGCGTGTAAGCGGCATCCCTTCCTCTCCAGGCAACAGAGGTGAGCTCTTTGTGATGTCATGTCCGTTGCTCTCCACTTTCTCTGTGGAGGTAAGCCCACTGTCTGACTTATAATGTTTTTAGAGTCCCCCCCCCTCCTTAACAAGGCGTGTAAGCGGCATCCCTTCCTCTCCAGGCAACAGAGGTGAGCTCTTTGTGATGTCATGTCCGTTGCTCTCCACATTCTCTATGGAGGTAGGCCCACTGTCGGACTTATAATGTTTTTAGAGTCCCCCCCCCCCCATAAGAAGGCCTGTAAGCGGCATCCCTTCCTCTCCAGGCAACAGAGGTGAGCTCTTTGTGATGTCATGTCCGTTGCTCTCCACTTTCTCTGTGGAGGTAAGCCCACTGTCTGACTTATAATGTTTTTAGAGTCCCCCCCACTCCTTAACAAGGCGTGTAAGCGGCATCCCTTCCTCTCCAGGCAACAGAGGTGAGCTCTTTGTGATGTCATGTCCGTTGCTCTCCACTTACTCTATGGAGGTAGGTCCACTGTCTGACTTATAATGTTTTTAGACGCCCCCCCCCCCATAACAAGGCCTGTAAGCGGCATCCCTTACTCTCCAGGCAACAGAGGTGAGCTCTTTGTGATGTCATGTCCGTTGCTCTCCACTTTCTGTGTGGAGGTACGCCCACTGTCTGACTTATAATGTTTTTAGAGTCCCCCCCCCTCCTTAACAAGGCGTGTAAGCGGCATCCCTTCCTCTCCAGGCAACAGAGGTGAGCTCTTTGTGATGTCATGTCCGTTGCTCTCCACTTTATCTGTGGAGGTCAGCCCACTGTCTGACTTATAATGTTTTTAGAGCCCCCCCTCCCTCCTTAACAAGGCCTGTAAGCGGCATCCCTTCCTCTCCAGGCAACAGAGGTGAGCTCTTTGTGATCTCATGTCCGTTGCTCTCCACTTTCTCTGTGGAGGTAAGCCCACTGTCTGACTTATAATGTTTTTAGAGTCCCCCCCCCTCCTTAACAAGGCGTGTAAGCGGCATCCCTTCCTCTCCAGGCAACAGAGGTGAGCTCTTTGTGATGTCATGTCCGTTGCTCTCCACATTCTCTATGGAGGTAGGCCCACTGTCGGACTTATAATGTTTTTAGACTCCCCCCCCCCATAAGAAGGCCTGTAAGTGGCATCCCTTCCTCTCCAGGCAACAGAGGTGAGCTCTTTGTGATGTCATGTCCGTTGCTCTCCACTTTCTCTGTGGAGGGAGGTCCACTGTCTGACTTATACTGTTTTTAGAGTCCCCCCTCCCTCCTTAACAAGGCCTGTAAGCGGCATCCCTTCCTCTCCAGGCAACACAGGTGAGCTCTTTGTGATGTCATGTCCGTTGCTCTCCACTTTCTCTGTGGAGGTAGGTCCACTGTCGGACTTATAATGTTTTTAGAGTCCCCCCCCCCCCCATAAGAAGGCCTGTAAGCGGCATCCCTTCCTCTCCTGGCAACAGAGGTGAGCTCTTTGTGATGTCATGTCCGTTGCTCTCCACTTTCTCTGTGGAGGTAAGCCCACTGCCTGACTTAAAATGTTTTTAGAGTCCCCCCCCCTCCTTAACAAGGCGTGTAAGCGGCATCCCTTCCTCTCCAGGCAACAGAGGTGAGCTCTTTGTGATGTCATGTCCGTTGCTCTCCACTTTCTCTGTGGAGGTAGGTCCAGTGTCGGACTTATAATGTTTTTAGAGTCCCCCCCCCCCCATAAGAAGGCCTGTAAGCGGCATCCCTTCCTCTCCAGGCAACAGAGGTGAGCTCTTTGTGATGTCATGTCCGTTGCTCTCCACTTACTCTATGGAGGTAGGTCCACTGTCTGACTTATAATGTTTTTAGACGCCCCCCCCCCCATAAGAAGGCCTGTAAGCGGCATCCCTTCCTCTCCAGGCAACACAGGTGAGCTCTTTGTGATGTCATGTCCGTTGCTCTCCACTTTCTCTGTGGAGGTAGGTCCACTGTCTGACTTATAATGTTTTTAGAGTCCCCCCCATTCCTTAACAAGGCCTGTAAGCGGCATCCCTTCCTCTCCAGGCAACAGAGGTGAGCTCTTTGTGATGTCATGTCCGTTGCTCTCCACTTTCTCTGTGGAGGTAAGCCCACTGTCTGACTTATAATGTTTTTAGAGTCCCCCCCCCTCCTTAACAAGGCGTGTAAGCGGCATCCCTTCCTCTCCAGGCAACAGAGGTGAGCTCTTTGTGATGTCATGTCCGTTGCTCTCCACATTCTCTATGGAGGTAGGTCCACTGTCTGACTTATAATGTTTTTAGAGTCCCCCCCCCCATAAGAAGGCCTGTAAGCGGCATCCCTTCCTCTCCAGGCAACAGAGGTGAGCTCTTTGTGATGTCATGTCCGTTGCTCTCCACTTTCTCTGTGGAGGTAAGCCCACTGTCTGACTTATAATGTTTTTAGAGTCCCCCCCCCTCCTTAACAAGGCGTGTAAGCGGCATCCCTTCCTCTCCAGGCAACAGAGGTGAGCTCTTTGTGATGTCATGTCCGTTGCTCTCCACATTCTCTATGGAGGTAGGCCCACTGTCGGACTTATAATGTTTTTAGAGTCCCCCCCCCCATAAGAAGGCCTGTAAGCGGCATCCCTTCCTCTCCAGGCAACAGAGGTGAGCTCTTTGTGATGTCATGTCCGTTGCTCTCCACTTTCTCTGTGGAGGTAGGTCCACTGTCTGACTTATAATGTTTTTAGAGTCCCCCCCATTCCTTAACAAGGCCTGTAAGCGGCATCCCTTCCTCTCCAGGCAACAGAGGTGAGCTCTTTGTGATGTCATGTCCGTTGCTCTCCACTTTCTCTGTGGAGGTCAGCCCACTGTCTGACTTATAATGTTTTTAGAGTCCCCCCCCCTCCTTAACAAGGCGTGTAAGCGGCATCCCTTCCTCTCCAGGCAACAGAGGTGAGCTCTTTGTGATGTCATGTCCGTTGCTCTCCACTTTCTCTGTGGAGGTAAGCCCACTGTCTGACTTATAATGTTTTTAGAGTCCCCCCCCCCCCCTCCTTAACAAGGCGTGTAAGCGGCATCCCTTCCTCTCCAGGCAACAGAGGTGAGCTCTTTGTGATGTCATGTCCGTTGCTCTCCACATTCTCTATGGAGGTAGGCCCACTGTCGGACTTATAATGTTTTTAGAGTCCCCCCCCCCCATAAGAAGGCCTGTAAGCGGCATCCCTTCCTCTCCAGGCAACAGAGGTGAGCTCTTTGTGATGTCATGTCCGTTGCTCTCCACTTTCTCTGTGGAGGTAGGTCCACTGTCTGACTTATAATGTTTTTAGAGTCCCCCCCATTCCTTAACAAGGCCTGTAAGCGGCATCCCTTCCTCTCCAGGCAACAGAGGTGAGCTCTTTGTGATGTCATGTCCGTTGCTCTCCACTTTCTCTGTGGAGGTAAGCCCACTGTCTGACTTATAATGTTTTTAGAGTCCCCCCCACTCCTTAACAAGGCCTGTAAGCGGCATCCCTTCCTCTCCAGGCAACAAAGGTGAGCTCTTTGTGATGTCATGTCCGTTGCTCTCCACTTTCTCTGTGGAGGTAAGCCCACTGTCTGACTTATAATGTTTTTAGAGTCCCCCCCCTCCTTAACAAGGCGTGTAAGCAGCATCCCTTCCTCTCCAGGCAACAGAGGTGAGCTCTTTGTGATGTCATGTCCGTTGCTCTCCACTTTCTCTGTGGAGGGAGGTCCACTGTCTGACTTATACTGTTTTTAGAGTCCCCCCTCCCTCCTTAACAAGGCCTGTAAGCGGCATCCCTTCCTCTCCAGGCAACACAGGTGAGCTCTTTGTGATGTCATGTCCGTTGCTCTCCACTTTCTCTGTGGAGGTAGGTCCACTGTCTGACTTATAATGTTTTTAGAGTCCCCCCCCCTCCTTAACAAGGCCTGTAAGCGGCATCCCTTCCTCTCCAGGCAACAGAGGTGAGCTCTTTGTGATGTCATGTCCGTTGCTCTCCATTTTCTCTGTGGAGGTAAGCCCACTGCCTGACTTAAAATGTTTTTAGAGTCCCCCCCCCTCCTTAACAAGGTGTGTAAGCGGCATCCCTTCCTCTCCAGGCAACAGAGGTGAGCTCTTTGTGATGTCATGTCCGTTGCTCTCCACTTTCTCTATGGAGGTAGGTCCACTGTCTGACTTATAATGTTTTTAGACTCCCCCCCCCCCATAACAAGGCCTGTAAGCGGCTTCCCTTACTCTCCAGGCAACAGAGGTGAGCTCTTTGTGATGTCATGTCCGTTGCTCTCCACTTTCTGTGTGGAGGTACGCCTACTGTCTGACTTATAATGTTTTTAGAGTCCCCCCCCCTCCTTAAGAAGGCCTGTAAGCGGCATCCCTTCCTCTCCAGGCAACACAGGTGAGCTCTTTGTGATGTCATGTCCGTTGCTCTCCACTTTCTCTGTGGAGGTCAGCCCACTGTCTGACTTATAATGTTTTTAGAGTCCCCCCCCTCCTTAACAAGGCGTGTAAGCGGCATCCCTTCCTCTCCAGGCAACAGAGGTGAGCTCTTTGTGATGTCATGTCCGTTGTTCTCCACTTTCTCTGCGGAGGGAGGTCTACTGTCTGACTTATACTGTTTTTAGAGCCCCCCCTCCCTCCTTAACAAGGCCTGTAAGCGGCATCCCTTCCTCTCCAGGCAACAGAGGTGAGCTCTTTGTGATGTCATGTCCGTTGCTCTCCACTTTCTCTGTGGAGGGAGGTCTACTGTCTGACTTATAATGTTTTTAGAGCCCCCCCGCCCTCCTTAACAAGGCCTGTAAGCGGCATCCCTTCCTCTCCAGGCAACACAGGTGAGCTCTTTGTGATGTCATGTCCGTTGCTCTCCACTTTCTCTGTGGAGGGAGGTCTACTGAATGATTTTTACTGTTTTTAGAGCCCCCCCTCCCTCCTTAACATGGCCTGTAAGCGGCATCCCTTCCTCTCCAGGCAACACAGGTGAGCTCTTTGTGATGTCATGTCCGTTGCTCTCCACTTTCTCTGTGGAGGTAGGTCCACTGTCTGACTTATAATGTTTTTAGAGTCCCCCCCCCCCCTCCTTAACAAGGCCTGTAAGCGGCATCCCTTCCTCTCCAGGCAACAGAGGTGAGCTCTTTGTGATGTCATGTCCGTTGCTCTCCACTTTCTCTGTGGAGGTAAGCCCACTGTCTGACTTAAAATGTTTTTAGAGTCCCCCCCCCTCCTTAACAAGGCGTGTAAGCGGCATCCCTTCCTCTCCAGGCAACAGAGGTGAGCTCTTTGTGATGTCATGTCCGTTGCTCTCCACTTTCTCTATGGAGGTAGGTCCACTGTCTGACTTATAATGTTTTTAGACTCCCCCCCCCCCATAACAAGGCCTCTAAGCGGTATCCCTTACTCTCCAGGCAACAGAGGTGAGCTCTTTGTGATGTCATGTCCGTTGCTCTCCACTTTCTGTGTGGAGGTACGCCTACTGTCTGACTTATAATGTTTTTAGAGTCCCCCCCCCCTCCTTAAGAAGGCCTGTAAGCGGCATCCCTTCCTCTCCAGGCAACAGAGGTGAGCTCTTTGTGATGTCATGTCCGTTGCTCTCCACTTTCTCTGTGGAGGTCAGCCCACTGTCTGACTTATAATGTTTTTAGAGTCCCCCCCCCTCCTTAACAAGGCGTGTAAGCGGCATCCCTTCCTCTCCAGGCAACAGAGGTGAGCTCTTTGTGATGTCATGTCCGTTGCTCTCCACTTTCTCTGTGGAGGTAAGCCCACTGTCTGACTTATAATGTTTTTACAGTCCCCCCCCCTCCTTAACAAGGCGTGTAAGCGGCATCCCTTCCTCTCCAGGCAACAGAGGTGAGCTCTTTGTGATGTCATGTCCGTTGCTCTCCACTTTCTGTGTGGAGGGAGGTCTACTGTCTGACTTATAATGTTTTTAGAGCCCCCCCGCCCTCCTTAACAAGGCCTGTAAGCGGCATCCCTTCCTCTCCAGGCAACACAGGTGAGCTCTTTGTGATGTCATGTCCGTTGCTCTCCACTTTCTCTGTGGAGGGAGGTCTACTGAATGATTTTTACTGTTTTTAGAGCCCCCCCTCCCTCCTTAACATGGCCTGTAAGCGGCATCCCTTCCTCTCCAGGCAACACAGGTGAGCTCTTTGTGATGTCATGTCCGTTGCTCTCCACTTTCTCTGTGGAGGTAGGTCCACTGTCTGACTTATAATGTTTTTAGAGTCCCCCCCCCCCCTCCTTAACAAGGCCTGTAAGCGGCATCCCTTCCTCTCCAGGCAACAGAGGTGAGCTCTTTGTGATGTCATGTCCGTTGCTCTCCACTTTCTCTGTGGAGGTAAGCCCACTGTCTGACTTAAAATGTTTTTAGAGTCCCCCCCCCTCCTTAACAAGGCGTGTAAGCGGCATCCCTTCCTCTCCAGGCAACAGAGGTGAGCTCTTTGTGATGTCATGTCCGTTGCTCTCCACTTTCTCTATGGAGGTAGGTCCACTGTCTGACTTATAATGTTTTTAGACTCCCCCCCCCCCATAACAAGGCCTCTAAGCGGTATCCCTTACTCTCCAGGCAACAGAGGTGAGCTCTTTGTGATGTCATGTCCGTTGCTCTCCACTTTCTGTGTGGAGGTACGCCTACTGTCTGACTTATAATGTTTTTAGAGTCCCCCCCCCCTCCTTAAGAAGGCCTGTAAGCGGCATCCCTTCCTCTCCAGGCAACAGAGGTGAGCTCTTTGTGATGTCATGTCCGTTGCTCTCCACTTTCTCTGTGGAGGTCAGCCCACTGTCTGACTTATAATGTTTTTAGAGTCCCCCCCCCTCCTTAACAAGGCGTGTAAGCGGCATCCCTTCCTCTCCAGGCAACAGAGGTGAGCTCTTTGTGATGTCATGTCCGTTGCTCTCCACTTTCTCTGTGGAGGTAAGCCCACTGTCTGACTTATAATGTTTTTAGAGTCCCCCCCCCTCCTTAACAAGGCGTGTAAGCGGCATCCCTTCCTCTCCAGGCAACAGAGGTGAGCTCTTTGTGATGTCATGTCCGTTGCTCTCCACATTCTCTATGGAGGTAGGCCCACTGTCGGACTTATAATGTTTTTAGAGTCCCCCCCCCCATAAGAAGGCCTGTAAGCGGCATCCCTTCCTCTCCAGGCAACAGAGGTGAGCTCTTTGTGATGTCATGTCCGTTGCTCTCCACTTTCTCTGTGGAGGTAAGCCCACTGTCTGACTTATAATGTTTTTAGAGTCCCCCCCACTCCTTAACAAGGCGTGTAAGCGGCATCCCTTCCTCTCCAGGCAACAGAGGTGAGCTCTTTGTGATGTCATGTCCGTTGCTCTCCACTTACTCTATGGAGGTAGGTCCACTGTCTGACTTATAATGTTTTTAGACGCCCCCCCCCCCCCATAACAAGGCCTGTAAGCGGCATCCCTTACTCTCCAGGCAACAGAGGTGAGCTCTTTGTGATGTCATGTCCGTTGCTCTCCACTTTCTGTGTGGAGGTACGCCCACTGTCTGACTTATAATGTTTTTAGAGTCCCCCCCCCTCCTTAACAAGGCGTGTAAGCGGCATCCCTTCCTCTCCAGGCAACAGAGGTGAGCTCTTTGTGATGTCATGTCCGTTGCTCTCCACTTTATCTGTGGAGGTCAGCCCACTGTCTGACTTATAATGTTTTTAGAGCCCCCCCTCCCTCCTTAACAAGGCCTGTAAGCGGCATCCCTTCCTCTCCAGGCAACAGAGGTGAGCTCTTTGTGATGTCATGTCCGTTGCTCTCGACTTTCTCTGTGGAGGTAAGTCCACTGTCTGACTTATAATGTTTTTAGAGTCCCCCCCATTCCTTAACAAGGCCTGTAAGCGGCATCCCTTCCTCTCCAGGCAACAGAGGTGAGCTCTTTGTGATGTCATGTCCGTTGCTCTCCACTTTCTCTGTGGAGGTAAGCCCACTGTCTGACTTATAATGTTTTTAGAGTCCCCCCCACTCCTTAACAAGGCCTGTAAGCGGCATCCCTTCCTCTCCAGGCAACAAAGGTGAGCTCTTTGTGATCTCATGTCCGTTGCTCTCCACTTTCTCTGTGGAGGTAAGCCCACTGTCTGACTTATAATGTTTTTAGAGTCCCCCCCCTCCTTAACAAGGCGTGTAAGCGGCATCCCTTCCTCTCCAGGCAACAGAGGTGAGCTCTTTGTGATGTCATGTCCGTTGCTCTCCACATTCTCTATGGAGGTAGGCCCACTGTCGGACTTATAATGTTTTTAGACTCCCCCCCCCCCCCCATAAGAAGGCCTGTAAGTGGCATCCCTTCCTCTCCAGGCAACAGAGGTGAGCTCTTTGTGATGTCATGTCCGTTGCTCTCCACTTTCTCTGTGGAGGGAGGTCCACTGTCTGACTTATACTGTTTTTAGAGTCCCCCCTCCCTCCTTAACAAGGCCTGTAAGCGGCATCCCTTCCTCTCCAGGCAACACAGGTGAGCTCTTTGTGATGTCATGTCCGTTGCTCTCCACTTTCTCTGTGGAGGTAGGTCCACTGTCGGACTTATAATGTTTTTAGAGTCCCCCCCCCCCATAAGAAGGCCTGTAAGCGGCATCCCTTCCTCTCCAGGCAACAGAGGTGAGCTCTTTGTGATGTCATGTCCGTTGCTCTCCACTTTCTCTGTGGAGGTAAGCCCACTGCCTGACTTAAAATGTTTTTAGAGTCCCCCCCCCTCCTTAACAAGGCGTGTAAGCGGCATCCCTTCCTCTCCAGGCAACAGAGGTGAGCTCTTTGTGATGTCATGTCCGTTGCTCTCCACTTTCTCTGTGGAGGTAGGTCCAGTGTCGGACTTATAATGTTTTTAGAGTCCCCCCCCCCCATAAGAAGGCCTGTAAGCGGCATCCCTTCCTCTCCAGGCAACAGAGGTGAGCTCTTTGTGATGTCATGTCCGTTGCTCTCCACTTTCTCTGTGGAGGTAAGCCCACTGCCTGACTTATAATGTTTTTAGAGTCCCCCCCCCCTCCTTAACAAGGCGTGTAAGCGGCATCCCTTCCTCTCCAGGCAACAGAGGTGAGCTCTTTGTGATGTCATGTCCGTTGCTCTCCACTTTCTCTATGGAGGTAGGTCCACTGTCGGACTTATAATGTTTTTAGAGTCCCCCCCCCCCCATAAGAAGGCCTGTAAGCGGCATCCCTTCCTCTCCAGGCAACAGAGGTGAGCTCTTTGTGATGTCATGTCCGTTGCTCTCCACTTTCTCTGTGGAGGGAGGTCCACTGTCTGACTTATACTGTTTTTAGAGTCCCCCCTCCCTCCTTAACAAGGCCTGTAAGCGGCATCCCTTCCTCTCCAGGCAACACAGGTGAGCTCTTTGTGATGTCATGTCCGTTGCTCTCCACTTTCTCTGTGGAGGTAGGTCCACTGTCGGACTTATAATGTTTTTAGAGTCCCCCCCCCCCATAAGAAGGCCTGTAAGCGGCATCCCTTCCTCTCCAGGCAACAGAGGTGAGCTCTTTGTGATGTCATGTCCGTTGCTCTCCACTTTCTCTGTGGAGGTAAGCCCACTGCCTGACTTAAAATGTTTTTAGAGTCCCCCCCCCTCCTTAACAAGGCGTGTAAGCGGCATCCCTTCCTCTCCAGGCAACAGAGGTGAGCTCTTTGTGATGTCATGTCCGTTGCTCTCCACTTTCTCTATGGAGGTAGGTCCACTGTCTGACTTATAATGTTTTTAGACTCCCCCCCCCCCCATAACAAGGCCTGTAAGCGGCATCCCTTACTCTCCAGGCAACAGAGGTGAGCTCTTTGTGATGTCATGTCCGTTGCTCTCCACTTTCTGTGTGGAGGTACGCCTACTGTCTGACTTATAATGTTTTTAGAGTCCCCCCCCCCTCCTTAAGAAGGCCTGTAAGCGGCATCCCTTCCTCTCCAGGCAACAGAGGTGAGCTCTTTGTGATGTCATGTCCGTTGCTCTCCACTTTCTCTGTGGAGGTCAGCGCACTGTCTGACTTATAATGTTTTTAGAGTCCCCCCCCCTCCTTAACAAGGCGTGTAAGCGGCATCTCTTCCTCTCCAGGCAACAGAGGTGAGCTCTTTGTGATGTCATGTCCGTTGCTCTCCACTTTCTCTGTGGAGGTAAGCCCACTGTCTGACTTATAATGTTTTTAGAGTCCCCCCCCCTCCTTAACAAGGCGTGTAAGCGGCATCCCTTCCTCTCCAGGCAACAGAGGTGAGCTCTTTGTGATGTCATGTCCGTTGCTCTCCACATTCTCTATGGAGGTAGGCCCACTGTCGGACTTATAATGTTTTTAGAGTCCCCCCCCCCCATAAGAAGGCCTGTAAGCGGCATCCCTTCCTCTCCAGGCAACAGAGGTGAGCTCTTTGTGATGTCATGTCCGTTGCTCTCCACTTTCTGTGTGGAGGTACGCCCACTGTCTGACTTATAATGTTTTTAGAGTCCCCCCCCCTCCTTAACAAGGCGTGTAAGCGGCATCCCTTCCTCTCCAGGCAACAGAGGTGAGCTCTTTGTGATGTCATGTCCGTTGCTCTCCACTTTATCTGTGGAGGTCAGCCCACTGTCTGACTTATAATGTTTTTAGAGCCCCCCCTCCCTCCTTAACAAGGCCTGTAAGCGGCATCCCTTCCTCTCCAGGCAACAGAGGTGAGCTCTTTGTGATGTCATGTCCGTTGCTCTCGACTTTCTCTGTGGAGGTAGGTCCACTGTCTGACTTATAATGTTTTTAGAGTCCCCCCCATTCCTTAACAAGGCCTGTAAGCGGCATCCCTTCCTCTCCAGGCAACAGAGGTGAGCTCTTTGTGATGTCATGTCCGTTGCTCTCCACTTTCTCTGTGGAGGTAAGCCCACTGTCTGACTTATAATGTTTTTAGAGTCCCCCCCCCTCCTTAACAAGGCGTGTAAGCGGCATCTCTTCCTCTCCAGGCAACAGAGGTGAGCTCTTTGTGATGTCATGTCCGTTGCTCTCCACTTTCTCTGTGGAGGTAAGCCCACTGTCTGACTTATAATGTTTTTAGAGTCCCCCCCCCTCCTTAACAAGGCGTGTAAGCGGCATCCCTTCCTCTCCAGGCAACAGAGGTGAGCTCTTTGTGATGTCATGTCCGTTGCTCTCCACATTCTCTATGGAGGTAGGCCCACTGTCGGACTTATAATGTTTTTAGAGTCCCCCCCCCCATAAGAAGGCCTGTAAGCGGCATCCCTTCCTCTCCAGGCAACAGAGGTGAGCTCTTTGTGATGTCATGTCCGTTGCTCTCCACTTTCTGTGTGGAGGTACGCCCACTGTCTGACTTATAATGTTTTTAGAGTCCCCCCCCCTCCTTAACAAGGCGTGTAAGCGGCATCCCTTCCTCTCCAGGCAACAGAGGTGAGCTCTTTGTGATGTCATGTCCGTTGCTCTCCACTTTATCTGTGGAGGTCAGCCCACTGTCTGACTTATAATGTTTTTAGAGCCCCCCCTCCCTCCTTAACAAGGCCTGTAAGCGGCATCCCTTCCTCTCCAGGCAACAGAGGTGAGCTCTTTGTGATGTCATGTCCGTTGCTCTCGACTTTCTCTGTGGAGGTAGGTCCACTGTCTGACTTATAATGTTTTTAGAGTCCCCCCCATTCCTTAACAAGGCCTGTAAGCGGCATCCCTTCCTCTCCAGGCAACAGAGGTGAGCTCTTTGTGATGTCATGTCCGTTGCTCTCCACTTTCTCTGTGGAGGTAAGCCCACTGTCTGACTTATAATGTTTTTAGAGTCCCCCCCACTCCTTAACAAGGCCTGTAAGCGGCATCCCTTCCTCTCCAGGCAACAAAGGTGAGCTCTTTGTGATCTCATGTCCGTTGCTCTCCACTTTCTCTGTGGAGGTAAGCCCACTGTCTGACTTATAATGTTTTTAGAGTCCCCCCCCTCCTTAACAAGGCGTGTAAGCGGCATCCCTTCCTCTCCAGGCAACAGAGGTGAGCTCTTTGTGATGTCATGTCCGTTGCTCTCCACATTCTCTATGGAGGTAGGCCCACTGTCGGACTTATAATGTTTTTAGAGTCCCCCCCCCCCATAAGAAGGCCTGTAAGTGGCATCCCTTCCTCTCCAGGCAACAGAGGTGAGCTCTTTGTGATGTCATGTCCGTTGCTCTCCACTTTCTCTGTGGAGGGAGGTCCACTGTCTGACTTATACTGTTTTTAGAGTCCCCCCTCCCTCCTTAACAAGGCCTGTAAGCGGCATCCCTTCCTCTCCAGGCAACACAGGTGAGCTCTTTGTGATGTCATGTCCGTTGCTCTCCACTTTCTCTGTGGAGGTAGGTCCACTGTCGGACTTATAATGTTTTTAGAGTCCCCCCCCCCCATAAGAAGGCCTGTAAGCGGCATCCCTTCCTCTCCAGGCAACAGAGGTGAGCTCTTTGTGATGTCATGTCCGTTGCTCTCCACTTTCTCTGTGGAGGTAAGCCCACTGCCTGACTTAAAATGTTTTTAGAGTCCCCCCCCCCTCCTTAACAAGGCGTGTAAGCGGCATCCCTTCCTCTCCAGGCAACAGAGGTGAGCTCTTTGTGATGTCATGTCCGTTGCTCTCCACTTTTTCTGTGGAGGTAGGTCCACTGTCGGACTTATAATGTTTTTAGAGTCCCCCCCCCCCATAAGAAGGCCTGTAAGCGGCATCCCTTCCTCTCCAGGCAACAGAGGTGAGCTCTTTGTGATGTCATGTCCGTTGCTCTCCACTTTCTCTGTGGAGGTAAGCCCACTGCCTGACTTATAATGTTTTTAGAGTCCCCCCCCCTCCTTAACAAGGCGTGTAAGCGGCATCCCTTCCTCTCCAGGCAACAGAGGTGAGCTCTTTGTGATGTCATGTCCGTTGCTCTCCACTTTCTCTATGGAGGTAGGTCCACTGTCGGACTTATAATGTTTTTAGAGTCCCCCCCCCCCCCATAAGAAGGCCTGTAAGCGGCATCCCTTCCTCTCCAGGCAACAGAGGTGAGCTCTTTGTGATGTCATGTCCGTTGCTCTCCACTTTCTCTGTGGAGGGAGGTCCACTGTCTGACTTATACTGTTTTTAGAGTCCCCCCTCCCTCCTTAACAAGGCCTGTAAGCGGCATCCCTTCCTCTCCAGGCAACACAGGTGAGCTCTTTGTGATGTCATGTCCGTTGCTCTCCACTTTCTCTGTGGAGGTAGGTCCACTGTCGGACTTATAATGTTTTTAGAGTCCCCCCCCCCCATAAGAAGGCCTGTAAGCGGCATCCCTTCCTCTCCAGGCAACAGAGGTGAGCTCTTTGTGATGTCATGTCCGTTGCTCTCCACTTTCTCTGTGGAGGTAAGCCCACTGCCTGACTTAAAATGTTTTTAGAGTCCCCCCCCCCTCCTTAACAAGGCGTGTAAGCGGCATCCCTTCCTCTCCAGGCAACAGAGGTGAGCTCTTTGTGATGTCATGTCCGTTGCTCTCCACTTTCTCTATGGAGGTAGGTCCACTGTCTGACTTATAATGTTTTTAGACTCCCCCCCCCCCCATAACAAGGCCTGTAAGCGGCATCCCTTACTCTCCAGGCAACAGAGGTGAGCTCTTTGTGATGTCATGTCCGTTGCTCTCCACTTTTTGTGTGGAGGTCAGCCCACTGTCTGACTTATAATGTTTTTAGAGTCCCCCCCCCCCTCCTTAACAAGGCGTGTAAGCGGCATCTCTTCCTCTCCAGGCAACAGAGGTGAGCTCTTTGTGATGTCATGTCCGTTGCTCTCCACTTTCTCTGTGGAGGTAAGCCCACTGTCTGACTTATAATGTTTTTAGAGTCCCCCCCCCTCCTTAACAAGGCGTGTAAGCGGCATCCCTTCCTCTCCAGGCAACAGAGGTGAGCTCTTTGTGATGTCATGTCCGTTGCTCTCCACATTCTCTATGGAGGTAGGCCCACTGTCGGACTTATAATGTTTTTAGAGTCCCCCCCCCATAAGAAGGCCTGTAAGCGGCATCCCTTCCTCTCCAGGCAACAGAGGTGAGCTCTTTGTGATGTCATGTCCGTTGCTCTCCACTTTCTCTGTGGAGGTAGGTCCACTGTCTGACTTATAATGTTTTTAGAGTCCCCCCCATTCCTTAACAAGGCCTGTAAGCGGCATCCCTTCCTCTCCAGGCAACAGAGGTGAGCTCTTTGTGATGTCATGTCCGTTGCTCTCCACTTTCTCTGTGGAGGTCAGCCCACTGTCTGACTTATAATGTTTTTAGAGTCCCCCCCCCTCCTTAACAAGGCGTGTAAGCGGCATCCCTTCCTCTCCAGGCAACAGAGGTGAGCTCTTTGTGATGTCATGTCCGTTGCTCTCCACTTTCTCTGTGGAGGTAAGCCCACTGTCTGACTTATAATGTTTTTAGAGTCCCCCCCCTCCTTAACAAGGCGTGTAAGCGGCATCCCTTCCTCTCCAGGCAACAGAGGTGAGCTCTTTGTGATGTCATGTCCGTTGCTCTCCACATTCTCTATGGAGGTAGGCCCACTGTCGGACTTATAATGTTTTTAGAGTCCCCCCCCCCCCATAAGAAGGCCTGTAAGCGGCATCCCTTCCTCTCCAGGCAACAGAGGTGAGCTCTTTGTGATGTCATGTCCGTTGCTCTCCACTTTCTCTGTGGAGATAGGTCCACTGTCTGACTTATAATGTTTTTAGAGTCCCTTCCATTCCTTAACAAGGCCTGTAAGCGGCATCCCTTCCTCTCCAGGCAACAGAGGTGAGCTCTTTGTGATGTCATGTCCGTTGCTCTCCACTTTCTCTGTGGAGGTAAGCCCACTGTCTGACTTATAATGTTTTTAGACTCCCCCCCCCCCCCATAACAAGGCCTGTAAGCGGCATCCCTTACTCTCCAGGCAACAGAGGTGAGCTCTTTGTGATGTCATGTCCGTTGCTCTCCACTTTCTGTGTGGAGGTACGCCTACTGTCTGACTTATAATGTTTTTAGAGTCCCCCCCCCTCCTTAAGAAGGCCTGTAAGCGGCATCCCTTCCTCTCCAGGCAACAAAGGTGAGCTCTTTGTGATGTCATGTCCGTTGCTCTCCACTTTCTCTTTGGAGGTAAGCCCACTGTCTGACTTATAATGTTTTTAGAGTCCCCCCCACTCCTTAACAAGGCCTGTAAGCGGCATCCCTTCCTCTCCAGGCAACAAAGGTGAGCTCTTTGTGATGTCATGTCCGTTGCTCTCCACTTTCTCTGTGGAGGTAAGCCCACTGTCTGACTTATACTGTTTTTAGAGCCCCCCCTCCCTCCTTAACAAGGCCTGTAAGCGGCATCCCTTCCTCTCCAGGCAACAGAGGTGAGCTCTTTGTGATGTCATGTCCGTTGCTCTCCACTTTCTCTGTGGAGGGAGGTCTACTGTCTGACTTATAATGTTTTTAGAGCCCCCCCGCCCTCCTTAACAAGGCCTGTAAGCGGCATCCCTTCCTCTCCAGGCAACACAGGTGAGCTCTTTGTGATGTCATGTCCGTTGCTCTCCACTTTCTCTGTGGAGGGAGGTCTACTGAATGATTTTTACTGTTTTTAGAGCCCCCCCTCCCTCCTTAACATGGCCTGTAAGCGGCATCCCTTCCTCTCCAGGCAACACAGGTGAGCTCTTTGTGATGTCATGTCCGTTGCTCTCCACTTTCTCTGTGGAGGGAGGTCTACTGTCTGACTTATACTGTTTTTAGAGCCCCCCCTCCCTCCTTAACAAGGCCTGTAAGCGGCATCCCTTCCTCTCCAGGCAACAGAGGTGAGCTCTTTGTGATGTCATGTCCGTTGATCTCCACTTTCTCTGTGGAGGTAAGCCCACTGTCTAACTTATAATGTTTTTAGACTCCCCCCCCCCATAACAAGGTCTCTAAGCGGCATCCCTTACTCTCCAGGCAACAGAGGTGAGCTCTTTGTGATGTCATGTCCGTTGCTCTCCACTTTCTGTGTGGAGGTACGCCCACTGTCTGACTTATAATGTCTTTAGAGTCCCCCCCCCTCCTTAACAAGGCCTGTAAGCGGCATCCCTTCCTCTCCAGGCAACAGAGGTGAGCTCTTTGTGATGTCATGTCCGTTGCTCTCCACTTTCTCTGTGGAGGTAAGCCCACTGTCGGACTTATAATGTTTTTAGAGTCCCCCCCCCATAAGAAGGCCTGTAAGCGGCATCCCTTCCTCTCCAGGCAACAGAGGTGAGCTCTTTGTGATGTCATGTCCGTTGCTCTCCACTTTCTCTGTGGAGCTAGGTCCACTGTCTGACTTATAATGTTTTTAGAGTCCCCCCCATTCCTTAACAAGGCCTGTAAGCGGCATCCCTTCCTCTCCAGGCAACAGAGGTGAGCTCTTTGTGATGTCATGTCCGTTGCTCTCCACTTTCTCTGTGGAGGTCAGCCCACTGTCTGACTTATAATGTTTTTAGAGTCCCCCCCCCTCCTTAACAAGGCGTGTAAGCGGCATCCCTTCCTCTCCAGGCAACAGAGGTGAGCTCTTTGTGATGTCATGTCCGTTGCTCTCCACTTTCTCTGTGGAGGTAAGCCCACTGTCTGACTTATAATGTTTTTAGAGTCCCCCCCCTCCTTAACAAGGCGTGTAAGCGGCATCCCTTCCTCTCCAGGCAACAGAGGTGAGCTCTTTGTGATGTCATGTCCGTTGCTCTCCACATTCTCTATGGAGGTAGGCCCACTGTCGGACTTATAATGTTTTTAGAGTCCCCCCCCCCCCATAAGAAGGCCTGTAAGCGGCATCCCTTCCTCTCCAGGCAACAGAGGTGAGCTCTTTGTGATGTCATGTCCGTTGCTCTCCACTTTCTCTGTGGAGGTAGGTCCACTGTCTGACTTATAATGTTTTTAGAGTCCCTTCCATTCCTTAACAAGGCCTGTAAGCGGCATCCCTTCCTCTCCAGGCAACAGAGGTGAGCTCTTTGTGATGTCATGTCCGTTGCTCTCCACTTTCTCTGTGGAGGTAAGCCCACTGTCTGACTTATAATGTTTTTAGACTCCCCCCCCCCCCCCATAACAAGGCCTGTAAGCGGCATCCCTTACTCTCCAGGCAACAGAGGTGAGCTCTTTGTGATGTCATGTCCGTTGCTCTCCACTTTCTGTGTGGAGGTACGCCTACTGTCTGACTTATAATGTTTTTAGAGTCCCCCCCCCTCCTTAAGAAGGCCTGTAAGCGGCATCCCTTCCTCTCCAGGCAACAAAGGTGAGCTCTTTGTGATGTCATGTCCGTTGCTCTCCACTTTCTCTTTGGAGGTAAGCCCACTGTCTGACTTATAATGTTTTTAGAGTCCCCCCCACTCCTTAACAAGGCCTGTAAGCGGCATCCCTTCCTCTCCAGGCAACAAAGGTGAGCTCTTTGTGATGTCATGTCCGTTGCTCTCCACTTTCTCTGTGGAGGTAAGCCCACTGTCTGACTTATACTGTTTTTAGAGCCCCCCCTCCCTCCTTAACAAGGCCTGTAAGCGGCATCCCTTCCTCTCCAGGCAACAGAGGTGAGCTCTTTGTGATGTCATGTCCGTTGCTCTCCACTTTCTCTGTGGAGGGAGGTCTACTGTCTGACTTATAATGTTTTTAGAGCCCCCCCGCCCTCCTTAACAAGGCCTGTAAGCGGCATCCCTTCCTCTCCAGGCAACACAGGTGAGCTCTTTGTGATGTCATGTCCGTTGCTCTCCACTTTCTCTGTGGAGGGAGGTCTACTGAATGATTTTTACTGTTTTTAGAGCCCCCCCTCCCTCCTTAACATGGCCTGTAAGCGGCATCCCTTCCTCTCCAGGCAACACAGGTGAGCTCTTTGTGATGTCATGTCCGTTGCTCTCCACTTTCTCTGTGGAGGGAGGTCTACTGTCTGACTTATACTGTTTTTAGAGCCCCCCCTCCCTCCTTAACAAGGCCTGTAAGCGGCATCCCTTCCTCTCCAGGCAACAGAGGTGAGCTCTTTGTGATGTCATGTCCGTTGATCTCCACTTTCTCTGTGGAGGTAAGCCCACTGTCTAACTTATAATGTTTTTAGACTCCCCCCCCCCATAACAAGGTCTCTAAGCGGCATCCCTTACTCTCCAGGCAACAGAGGTGAGCTCTTTGTGATGTCATGTCCGTTGCTCTCCACTTTCTGTGTGGAGGTACGCCCACTGTCTGACTTATAATGTCTTTAGAGTCCCCCCCCCTCCTTAACAAGGCCTGTAAGCGGCATCCCTTCCTCTCCAGGCAACAGAGGTGAGCTCTTTGTGATGTCATGTCCGTTGCTCTCCACTTTCTCTGTGGAGGTAAGCCCACTGTCTGACTTATAATGTTTTTAGAGTCCCCCCCCCCTTAAAAAGGCGTGTAAGCGGCATCCCTTCCTCTCCAGGCAACAGAGGTGAGCTCTTTGTGATGTCATGTCCGTTGCTCTCCACTTTCTGTGTGGAGGTACGCCCACTGTCTGACTTATAATGTTTTTAGACTCCCCCCCCCCATAACAAGGCCTGTAAGCGGCATCCCTTACTCTCCAGGCAACAGAGGTGAGCTCTTTGTGATGTCATGTCCGTTGCTTTCCACTTTCTCTGTGGAGGGAGGTCTACTGTCTGACTTATACTGTTTTTAGAGCCCCCCCTCCCTCCTTAACAAGGCCTGTAAGCGGCATCCCTTCCTCTCCAGGCAACAGAGGTGAGCTCTTTGTGATGTCATGTCCGTTGCTCTCCACTTTCTCTGTGGAGGGAGGTCTACTGTCTGACTTATACTGTTTTTAGAGCCCCCCCTCCCTCCTTAACAAGGCCTGTAAGCGGCATCCCTTCCTCTCCAGGCAACAGAGGTGAGCTCTTTGTGATGTCATGTCCGTTGCTCTCCACTTTCTCTGTGGAGGTAAGCCCACTGTCTGACTTATAATGTTTTTAGAGTCCCCCCCCTCCTTAACAAGGCGTGCAAGCGGCATCCCTTCCTCTCCAGGCAACACAGGTGAGCTCTTTGTGATGTCATGTCCGTTGCTCTCCACTTTATCTGTGGAGGTCAGCCCCCTGTCTGACTTATAATGTTTTTAGAGTCCCCCCCCCCTCCTTAACAAGGCGTGCAAGCGGCATCCCTTCCTCTCCAGGCAACAGAGGTGAGCTCTTTGTGATGTCATGTCCGTTGCTTTCCACTTTCTCTGTGGAGGGAGGTCTACTGTCTGACTTATACTGTTTTTAGAGCCCCCCCTCCCTCCTTAACAAGGCCTGTAAGCGGCATCCCTTCCTCTCCAGGCAACAGAGGTGAGCTCTTTGTGATGTCATGTCCGTTGCTCTCCACTTTCTCTGTGGAGGTAAGCCCACTGTCTGACTTATAATGTTTTTAGAGTCCCCCCCACTCCTTAACAAGGCCTGTAAGCGGCATCCCTTCCTCTCCAGGCAACATAAGTGAGCTCTTTGTGATGTCATGTCCGTTGCTCTCCACTTACTCTATGGAGGTAGGTCCACTGTCTGACTTATAATGTTTTTAGACTCCCCCCCCCCATAACAAGGCCTGTAAGCGGCATCCCTTACTCTCCAGGCAATAGAGGTGAGCTCTTTGTGATGTCATGTCCGTTGCTCTCCACTTTCTGTGTGGAGGTACGCCCACTGTCTGACTTATAATGTTTTTAGAGTCCCCCCCCCCCTCCTTAACAAGGCCTGTAAGCGGCATCCCTTCCTCTCCAGGCAACAGAGGTGAGCTCTTTGTGATGTCATGTCCGTTGCTCTCCACTTTCTCTGTGGAGGTAAGCCCACTGTCTGACTTATAATGTTTTTAGAGTCCCCCCCCCTCCTTAACAAGGCGTGTAAGCGGCATCCCTTCCTCTCCAGACAACAGAGGTGAGCTCTTTGTGATGTCATGTCCGTTGCTCTCCACTTTCTCTGTGGAGGGAGGTCCACTGTCTGACTTATACTGTTTTTAGAGTCCCCCCTCCCTCCTTAACAAGGCCTGTAAGCGGCATCCCTTCCTCTCCAGGCAACAGAGGTGAGCTCTTTGTGATGTCATGTCCGTTGCTCTCGACTTTCTCTGTGGAGGTAGGTCCACTGTCTGACTTATAATGTTTTTAGAGTCCCCCCCACTCCTTAACAAGGCCTGTAAGCGGCATCCCTTCCTCTCCAGGCAACAAAGGTGAGCTCTTTGTGATGTCATGTCCGTTGCTCTCCACTTTCTCTGTGGAGGTAAGCCCACTGTCTGACTTATAATGTTTTTAGAGTCCCCCCCCTCCTTAACAAGGCGTGTAAGCGGCATCCCTTCCTCTCCAGGCAACAGAGATGAGCTCTTTGTGATGTCATGTCCGTTGCTCTCCACATTCTCTATGGAGGTAGGCCCACTGTCGGACTTATAATGTTTTTAGAGTCCCCCCCCCCCATAAGAAGGCCTGTAAGCGGCATCCCTTCCTCTCCAGGCAACACAGGTGAGCTCTTTGTGATGTCATGTCCGTTGCTCTCCACTTTCTCTGTGGAGGGAGGTCTACTGAATGATTTTTACTGTTTTTAGAGCCCCCCCTCCCTCCTTAACATGGCCTGTAAGCGGCATCCCTTCCTCTCCAGGCAACACAGGTGAGCTCTTTGTGATGTCATGTCCGTTGCTCTCCACTTTCTCTGTGGAGGGAGGTCTACTGTCTGACTTATACTGTTTTTAGAGCCCCCCCTCCCTCCTTAACAAGGCCTGTAAGCGGCATCCCTTCCTCTCCAGGCAACAGAGGTGAGCTCTTTGTGATGTCATGTCCGTTGATCTCCACTTTCTCTGTGGAGGTAAGCCCACTGTCTAACTTATAATGTTTTTAGACTCCCCCCCCCCATAACAAGGTCTCTAAGCGGCATCCCTTACTCTCCAGGCAACAGAGGTGAGCTCTTTGTGATGTCATGTCCGTTGCTCTCCACTTTCTGTGTGGAGGTACGCCCACTGTCTGACTTATAATGTCTTTAGAGTCCCCCCCCCTCCTTAACAAGGCCTGTAAGCGGCATCCCTTCCTCTCCAGGCAACAGAGGTGAGCTCTTTGTGATGTCATGTCCGTTGCTCTCCACTTTCTCTGTGGAGGTAAGCCCACTGTCAGACTTATAATGTTTTTAGAGTCCCCCCCCCCTTAAAAAGGCGTGTAAGCGGCATCCCTTCCTCTCCAGGCAACAGAGGTGAGCTCTTTGTGATGTCATGTCCGTTGCTCTCCACTTTCTGTGTGGAGGTACGCCCACTGTCTGACTTATAATGTTTTTAGACTCCCCCCCCCCATAACAAGGCCTGTAAGCGGCATCCCTTACTCTCCAGGCAACAGAGGTGAGCTCTTTGTGATGTCATGTCCGTTGCTTTCCACTTTCTCTGTGGAGGGAGGTCTACTGTCTGACTTATACTGTTTTTAGAGCCCCCCCTCCCTCCTTAACAAGGCCTGTAAGCGGCATCCCTTCCTCTCCAGGCAACAGAGGTGAGCTCTTTGTGATGTCATGTCCGTTGCTCTCCACTTTCTCTGTGGAGGGAGGTCTACTGTCTGACTTATACTGTTTTTAGAGCCCCCCCTCCCTCCTTAACAAGGCCTGTAAGCGGCATCCCTTCCTCTCCAGGCAACAGAGGTGAGCTCTTTGTGATGTCATGTCCGTTGCTCTCCACTTTCTCTGTGGAGGTAAGCCCACTGTCTGACTTATAATGTTTTTAGAGTCCCCCCCCCCTCCTTAACAAGGCGTGCAAGCGGCATCCCTTCCTCTCCAGGCAACACAGGTGAGCTCTTTGTGATGTCATGTCCGTTGCTCTCCACTTTATCTGTGGAGGTCAGCCCCCTGTCTGACTTATAATGTTTTTAGAGTCCCCCCCCCCTCCTTAACAAGGCGTGCAAGCGGCATCCCTTCCTCTCCAGGCAACAGAGGTGAGCTCTTTGTGATGTCATGTCCGTTGCTTTCCACTTTCTCTGTGGAGGGAGGTCTACTGTCTGACTTATACTGTTTTTAGAGCCCCCCCTCCCTCCTTAACAAGGCCTGTAAGCGGCATCCCTTCCTCTCCAGGCAACAGAGGTGAGCTCTTTGTGATGTCATGTCCGTTGCTCTCCACTTTCTCTGTGGAGGTAAGCCCACTGTCTGACTTATAATGTTTTTAGAGTCCCCCCCACTCCTTAACAAGGCCTGTAAGCGGCATCCCTTCCTCTCCAGGCAACATAAGTGAGCTCTTTGTGATGTCATGTCCGTTGCTCTCCACTTACTCTATGGAGGTAGGTCCACTGTCTGACTTATAATGTTTTTAGACTCCCCCCCCCCATAACAAGGCCTGTAAGCGGCATCCCTTACTCTCCAGGCAATAGAGGTGAGCTCTTTGTGATGTCATGTCCGTTGCTCTCCACTTTCTGTGTGGAGGTACGCCCACTGTCTGACTTATAATGTTTTTAGAGTCCCCCCCCCCTCCTTAACAAGGCCTGTAAGCGGCATCCCTTCCTCTCCAGGCAACAGAGGTGAGCTCTTTGTGATGTCATGTCCGTTGCTCTCCACTTTCTCTGTGGAGGTAAGCCCACTGTCTGACTTATAATGTTTTTAGAGTCCCCCCCCCTCCTTAACAAGGCGTGTAAGCGGCATCCCTTCCTCTCCAGGCAACAGAGGTGAGCTCTTTGTGATGTCATGTCCGTTGCTCTCCACTTTCTCTGTGGAGGGAGGTCCACTGTCTGACTTATACTGTTTTTAGAGTCCCCCCTCCCTCCTTAACAAGGCCTGTAAGCGGCATCCCTTCCTCTCCAGGCAACAGAGGTGAGCTCTTTGTGATGTCATGTCCGTTGCTCTCGACTTTCTCTGTGGAGGTAGGTCCACTGTCTGACTTATAATGTTTTTAGAGTCCCCCCCACTCCTTAACAAGGCCTGTAAGCGGCATCCCTTCCTCTCCAGGCAACAAAGGTGAGCTCTTTGTGATGTCATGTCCGTTGCTCTCCACTTTCTCTGTGGAGGTAAGCCCACTGTCTGACTTATAATGTTTTTAGAGTCCCCCCCCCTCCTTAACAAGGCGTGTAAGCGGCATCCCTTCCTCTCCAGGCAAAAGAGATGAGCTCTTTGTGATGTCATGTCCGTTGCTCTCCACATTCTCTATGGAGGTAGGCCCACTGTCGGACTTATAATGTTTTTAGAGTCCCCCCCCCCCCATAAGAAGGCCTGTAAGCGGCATCCCTTCCTCTCCAGGCAACAGAGGTGAGCTCTTTGTGATGTCATGTCCGTTGCTCTCCACTTTCTCTGTGGAGGTAGGTCCACTGTCTGACTTATAATGTTTTTAGAGTCCCCCCCACTCCTTAACAAGGCCTGTAAGCGGCATCCCTTCCTCTCCAGGCAACAAAGGTGAGCTCTTTGTGATGTCATGTCCGTTGCTCTCCACTTTCTCTGTGGAGGTAAGCCCACTGTCTGACTTATAATGTTTTTAGAGTCCCCCCCCCTCCTTAACAAGGCGTGTAAGCGGCATCCCTTCCTCTCCAGGCAACAGAGATGAGCTCTTTGTGATGTCATGTCCGTTGCTCTCCACATTCTCTATGGAGGTAGGCCCACTGTCGGACTTATAATGTTTTTAGAGTCCCCCCCCCCCATAAGAAGGCCTGTAAGCGGCATCCCTTCCTCTCCAGGCAACAGAGGTGAGCTCTTTGTGATGTCATGTCCGTTGCTCTCCACTTTCTCTGTGGAGGGAGGTCCACTGTCTGACTTATACTGTTTTTCGAGTCCCCCCTCCCTCCTTAACAAAGCCTGTAAGCGGCATCCCTTCCTCTCCAGGCAACACAGGTGAGCTCTTTGTGATGTCATGTCCGTTGCTCTCCACTTTCTCTGTGGAGGTAGGTCCACTGTCTTACTTATAATGTTTTTAGAGTCCCCCCCCCTCCTTAACAAGGCCTGTAAGCGGCATCCCTTCCTCTCCAGGCAACAGAGGTGAGCTCTTTGTGATGTCATGTCCGTTGCTCTCCATTTTCTCTGTGGAGGTAAGCCCACTGCCTGACTTAAAATGTTTTTAGAGTCCCCCCCCCCTCCTTAACAAGGCGTGCAAGCGGCATCCCTTCCTCTCCAGGCAACAGAGGTGAGCTCTTTGTGATGTCATGTCCGTTGCTCTCCACTTTATCTGTGGAGGTCAGCCCCCTGTCTGACCTATAATGTTTTTAGAGTCCCCCCCCCCTCCTTAACAAGGCGTGCAAGCGGCATCCCTTCCTCTCCAGGCAACAGAGGTGAGCTCTTTGTGATGTCATGTCCGTTGCTTTCCACTTTCTCTGTGGAGGGAGGTCTACTGTCTGACTTATACTGTTTTTAGAGCCCCCCCTCCCTCCTTAACAAGGCCTGTAAGCGGCATCCCTTCCTCTCCAGGCAACAGAGGTGAGCTCTTTGTGATGTCATGTCCGTTGCTCTCCACTTACTCTATGGAGGTAGGTCCACTGTCTGACTTATAATGTTTTTAGACTCCCCCCCACTCCTTAACAAGGCCTGTAAGCGGCATCCCTTCCTCTCCAGGCAACAGAAGTGAGCTCTTTGTGATGTCATGTCTGTTGCTCTCCACTTACTCTATGGAGGTAGGTCCACTGTCTGACTTATAATGTTTTTAGACTCCCCCCCCCCCCATAACAAGGCCTGTAAGCGGCATCCCTTACTCTCCAGGCAACAGAGGTGAGCTCTTTGTGATGTCATGTCCGTTGCTCTCCACTTTCTGTGTGGAGGTACGCCCACTGTCTGACTTATAATGTTTTTAGAGTCCCCCTCCCCTCCTTAACAAGGCCTGTAAGCGGCATCCCTTCCTCTCCAGGCAACAGAGGTGAGCTCTTTGTGATGTCATGTCCGTTGCTCTCCACTTTCTCTGTGGAGGTAAGCCCACTGTCTGACTTATAATGTTTTTAGAGTCCCCCCCCCCTCCTTAACAAGGCGTGTAAGCGGCATCCCTTCCTCTCCAGGCAACAGAGGTGAGCTCTTTGTGATGTCATGTCCGTTGCTCTCCACTTTCTCTGTGGAGGGAGGTCCACTGTCTGACTTATACTGTTTTTAGAGTCCCCCCTCCCTCCTTAACAAGGCCTGTAAGCGGCATCCCTTCCTCTCCAGGCAACAGAGGTGAGCTCTTTGTGATGTCATGTCCGTTGCTCTCGTCTTTCTCTGTGGAGGTAGGTCCACTGTCTGACTTATAATGTTTTTAGAGTCCCCCCCATTCCTTAACAAGGCCTGTAAGCGGCATCCCTTCCTCTCCAGGCAACAGAGGTGAGCTCTTTGTGATGTCATGTCCGTTGCTCTCCACTTTCTCTGTGGAGGGAGGTCTACTGTCTGACTTATACTGTTTTTCGAGTCCCCCCTCCCTCCTTAACAAGGCCTGTAAGCGGCATCCCTTCCTCTCCAGGCAACAGAGGTGAGCTCTTTGTGATGTCATGTCCGTTGCTCTCCACTTTCTCTGTGGAGGGAGGTCTACTGTCTGACTTATACTGTTTTTCGAGTCCCCCCTCCCTCCTTAACAAGGCCTGTAAGCGGCATCCCTTCCTCTCCAGGCAACACAGGTGAGCTCTTTGTGATGTCATGTCCGTTGCTCTCCATTTTCTCTGTGGAGGTAAGCCCACTGCCTGACTTATAATGTTTTTAGAGTCCCCCCCCCCTCCTTAACAAGGCGTGTAAGCGGCATCCCTTCCTCTCCAGGCAACAGAGGTGAGCTCTTTGTGATGTCATGTCCGTTGCTCTCCACTTTCTCTATGGAGGTAGGTCCACTGTCTGACTTATAATGTTTTTAGACCCCCCCCCCCATAACAAGGCCTGTACGCGGCTTCCCTTACTCTCCAGGCATCAGAGGTGAGCTCTTTGTGATGTCATGTCCGTTGCTCTCCACTTTCTGTGTGGAGGTACGCCTACTTTCTGACTTATAATGTTTTTAGAGTCCCCCCCCTCCTTAAGAAGGCCTGTAAGCGGCATCCCTTCCTCTCCAGGCAACACAGGTGAGCTCTTTGTGATGTCATGTCCATTGCTCTCCACTTTCTCTGTGGAGGTCAGCCCACTGTCTGACTTATAATGTTTTTAGAGTCCCCCCCCTCCTTAACAAGGCGTGTAAGCGGCATCCCTTCCTCTCCAGGCAACAGAGGTGAGCTCTTTGTGATGTCATGTCCGTTGCTCTCCACTTTCTCTATGGAGGGAGGTCTACTGTCTGACTTATACTGTTTTTAGAGCCCCCCCTCCCTCCTTAACAAGGCCTGTAAGCGGCATCCCTTCCTCTCCAGGCAACCGAGGTGAGCTCTTTGTGATGTCATGTCCGTTGCTCTCCACTTTCTCTGTGGAGGGAGGTCTACTGTCTGACTTATAATGTTTTTAGAGCCCCCCCGCCCTCCTTAACAAGGCCTGTAAGCGGCATCCCTTCCTCTCCAGGCAACACAGGTGAGCTCTTTGTGATGTCATGTCCATTGCTCTCCACTTTCTCTGTGGAGGGAGGTCTACTGAATGATTTTTACTGTTTTTAGGGCCCCCCCTCCCTCCTTAACATGGCCTTTAAGCGGCATCCCTTCCTCTCCAGGCAACACAGGTGAGCTCTTTGTGATGTCATGTCCGTTGCTCTCCACTTTCTCTGTGGAGGTACGCCCACTGTCTGACTTATACTGTTTTTAGAGCCCCCCCTCCCTCCTTAACAAGGCCTGTAAGCGGCATCCCTTCCTCTCCAGGCAACAGAGGTGAGCTGTTTGTGATGTCATGTCCGTTGATCTCCACTTTCTCTGTGGAGGTAAGCCCACTGTCTGACTTATAATGTTTTTAGACTCCCCCCCCCCCATAACAAGGCCTGTAAGCGGCATCCCTTACTCTCCAGGCAACAGAGGTGAGCTCTTTGTGATGTCATGTCCGTTGCTCTCCACTTTCTGTGTGGAGGTACGCCCACTGTCTGACTTATAATGTCTTTAGAGTCCCCCCCCCCTCCTTAACAAGGCCTGTAAGCGGCATCCCTTCCTCTCCAGGCAACAGAGGTGAGCTCTTTGTGATGTCATGTCCGTTGCTCTCCACTTTCTCTGTGGAGGTAAGCCCACTGTCTGACTTATAATGTTTTTAGAGTCCCCCCCCTCCTTAACAAGGCGTGTAAGCGGCATCCCTTCCTCTCCAGGCAACAGAGGTGAGCTCTTTGTGATGTCATGTCCGTTGCTCTCCACTTTCTGTGTGGAGGTACGCCCACTGTCTGACTTATAATGTTTTTAGACTCCCCCCCCCCATAACAAGGCCTGTAAGCGGCATCCCTTACTCTCCAGGCAACAGAGGTGAGCTCTTTGTGATGTCATGTCCGTTGCTCTCCACTTTCTGTGTGGAGGTACGCCTACTCTCTGACTTATAATGTTTTTAGAGTCCCCCCCCTCCTTAACAAGGCCTGTGAGCGGCATCCCTTCCTCTCCAGGCAACAGAGGTGAGCTCTTTGTGATGTCATGTCCGTTGCTCTCCACTTTATCTGTGGAGGTCAGCCCCCTGTCTGACATATAATGTTTTTAGAGTCCCCCCCCCCCTCCTTAACAAGGCGTGCAAGCGGCATCCCTTCCTCTCCAGGCAACAGAGGTGAGCTCTTTGTGATGTCATGTCCGTTGCTCTCCACTTTCTCTGTGGAGGGAGGTCTACTGTCTGACTTATACTGTTTTTAGAGCCCCCCCTCCCTCCTTAACAAGGCCTGTAAGCGGCATCCCTTCCTCTCCAGGCAACAGAGGTGAGCTCTTTGTGATGTCATGTCTGTTGCTCTCCACTTACTCTATGGAGGTAGGTCCACTGTCTGACTTATAATGTTTTTAGACTCCCCCCCCCCCCATAACAAGGCCTGTAAGCGGCATCCCTTACTCTCCAGGCAACAGAGGTGAGCTCTTTGTGATGTCATGTCCGTTGCTCTCCACTTTCTGTGTGGAGGTACGCCCACTGTCTGACTTATAATGTTTTTAGAGCCCCCCCCCCCTCCTTAACAAGGCCTGTAAGCGGCATCCCTTCCTCTCCAGGCAACAGAGGTGAGCTCTTTGTGATGTCATGTCCGTTGCTCTCCACATTCTCTATGGAGGTAGGCCCACTTTCTGACTTATAATGTTTTTAGAGTCCCCCCCCCCCATAAGAAGGCCTGTAAGCGGCATCCCTTCCTCTCCAGGCAACAGAGGTGAGCTCTTTGTGATGTCATGTCCGTTGCTCTCCACATTCTCTATGGAGGTAGGCCCACTGTCTGACTTATAATGTTTTTACAGTCCCCCCCACTCCTTAACAAGGCCTGTAAGCGGCATCCCTTCCTCTCCAGGCAACAGAGGTGAGCTCTTTGTGATGTCATGTCCGTTGCTCTCCACTTTCTCTGTGGAGATATGCCCACTGTCTGACTTATAATGTTTTTAGAGTCCCCCCCCTCCTTAACAAGGCCTGTAAGCGGAATCCCTTCCTCTCCAGGCAACAGAGGTGAGCTCTTTGTGATGTCATGTCCGTTGCTCTCCACTTTATCTGTGGAGGTCAGCCCCCTGTCTGACTTATAATGTCTTTAGAGTCCCCCCCCCCCTCTTTAACAAGGCCTGTAAGCGGCATCCCTTACTCTCCAGGCAACAGAGGTGAGCTCTTTGTGATGTCATGTCCGTTGCTCTCCACTTTCTGTGTGGAGGTACGCCCACTGTCTGACTTATAATGTCTTTAGAGTCCCCCCCACTCCTTAACAAGGCCTGTAAGCGGCATCCCTTCCTCTCCAGGCAACAGAGGTGAGCTCTTTGTGATGTCATGTCCGTTGCTCTCCACTTTCTCTGTGGAGGTAGGTCCACTGTCTGACTTATAATGTTTTTAGACTCCCCCCCCCATAACAAGGCCTGTAAGCGGCATCCCTTACTCCCCAGGCAACAGAGGTGAGCTCTTTGTGATGTCATGTCCGTTGCTCTCCACTTTCTGTGTGGAGGTACGCCCACTGTCTGACTTATAATGTCTTTAGAGTCCCCCCCCCCTCCTTAACAAGGCCTGTAAGCGGCATCCCTTCCTCTCCAGGCAACAGAGGTGAGCTCTTTGTGATGTCATGTCCGTTGCTCTCCACTTTCTCTGTGGAGGGAGGTCTACTGTCTGACTTATAATGTTTTTAGAGTCCCCCCCCCTCCTTAACAAGGCCTGTGAGCGGCATCCCTTCCTCTCCAGGCAACAGAGGTGAGCTCTTTGTGATGTCATGTCCGTTGCTCTCCACTTTATCTGTGGAGGTCAGCCCCCTGTCTGACTTATATTGTTTTTAGAGTCCCCCCCCCTCCTTAACAAGGCGTGCAAGCGGCATCCCTTCCTCTCCAGGCAACAGAGGTGTGCTCTTTGTGATGTCATGTCCGTTGCTCTCCACTTTCTCTGTGGAGGGAGGTCTACTGTCTGACTTATACTGTTTTTAGAGCCCCCCCTCCCTCCTTAACAAGGCCTGTAAGCGGCATCCCTTCCTCTCCAGGCAACAGAGGTGAACTCTTTGTGATGTCATGTCCTTTCTCTGTGGAGGTAAGCCCACTGTCTGACTTATAATGTTTTTAGAGTCCCCCCCACTCCTTAACAAGGCCTGTAAGCGGCATCCCTTCCTCTCCAGGCAACAGAGTTGAGCTCTTTGTGATGTCATGTCTGTTGCTCTCCACTTACTCTATGGAGGTAGGTCCACTGTCTGACTTATAATGTTTTTAGACTCCCCCCCCCCCATAACAAGGCCTGTAAGCGGCATCCCTTACTCTCCAGGCAATAGAGGTGAGCTCTTTGTGATGTCATGTCCGTTGCTCTCCACTTTCTGTGTGGAGGTAAGGCCACTGTCTGACTTATAATGTTTTTAGAGTCCCCCCCACTCCTTAACAAGGCCTGTAAGCGGCATCCCTTCCTCTCCAGGCAACAAAGGTGAGCTCTTTGTGATGTCATGTCCGTTGCTCTCCACTTTCTCTGTGGAGGTAAGCCCACTGTCTGACTTATAATGTTTTTAGAGTCCCCCCCCCCCTCCTTAACAAGGCCTGTAAGCGGCATCCCTTCCTCTCCAGGCAACAGAGGTGAGCTCTTTGTGATGTCATGTCCGTTGCTCTCCACATTCTCTATGGAGGTAGGCCCACTTTCTGACTTATAATGTTTTTAGAGTCCCCCCCCCCATAAGAAGGCCTGTAAGCGGCATCCCTTCCTCTCCAGGCAACAGAGGTGAGCTCTTTGTGATGTCATGTCCGTTGCTCTCCACATTCTCTATGGAGGTAGGCCCACTGTCTGACTTATAATGTTTTTACAGTCCCCCCCACTCCTTAACAAGGCCTGTAAGCGGCATCCCTTCCTCTCCAGGCAACAGAGGTGAGCTCTTTGTGATGTCATGTCCGTTGCTCTTCACTTTCTCTGTGGAGGTAGGTCCACTGTCTGACTTATAATGTTTTTAGACTCCCCCCCCCATAACAAGGCCTGTAAGCGGCATCCCTTACTCTCCAGGCAACAGAGGTGAGCTCTTTGTGATGTCATGTCCGTTGCTCTCCACTTTCTGTGTGGAGGTACGCCCACTGTCTGACTTATAATGTCTTTAGAGTCCCCCCCCTCCTTAACAAGGCCTGTAAGCGGCATCCCTTCCTCTCCAGGCAACAGAGGTGAGCTCTTTGTGATGTCATGTCCGTTGCTCTCCACTTTCTCTGTGGAGGGAGGTCTACTGTCTGACTTATAATGTTTTTAGACTCCCCCCCCCTCCTTAACAAGGCCTGTGAGCGGCATCCCTTCCTCTCCAGGCAACAGAGGTGAGCTCTTTGTGATGTCATGTCCGTTGCTCTCCACTTTATCTGTGGAGGTCAGCCCCCTGTCTGACTTATATTGTTTTTAGAGTCCCCCCCCCCCCTCCTTAACAAGGCGTGTAAGCGGCATCCCTTCCTCTCCAGGCAACAGAGGTGTGCTCTTTGTGATGTCATGTCCGTTGCTCTCCACTTTCTCTGTGGAGGGAGGTCTACTGTCTGACTTATACTGTTTTTAGAGCCCCCCCTCCCTCCTTAACAAGGCCTGTAAGCGGCATCCCTTCCTCTCCAGGCAACAGAGGTGAACTCTTTGTGATGTCATGTCCTTTCTCTGTGGAGGTAAGCCCACTGTCTGACTTATAATGTTTTTAGAGTCCCCCCCACTCCTTAACAAGGCCTGTAAGCGGCATCCCTTCCTCTCCAGGCAACAGAGGTGAGCTCTTTGTGATGTCATGTCTGTTGCTCTCCACTTACTCTATGGAGGTAGGTCCACTGTCTGACTTATAATGTTTTTAGACTCCCCCCCCCCCCATAACAAGGCCTGTAAGCGGCATCCCTTACTCTCCAGGCAATAGAGGTGAGCTCTTTGTGATGTCATGTCCGTTGCTCTCCACTTTCTGTGTGGAGGTACGCCCACTGTCTGACTTATAATGTTTTTAGAGTCCCCCCCCCCTCCTTAACAAGGCCTGTAAGCGGCATCCCTTCCTCTCCAGGCAACAGAGGTGAGCTCTTTGTGATGTCATGTCCGTTGCTCTCCACATTCTCTATGGAGGTAGGCCCACTTTCTGACTTATAATGTTTTTAGAGTCCCCCCCCCCCCATAAGAAGGCCTGTAAGCGGCATCCCTTCCTCTCCAGGCAACAGAGGTGAACTCTTTGTGATGTCATGTCCTTTCTCTGTGGAGGTAAGCCCACTGTCTGACTTATAATGTTTTTAGAGTCCCCCCCACTCCTTAACAAGGCCTGTAAGCGGCATCCCTTCCTCTCCAGGCAACAGAGGTGAGCTCTTTGTGATGTCATGTCTGTTGCTCTCCACTTACTCTATGGAGGTAGGTCCACTGTCTGACTTATAATGTTTTTAGACTCCCCCCCCCCCCATAACAAGGCCTGTAAGCGGCATCCCTTACTCTCCAGGCAATAGAGGTGAGCTCTTTGTGATGTCATGTCCGTTGCTCTCCACTTTCTGTGTGGAGGTACGCCCACTGTCTGACTTATAATGTTTTTAGAGTCCCCCCCCCCTCCTTAACAAGGCCTGTAAGCGGCATCCCTTCCTCTCCAGGCAACAGAGGTGAGCTCTTTGTGATGTCATGTCCGTTGCTCTCCACATTCTCTATGGAGGTAGGCCCACTTTCTGACTTATAATGTTTTTAGAGTCCCCCCCCCCCCATAAGAAGGCCTGTAAGCGGCATCCCTTCCTCTCCAGGCAACAGAGGTGAGCTCTTTGTGATGTCATGTCCGTTGCTCTCCACATTCTCTATGGAGGTAGGCCAACTGTCTGACTTATAATGTTTTTACAGTCCCCCCCACTCCTTAACAAGGCCTGTAAGCGGCATCCCTTCCTCTCCAGGCAACAGAGGTGAGCTCTTTGTGATGTCATGTCCGTTGCTCTCCACTTTCTCTGTGGAGGTAGGTCCACTGTCTGACTTATAATGTTTTTAGACTCCCCCCCCCCATAACAAGGCCTGTAAGCGGCATCCCTTACTCTCCAGGCAACAGAGGTGAGCTCTTTGTGATGTCATGTCCGTTGCTCTCCACTTTCTGTGTGGAGGTAAGCCCACTGTCTGACTTATAATGTTTTTAGAGTCCCCCCCTCCTTAACAAGGCCTGTAAGCGGCATCCCTTCCTCTCCAGGCAACAGAGGTGAGCTCTTTGTGATGTCATGTCCGTTGCTCTCCACTTTCTCTGTGGAGGTAAGCCCACTGTCTGACTTATAATGTTTTTAGAGTCCCCCCCACTCCTTAACAAGGCCTGTAAGCGGCATCCCTTCCTCTCCAGGCAACAGAGGTGAGCTCTTTGTGATGTCATGTCCGTTGCTCTCCACATTCTCTATGGAGGTAGGCCCACTTTCTGACTTATAATGTTTTTAGAGTCCCCCCCCCCCCATAAGAAGGCCTGTAAGCGGCATCCCTTCCTCTCCAGGCAACAGAGGTGAGCTCTTTGTGATGTCATGTCCGTTGCTCTCCACATTCTCTATGGAGGTAGGCCCACTGTCTGACTTATAATGTTTTTACAGTCCCCCCCACTCCTTAACAAGGCCTGTAAGCGGCATCCCTTCCTCTCCAGGCAACAGAGGTGAGCTCTTTGTGATGTCATGTCCGTTGCTCTCCACTTTCTCTGTGGAGGTAGGTCCACTGTCTGACTTATAATGTTTTTAGACTCCCCCCCCCCATAACAAGGCCTGTAAGCGGCATCCCTTACTCTCCAGGCAACAGAGGTGAGCTCTTTGTGATGTCATGTCCGTTGCTCTCCACTTTCTGTGTGGAGGTAAGCCCACTGTCTGACTTATAATGTTTTTAGAGTCCCCCCCTCCTTAACAAGGCCTGTAAGCGGCATCCCTTCCTCTCCAGGCAACAGAGGTGAGCTCTTTGTGATGTCATGTCCGTTGCTCTCCACTTTCTCTGTGGAGGTAAGCCCACTGTCTGACTTATAATGTTTTTAGAGTCCCCCCCACTCCTTAACAAGGCCTGTAAGCGGCATCCCTTCCTCTCCAGGCAACAGAGGTGAGCTCTTTGTGATGTCATGTCCGTTGCTCTCCACTTTCTCTGTGGAGGTTGGCCCACTGTCTGACTTATAATGTTTTTAGAGTCCCCCCCCTCCTTAACAAGGCCTGTAAGCGGCATCCCTTCCTCTCCAGGCAACAGAGGTGAGCTCTTTGTGATGTCATGTCCGTTGCTCTCCACTTTCTCTGTGTAGGGAGGTCTACTGTCTGACTTATACTGTTTTTAGAGCCCCCCCTCCCTCCTTAACAAGGCGTGTAAGCGGCATCCCTTCCTCTCCAGGCAACAGAGGTGAGCTCTTTGTGATGTCATGTCCGTTGCTCTCCACTTTCTCTGTGGAGGGAGGTCTACTGTCTGACTTATACTGTTTTTAGAGCCCTCCCTCCCTCCTTAACAAGGCCTGTAAGCGGCATCCCTTCCTCTCCAGGCAACAGAGGTGAGCTCTTTGTGATGTCATGTCCGTTGCTCTCCACTTTCTCTGTGGAGGTAAGCCCACTGTCTGACTTATAATGTTTTTAGAGTCCCCCCCACTCCTTAACAAGGCCTGTAAGCGGCATCCCTTCCTCTCCAGGCAACAAAGGTGAGCTCTTTGTGATGTCATGTCCGTTGCTCTCCACTTTCTCTGTGGAGGTAAGCCCACTGTCTGACTTATAATGTTTTTAGAGTACCCCCCCTCCTTAACAAGGCGTGTAAGCGGCATCCCTTCCTCTCCAGGCAACAGAGGTGAGCTCTTTGTGATGTCATGTCCGTTGCTCTCCACTTTCTCTGTGGAGGGAGGTCCACTGTCTGACTTATACTGTTTTTTGAGTCCCCCCTCCCTCCTTAACAAGGCCTGTAAGCGGCATCCCTTCCTCTCCAGGCAACAGAGGTGAGCTCTTTGTGATGTCATGTCCGTTGCTCTCCACTTTCTCTGTGGAGGGAGGTCTACTGTCTGACTTATAATGTTTTTAGAGTCCCCCCCATTCCTTAACAAGGCCTGTAAGCGGCATCCCTTCCTCTCCAGGCTACAGAGGTGAGCTCTTTGTGATGTCATGTCCGTTGCTCTCCACTTTCTCTGTGGAGGTAGGTCCACTGTCTGACTTATAATGTTTTTAGAGTCCCCCCCCCCCCATAACAAGGCCTGTAAGCGGCATCCATTCCTCTCCAGGCAACAGAGGTGAGCTCTTTGTGATGTCATGTCCGTTGCTCTCCACTTTCTCTGTGGAGGTAGGTCCACTGTCTGACTTATAATGTTTTTAGAGTCCCCCCCCCCCATAACAAGGCCTGTAAGCGGCATCCCTTCCTCTCCAGGCAACAGAGGTGAGCTCTTTGTGATGTCATGTCCGTTGCTCTCCACTTACTCTATGGAGGTAGGCCCACTGTCTGACTTATAATGTTTTTACAGTCCCCCCCACTCCTTAACAAGGCCTGTAAGCGGCATCCCTTACTCTCCAGGCAACAGAGGTGAGCTCTTTGTGATGTCATGTCCGTTGCTCTCCACTTTCTCTGTGGAGGTAGGTCCACTGTCTGACTTATAATGTTTTTAGACTCCCCCCCCCATAACAAGGCCTGTAAGCGGCATCCCTTACTCTCCAGGCAACAGAGGTGAGGTCTTTGTGATGTCATGTCCGTTGCTCTCCACTTTCTGTGTGGAGGTAAGCCCACTGTCTGACTTATAATGTTTTTAGAGTCCCCCCCTCCTTAACAAAGCCTGTAAGCGGCATCCCTTCCTCTCCAGGCAACAGAGGTGAGCTCTTTGTGATGTCATGTCCGTTGCTCTCCACTTTCTCTGTGGAGGTTGGCCCACTGTCTGACTTATAATGTTTTTAGAGTCCCCCCCACTCCTTAACAAGGCCTGTAAGCCCACTGTCTGACTTATAATGTTTTTAGAGTCCCCCCCCTCCTTAACAAGGCCTGTAAGCGGCATCCCTTCCTCTCCAGGCAACAGAGGTGAGCTCTTTGTGATGTCATGTCCGTTGCTCTCCACTTTCTCTGTGGAGGTAGGTCCACTGTCTGACTTATAATGTTTTTAGAGTCCCCCCCCCCCCCATAACAAGGCCTGTAAGCGGCATCCCTTCCTCTCCAGGCAACAGAGATGAGCTCTTTGTGATGTCATGTCCGTTGCTCTCCACTTTCTCTGTGGATGTAGGTCCACTGTCTGACTTATAATGTTTTTAGAGTCCCCCCCCCCCATAACAAGGCCTGTAAGTGGCATCCCTTCCTCTCCAGGCAACAGAGGTGAGCTCTTTGTGATGTCATGTCCGTTGCTCTCCACTTACTCTATGGAGGTAGGTCCACTGTCTGACTTATAATGTTTTTAGACTCCCCCCCCCCATAACAAGGCCTGTAAGCGGCATCCCTTACTCTCCAGGCAACAGAGGTGAGCTCTTTGTGATGTCATGTCTGTTGCTCTCCACTTACTCTGTGGAGGTAAGCCCACTATCTGACTTATAATGTTTTTAGACTCCCCCCCCCTCCTTAACAAGGCGTGTAAGCGGCATCCCTTCCTCTCCAGGCAACAGAGGTGAGCTCTTTGTGATGTCATGTCCGTTGCTCTCCACTTTCTCTGTGGAGGTAAGCCCACTGTCTGACTTATAATGTTTTTAGACTCCCCCCCCCCATAACAAGGCCTGTAAGCGGCATCCCTTACTCTCCAGGCAACAGAGGTGAGCTCTTTGTGATGTCATGTCTGTTGCTCTCCACTTACTCTGTGGAGGTAAGCCCACTATCTGACTTATAATGTTTTTAGAGTCCCCCCCCCTCCTTAACAAGGCGTGTAAGCGGCATCCCTTCCTCTCCAGGCAACAGAGGTGAGCTCTTTGAGATGTCATGTCCGTTGCTCTCCGCTTACTCTATGGAGGTAGGTCCACTGTCTGACTTATAATGTTTTTAGACTCCCCCCCCCATAACAAGGCCTGTAAGCGGCATCCCTTACTCTCCAGGCAACAGAGGTGAGCTCTTTGTGATGTCATGTCCGTTGCTCTCCACTTTCTGTGTGGAGGTACGCCCACTCTCTGACTTATAATGTTTTTAGAGTCCCCCCCCCTCCTTAACAAGGCCTGTAAGCGGCATCCCTTCCTCTCCAGGCAACAGAGGGGAGCTCTTTGTGATGTCATGTCCGTTGCTCTCCACTTTCTCTGTGGAGGTAGGCCCACTATCGGACTTATAATGTTTTTAGAGTCCCCCCCCCCCTTAAGAAGGCCTGTAAGCGGCATCCCTTCCTCTCCAGGCAACAAAGGTGAGCTCTTTGTGATGTCATGTCCGTTGCTCTCCACTTTCTCTGTGGAGGTAGGTCCACTGTCTGACTTATAATGTTTTTAGAGTCCCCCCCCCCCCCATAACAAGGCCTGTAAGCGGCATCCCTTCCTCTCCAGGCAACAGAGGTGAGCTCTTTGTGATTTCATGTCCGTTGCTCTCCACTTTCTCTGTGGAGGTAGGTCCACTGTCTGACTTATAATGTTTTTAGAGTCCCCCCCCCCCTCCTTAACAAGGCCTGTGAGCGGCATCCCTTCCTCTCCAGGCAACAGAGGTGAGCTCTTTGTGATGTCATGTCCGTTGTGCTCCACTTTATCTGTGGAGGTCAGCCCACTATCTGACTTATAATGTTTTTAGAGTCCCCCCCCTCCTTAACAAGGCGTGTAAGCGGCATCCCTTCCTCTCCAGGCAACACAGGTGAGCTCTTTGTGATGTCATGTCCGTTGCTCTCCACTTTCTCTGTGGAGGGAGGTCTACTATCTGACTTATACTGTTTTTAGAGCCCCCCCCTCCCTCCTTAACAAGGCCTGTAAGCGGCATCCGTTCCTCTACAGGCAACAGAGGTGAGCTCTTTGTGATGTCATGTCCGTTGCTCTCCACTTTCTCTGTGGAGGTAAGCCCACTGTCTGACTTATAATGTTTTTAGAGTCCCCCCCCCTCCTTAACAAGGCCTGTAAGCGGCATCCCTTCCTCTCCAGGCAACAGAGGGGAGCTCTTTGTGATGTCATGTCTGTTGCTCTCCACTTACTCTATGGAGGTAGGTCCACTGTCTGACTTATAATGTTTTTAGACTCCCCCCCCCCCATAACAAGGCCTGTAAGCGGCATCCCTTACTCTCCAGGCAACAGAGGTGAGCTCTTTGTGATGTCTCCACTTTCTCTGTGGAGGTAAGCCCACTGTCTGACTTATAATGTTTTTAGAGTCCCCCCCACTCCTTAACAAGGCCTGTAAGCGGCATCCCTTCCTCTCCAGGCAACAGAGGTGAGCTCTTTGTGATGTCATGTCCGTTGCTCTCCACTTTCTCTGTGGAGGTAAGCCCACTGTCTGACTTATACTGTTTTTAGAGTCCCCCCCACTCCTTAACAAGGCCTGTAAGCGGCATCCCTTCCTCTCCAGGCAACAGAGGTGAGCTCTTTGTGATGTCATGTCCGTTGCTCTCCACATTCTCTATGGAGGTAGGTCCACTGAATGACTTATAATGTTTTTAGAGTCCCCCCCCCCCCCATAACAAGGCCTGTATGCGGCATCCCTTCCTCTCCAGGCAACAGAGGTGAGCTCTTTGTGATGTCATGTCCGTTGCTCTCCACTTTCTCTGTGGAGGGAAGCCCACTGTCGGACTTATAATGTTTTTAGAGTCCCCCCCCCCCATAAGAAGGCCTGTAAGCGGCATCCCTTCCTCTCCAGGCAACAGAGGTGAGCTCTTTGTTATGTCATGTCCGTTGCTCTCCACTTTCTCTGTGGAGGGAGGTCCACTGTCTGACTTATACTGTTTTTCGAGTCCCCCCTCCCTCCTTAACAAGGCCTGTAAGCGGCATCCCTTACTCTCCAGGCAACAGAGGTGAGCTCTTTGTGATGTCATGTCCGTTGCTCTCCACTTTCTCTGTGGAGGTAAGCCCACTGTCTGACTTTTAATGTTTTTAGAGTCCCCCCCACTCCTTAACAAGGCCTGTAAGCGGCATCCCTTCCTCTCCAGGCAACAGAGGTGAGCTCTTTGTGATGTCATGTCCGTTGCTCTCCACTTTCTCTGTGGAGGTAAGCCCACTGTCTGACTTATAATGTTTTTAGAGTCCCCCCCACTCCTTAACAAGGCCTGTAAGCGGCATCCCTTCCTCTCCAGGCAACAAAGGTGAGCTCTTTGTGATGTCATGTCCGTTGCTCTCCACTTTCTCTGTGGAGGTAGGTCCACTGTCTGACTTATAATGTTTTTAGAGTCCCCCCCCCCCATAACAAGGCCTGTAAGCGGCATCCCTTCCTCTCCAGGCAACAGAGGTGAGCTCTTTGTGATGTCATGTCCGTTGCTCTCCACTTTCTCTGTGGAGGTAGGTCCACTGTCTGACTTATAATGTTTTTAGAGTCCCCCCCCCCCATAACAAGGCCTGTAAGCGGCATCCCTTCCTCTCCAGGCAACAGAGGTGAGCTCTTTGTGATGTCATGTCCGTTGCTCTCCACTTACTCTATGGAGGTAGGTCCACTGTGTGACTTATAATGTTTTTAGACTCCCCCCCCCCCCATAACAAGGCCTGTAAGCCGCATCCCTTACTCTCCAGGCAACAGAGGTGAGCTCTTTGTGATGTCATGTCCGTTGCTCTCCACTTTCTGTGTGGAGGTACGCCCACTGTCTGACTTATAATGTTTTTAGACTCCCCCCCCCCATAACAAGGCCTGTAAGCGGCATCCCTTCCTCTCCAGGCAACAGAGGTGAGCTCTTTGTGATGTCATGTCCGTTGCTCTCCACTTTCTCTGTGGAGGTAAGCCCACTATCTGACTTATAATGTTTTTAGAGTCCCCCCCCCTCCTTAACAAGGCGTGTAAGCGGCATCCCTTCCTCTCCAGGCAACAGAGGTGAGCTCTTTGAGATGTCATGTCCGTTGCTCTCCGCTTACTCTATGGAGGTAGGTCCACTGTCTGACTTATAATGTTTTTAGACTCCCCCCCCCCATAACAAGGCCTGTAAGCGGCATCCCTTACTCTCCAGGCAACAGAGGTGAGCTCTTTGTGATGTCATGTCCGTTGCTCTCCACTTTCTGTGTGGAGGTACGCCCACTCTCTGACTTATAATGTTTTTAGAGTCCCCCCCCCTCCTTAACAAGGCCTGTAAGCGGCATCCCTTCCTCTCCAGGCAACAGAGGGGAGCTCTTTGTGATGTCATGTCCGTTGCTCTCCACTTTCTCTGTGGAGGTAGGCCCACTGTCGGACTTATAATGTTTTTAGAGTCCCCCCCCCCTTAAGAAGGCCTGTAAGCGGCATCCCTTCCTCTCCAGGCAACAAAGGTGAGCTCTTTGTGATGTCATGTCCGTTGCTCTCCACTTTCTCTGTGGAGGTAGGTCCACTGTCTGACTTATAATGTTTTTAGAGTCCCCCCCCCCCCCATAACAAGGCCTGTAAGCGGCATCCCTTACTCTCCAGGCAACAGAGGTGAGCTCTTTGTGATGTCATGTCCGTTGCTCTCCACTTTCTGTGTGGAGGTACGCCCACTGTCTGACTTATAATGTTTTTAGAGTCCCCCCCCTCCTTAACAAGGCCTGTAAGCGGCATCCCTTCCTCTCCAGGCAACAGAGGTGAGCTCTTTGTGATGTCATGTCCGTTACTCTCCACTTTCTCTGTGGAGGTAAGCCCACTGTCTGACTTATAATGTTCTTAGAGTCCCCCCCCTCCTTAACAAGGCCTGTAAGCGGCATCCCTTACTCTCCAGGCAACAGAGGTGAGCTCTTTGTGATGTCATGTCCGTTGCTCTCCACTTTCTCTGTGGAGGTAGGTCCACTGTCTGACTTATAATGTTTTTAGAGTCCCCCCCCCCCATAACAAGGCCTGTAAGCGGCATCCCTTCCTCTCCAGGCAACAGAGGTGAGCTCTTTGTGATGTCATGTCCGTTGCTCTCCACTTTCTCTGTGGAGGTAGGTCCACTGTCTGACTTATAATGTTTTTAGAGTCCCCCCCCCATAACAAGGCCTGTAAGCGGCATCCCTTCCTCTCCAGGCAACAGAGGTGAGCTCTTTGTGATGTCATGTCCGTTGCTGTCCACTTTCTCTGTGGAGGTAGGTCCACTGTCTGACTTATGGTTTTAGAGTCCCCCCCCCCCCCCATAACAAGGCCTGTAAGCGGCATCCCTTCCTCTCCAGGCAACAGAGGTGAGCTCTTTGTGATGTCATGTCCGTTGCTCTCCACTTTCTCTGTGGAGGTAGGTCCACTGTCTGACTTATAATGTTTTTAGAGTCCCCCCCCCCCCCCATAACAAGGCCTGTAAGCGGCATCCCTTCCTCTCCAGGCAACAGAGGTGAGCTCTTTGTGATGTCATGTCCGTTGCTCTCCACTTACTCTATGGAGGTAGGTCCACTGTCTGACTTATACTGTTTTTAGAGTCACCCTTCCCTCCTTAACAAGGCCTGTAAGCGGCATCCCTTACTCTCCAGGCAACAGAGGTGAGCTCTTTGTGATGTCATGTCCGTTGCTCTCCACTTTCTGTGTGGAGGTACGCCCACTGTCTGACTTATAATGTTTTTAGAGTCCCCCCCACTCCTTAACAAGGCCTGTAAGCGGCATCCCTTCCTCTCCAGGCAACAAAGGTGAGCTCTTTGTGATGTCATGTCCGTTGCTCTCCACTTTCTCTGTGGAGGTAGGTCCACTGTCTGACTTATAATGTTTTTAGAGTCCCCCCCCCCCCATAACAAGGCCTGTAAGCGGCATCCCTTCCACTCCAGGCAACAGAGGTGAGCTCTTTGTGATGTCATGTCCGTTGCTCTCCACTTTCTCTGTGGAGGTAGGTCCACTGTCTGACTTATAATGTTTTTAGAGTCCCCCCCCCCCCATAACAAGGCCTGTAAGCGGCATCCCTTCCTCTCCAGGCAACAGAGGTGAGCTCTTTGTGATGTCATGTCCGTTGCTCTCCACTTACTCTATGGAGGTAGGTCCACTGTGTGACTTATAATGTTTTTAGACTCCCCCCCCCCATAACAAGGCCTGTAAGCCGCATCCCTTACTCTCCAGGCAACAGAGGTGAGCTCTTTGTGATGTCATGTCCGTTGCTCTCCACTTTCTGTGTGGAGGTACGCCCACTGTCTGACTTATAATGTTTTTAGAGTCCCCCCCCTCCTTAACAAGGCCTGTAAGCGGCATCCCTTCCTCTCCAGGCAACAGAGGTGAGCTCTTTGTGATGTCATGTCCGTTACTCTCCACTTTCTCTGTGGAGGTAAGCCCACTGTCTGACTTATAATGTTCTTAGAGTCCCCCCCCTCCTTAACAAGGCCTGTAAGCGGCATCCCTTCCTCTCCAGGCAACAGAGGTGAGCTCTTTGTGATGTCATGTCCGTTGCTCTCCACTTTCTCTGTGGAGGTAGGTCCACTGTCTGACTTATAATGTTTTTAGAGTCCCCCCCCCCCCTCCTTAACAAGGCCTGTGAGCGGCATCCCTTCCTCTCCAGGCAACAGAGGTGAGCTCTTTGTGATGTCATGTCCGTTGTGCTCCACTTTATCTGTGGAGGTCAGCCCACTATCTGACTTATAATGTTTTTAGAGTCCCCCCCTCCTTAACAAGGCGTGTAAGCGGCATCCGTTCCTCTCCAGGCAACACAGGTGAGCTCTTTGTGATGTCATGTCCGTTGCTCTCCACTTTCTCTGTGGAGGGAGGTCTACTATCTGACTTATACTGTTTTTAGAGCCCCCCCCTCCCTCCTTAACAAGGCCTGTAAGCGGCATCCGTTCCTCTACAGGCAACAGAGGTGAGCTCTTTGTGATGTCATGTCCGTTGCTCTCGACTTTCTCTGTGGAGGTAGGTCCACTGTCTGACTTATAATGTTTTTAGAGTCCCCCCCCCCCATAACAAGGCCTGTATGCGGCATCCCTTCCTCTCCAGGCAACAGAGGTGAGCTCTTTGTGATGTCATGTCCGTTGCTCTCCAATTTCTCTGTGGAGGGAAGCACACTGTCGGACTTATAATGTTTTTAGAGTCCCCCCCCCCATAAGAAGGCCTGTAAGCGGCATCCCTTCCTCTCCAGGCAACAGAGGTGAGCTCTTTGTGATGTCATGTCCGTTGCTCTCCACTTTCTCTGTGGAGGGAGGTCCACTGTCTGACTTATACTGTTTTTCGAGTCCCCCCTCCCTCCTTAACAAGGCCTGTAAGCGGCATCCCTTCCTCTCCAGGCAACAGAGGTGAGCTCTTTGTGATGTCATGTCCGTTGCTCTCCACTTTCTCTGTGGAGGTAGGTCCACTGTCTGACTTATAATGTTTTTAGAGTCCCCCCCCCCCCATAACAAGGCCTGTAAGCGGCATCCCTTCCTCTCCAGGCAACAGAGGTGAGCTCTTTGTGATGTCATGTCCGTTGCTCTCCACTTACTCTATGGAGGTAGGTCCACTGTGTGACTTATAATGTTTTTAGACTCCCCCCCCCCCCATAACAAGGCCTGTAAGCGGCATCCCTTACTCTCCAGGCAACAGAGGTGAGCTCTTTGTGATGTCATGTCCGTTGCTCTCCACTTTCTGTGTGGAGGTACGCCCACTGTCTGACTTATAATGTTTTTAGAGTCCCCCCCCTCCTTAACAAGGCCTGTAAGCGGCATCCCTTCCTCTCCAGGCAACAGAGGTGAGCTCTTTGTGATGTCATGTCCGTTACTCTCCACTTTCTCTGTGGAGGTAAGCCCACTGTCTGACTTATAATGTTCTTAGAGTCCCCCCCCCTCCTTAACAAGGCCTGTAAGCGGCATCCCTTACTCTCCAGGCAACAGAGGTGAGCTCTTTGTGATGTCATGTCCGTTGCTCTCCACTTTCTCTGTGGAGGTAGGTCCACTGTCTGACTTATAATGTTTTTAGAGTCCCCCCCCCCCATAACAAGGCCTGTAAGCGGCATCCCTTCCTCTCCAGGCAACAGAGGTGAGCTCTTTGTGATGTCATGTCCGTTGCTCTCCACTTTCTCTGTGGAGGTAGGTCCACTGTCTGACTTATAATGTTTTTAGAGTCCCCCCCCCCCCCATAACAAGGCCTGTAAGCGGCATCCCTTCCTCTCCAGGCAACAGAGGTGAGCTCTTTGTGATGTCATGTCCGTTGCTCTCCGCTTACTCTCTGGAGGTAGGTCCACTGTCTGACTTATAATGTTTTTAGACTCCCCCCCCCCATAACAAGGCCTGTAAACGGCATCCCTTACTCTCCAGGCAACAGAGGTGAGCTCTTTGTGATGTCATGTCCGTTGCTCTCCACTTTCTGTGTGGAGGTACGCCCACTGTCTGACTTATAATGTTTTTAGAGTCCCCCCCCCCCTTAAGAAGGCCTGTAAGCGGCATCCCTTCCTCTCCAGGCAACAAAGGTGAGCTCTTTGTGATGTCATGTCCGTTGCTCTCCACTTTCTCTGTGGAGGGAGGTCCACTGTCTGACTTATAATGTTTTTAGAGTCCCCCCCCCCCATAAGAAGGCCTGTAAGCGGCATCCCTTCCTCTCCAGGCAACAGAGGTGAGCTCTTTGTGATGTCATGTCCGTTGCTCTCCACTTTCTCTGTGGAGGGAGGTCCACTGTCTGACTTATAATGTTTTTAGAGTCCACCCCCCCATAACAAGGCCTGTAAGCGGCATCCCTTCCTCTCCAGGCAACAGAGGTGAGCTCTTTGTGATGTCATGTCCGTTGCTCTCCACTTACTCTATGGAGGTAGGTCCACTGTGTGACTTATAATGTTTTTAGACTCCCCCCCCCCCATAACAAGGCCTGTAAGCGGCATCCCTTACTCTCCAGGCAACAGAGGTGAGCTCTTTGTGATGTCATGTCCGTTGCTCTCCACTTTCTGTGTGGAGGTACGCCCACTGTCTGACTTATAATGTTTTTAGAGTCCCCCCCCTCCTTAACAAGGCCTGTAAGCGGCATCCCTTCCTCTCCAGGCAACAGAGGTGAGCTCTTTGTGATGTCATGTCCGTTACTCTCCACTTTCTCTGTGGAGGTAAGCCCACTGTCTGACTTATAATGTTCTTAGAGTCCCCCCCCTCCTTAACAAGGCCTGTAAGCGGCATCCCTTACTCTCCAGGCAACAGAGGTGAGCTCTTTGTGATGTCATGTCCGTTGCTCTCCACTTTCTCTGTGGAGGTAGGTCCACTGTCTGACTTATAATGTTTTTAGAGTCCCCCCCCCCCCCATAACAAGGCCTGTAAGCGGCATCCCTTCCTCTCCAGGCAACAGAGGTGAGCTCTTTGTGATGTCATGTCCGTTGCTCTCCACTTTCTCTGTGGAGGTAGGTCCACTGTCTGACTTATAATGTTTTTAGAGTCCCCCCCCCCCATAACAAGGCCTGTAAGCGGCATCCCTTCCTCTCCAGGCAACAGAGGTGAGCTCTTTGTGATGTCATGTCCGTTGCTCTCCGCTTACTCTCTGGAGGTAGGTCCACTGTCTGACTTATAATGTTTTTAGACTCCCCCCCCCCATAACAAGGCCTGTAAACGGCATCCCTTACTCTCCAGGCAACAGAGGTGAGCTCTTTGTGATGTCATGTCCGTTGCTCTCCACTTTCTGTGTGGAGGTACGCCCACTGTCTGACTTATAATGTTTTTAGTGTCCCCCCCCCCCCTTAAGAAGGCCTGTAAGCGGCATCCCTTCCTCTCCAGGCAACAAAGGTGAGCTCTTTGTGATGTCATGTCCGTTGCTCTCCACTTTCTCTGTGGAGGTAGGTCCACTGTCTGACTTATAATGTTTTTAGAGTCCCCCCCCCCCCCCACATAACAAGGCCTGTAAGCGGCATCCCTTCCTCTCCAGGCAACAGAGGTGAGCTCTTTGTGATTTCATGTCCGTTGCTCTCCACTTTCTCTGTGGAGGTAGGTCCACTGTCTGACTTATAATGTTTTTAGAGTCCCCCCCCCTCCTTAACAAGGCCTGTGAGCGGCATCCCTTCCTCTCCAGGCAACAGAGGTGAGCTCTTTGTGATGTCATGTCCGTTGTGCTCCACTTTATCTGTGGAGGTCAGCCCACTATCTGACTTATAATGTTTTTAGAGTCCCCCCCCTCCTTAACAAGGCGTGTAAGCGGCATCCCTTCCTCTCCAGGCAACACAGGTGAGCTCTTTGTGATGTCATGTCCGTTGCTCTCCACTTTCTCTGTGGAGGGAGGTCTACTATCTGACTTATACTGTTTTTAGAGCCCCCCCCTCCCTCCTTAACAAGGCCTGTAAGCGGCATCCGTTCCTCTACAGGCAACAGAGGTGAGCTCTTTGTGATGTCATGTCCGTTGCTCTCCACTTACTCTATGGAGGTAGGTCCACTGTCTGACTTATAATGTTTTTAGACTCCCCCCCCCCATAACAAGGCCTGTAAGCGGCATCCCTTACTCTCCAGGCAACAGAGGTGAGCTCTTTGTGATGTCATGTCCGTTGCTCTCCACTTTCTGTGTGGAGGTACGCCCACTGTCTGACTTATAATGTTTTTAGAGTCCCCCCCCCTCCTTAACAAGGCCTGTAAGCGGCATCCCTTCCTCTCCAGGCAACAGAGGTGAGCTCTTTGTGATGTCATGTCCGTTGCTCTCCACTTTCTCTGTGGAGGTAAGCCCACTGTCTGACTTATAATGTTTTTAGAGTCCCCCCCCCCCTCCTTAACAAGGCCTGTAAGCGGCATCCCTTCCTCTCCAGGCAACAGAGGTGAGCTCTTTGTGATGTCATGTCCGTTGCTCTCCACATTCTCTATGGAGGTAGGTCCACTGAATGACTTATAATGTTTTTAGAGTCCCCCCCCCCCATAACAAGGCCTGTATGCGGCATCCCTTCCTCTCCAGGCAACAGAGGTGAGCTCTTTGTGATGTCATGTCCGTTGCTCACCACTTTCTCTGTGGAGGGAGGTCCACTGTCTGACTTATACTGTTTTTAGAGTCCCCCCTCCCTCCTTAACAAGGCCTGTAAGCGGCATCCCTTCCTCTCCAGGCAACAGAGGTGAGCTCTTTGTGATGTCATGTCCGTTGCTCTCCACTTTCTCTGTGGAGGTAAGCCCACTGTCTGACTTATAATGTTTTTAGAGTCCCCCCCACTCCTTAACAAGGCCTGTAAGCGGCATCCCTTCCTCTCCAGGCAACAGAGGTGAGCTCTTTGTGATGTCATGTCCGTTGCTCTCCACTTTCTCTGTGGAGGTAAGCCCACTGTCTGACTTATAATGTTTTTAGAGTCCCCCCCACTCCTTAACAAGGCCTGTAAGCGGCATCCCTTCCTCTCCAGGCAACAAAGGTGAGCTCTTTGTGATGTCATGTCCGTTGCTGTCCACTTTCTCTGTGGAGGTAGGTCCACTGTCTGACTTATAATGTTTTTAGATTCCCCCCCCCCCATAACAAGGCCTGTAAGCGGCATCCCTTCCTCTCCAGGCAACAGAGGTGAGCTCTTTGTGATGTCATGTCCGTTGCTCTCCACTTACTCTATGGAGGTAGGTCCACTGTCTGACTTATACTGTTTTTAGAGTCACCCCTCCCTCCTTAACAAGGCCTGTAAGAGGCATCCCTTACTCTCCAGGCAACAGAGGTGAGCTCTTTGTGATGTCATGTCCGTTGCTCTCCACTTACTCTATGGAGGTAGGTCCACTGTCTGACTTATACTGTTTTTAGAGTCACCCCTCCCTCCTTAACAAGGCCTGTAAGCGGCATCCCTTACTCTCCAGGCAACAGAGGTGAGCTCTTTGTGATGTCATGTCCGTTGCTCTCCACTTTCTGTGTGGAGGTACGCCCACTGTCTGACTTATAATGTTTTTAGAGTCCCCCCCCTCCTTAACAAGGCCTGTAAGCGGCATCCCTTCCTCTCCAGGCAACAGAGGTGAGCTCTTTGTGATGTCATGTCCGTTGCTCTCCACTTTCTCTGTGGAGGTAAGCCCACTGTCTGACTTATAATGTTTTTAGAGTCCCCCCCCCTCCTTAACAAGGCGTGTAAGCGGCATCCCTTCCTCTCCAGGCAACAGAGGTGAGCTCTTTGAGATGTCATGTCCGTTGCTCTCCGCTTACTCTATGGAGGTAGGTCCACTGTCTGACTTATAATGTTTTTAGACTCCCCCCCCCCCATAACAAGGCCTGTAAGCGGCATCCCTTACTCTCCAGGCAACAGAGGTGAGCTCTTTGTGATGTCATGTCCGTTGCTCTCCACTTTCTGTGTGGAGGTACGCCCACTGTCTGACTTATAATGTTTTTAGAGTCCCCCCCCTTCCTTAACAAGGCCTGTAAGCGGCATCCCTTCCTCTCCAGGCAACAGAGGTGAGCTCTTTGTGATGTCATGTCCGTTGCTCTCCACTTTCTCTGTGGAGGTAGGCCCACTGTCGGACTTATAATGTTTTTAGAGTCCCCCCCCCCCATAACAAGGCCTGTAAGCGGCATCCCTTCCTCTCCAGGCAACAGAGGTGAGCTCTTTGTGATGTCATGTCCGTTGCTCTCCACATTCTCTATGGAGGTAGGCCCACTGTCGGACTTATGATGTTTTTAGAGTCCCCCCCCCCATAAGAAGGCCTGTAAGCGGCATTCCTTCCGCTCCAGGCAACAGAGGTGAGCTCTTTGTGATGTCATGTCCGTTGCTCTCCACTTTCTCTGTGGAGGGAGGTCTACTGTCTGACTTATACTGTTTTTAGAGCCCCCCCTCCCTCCTTAACAAGGCCTGTAAGCGGCATCCCTTCCTCTCCAGGCAACAGAGGTGAGCTCTTTGTGATGTCATGTCCGTTGCTCTCCACTTTCTCTGTGGAGGTAAGCCCACTGTCTGACTTATAATGTTTTTAGAGTCCCCCCCACTCCTTAACAAGGCCTGTAAGCGGCATCCCTTCCTCTCCAGGCAACAGAGGGGAGCTCTTTGTGATGTCATGTCTGTTGCTCTCCACTTACTCTATGGAGGTAGGTCCACTGTCTGACTTATAATGTTTTTAGACTCCCCCCCCCCATAACAAGGCCTGTAAGCGGCATCCCTTACTCTCCAGGCAACAGAGGTGAGCTCTTTGTGATGTCATGTCCGTTGCTCTCCACTTTCTGTGTGGAGGTACGCCCACTGTCGGACTTATAATGTTTTTAGAGTCCCCCCCCCCCCCATAAGAAGGCCTGTAAGCGGCATCCCTTCCTCTCCAGGCAACAGAGGTGAGCTCTTTGTGATGTCATGTCCGTTGCTCTCCACTTTCTCTGTGGAGGGAGGTCCACTGTCTGACTTATACTGTTTTTCGAGTCCCCCCTCCCTCCTTAACAAGGCCTGTAAGCGGCATCCCTTACTCTCCAGGCAACAGAGGTGAGCTCTTTGTGATGTCATGTCCGTTGCTCTCCACTTTCTCTGTGGAGGTAAGCCCACTGTCTGACTTTTAATGTTTTTAGAGTCCCCCCCACTCCTTAACAAGGCCTGTAAGCGGCATCCCTTCCTCTCCAGGCAACAGAGGTGAGCTCTTTGTGATGTCATGTCCGTTGCTCTCCACTTTCTCTGTGGAGGTAAGCCCACTGTCTGACTTATAATGTTTTTAGAGTCCCCCCCACTCCTTAACAAGGCCTGTAAGCGGCATCCCTTCCTCTCCAGGCAACAAAGGTGAGCTCTTTGTGATGTCATGTCCGTTGCTCTCCACTTTCTCTGTGGAGGTAGGTCCACTGTCGGACTTATAATGTTTTTAGAGTCCCCCCCCCCCCCATAACAAGGCCTGTAAGCGGCATCCCTTCCTCTCCAGGCAACAGAGGTGAGCTCTTTGTGATGTCATGTCCGTTGCTCTCCACTTTCTCTGTGGAGTTAAGCCCACTGTCTGACTTATAATGTTTTTAGAGTCCCCCCCTCCTTAACAAGGCGTGTAAGCGGCATCCCTTCCTCTCCAGGCAACAGAGGGGAGCTCTTTGTGATGTCATGTCTGTTGCTCTCCGCTTACTCTATGGAGGTAGGTCCACTGTCTGACTTATAATGTTTTTAGACTCCCCCCCCCCCCATAACAAGGCCTGTAAGCGGCATCCCTTACTCTCCAGGCAACAGAGGTGAGCTCTTTGTGATGTCATGTCCGTTGCTCTCCACTTTCTGTGTGGAGGTACGCCCACTGTCTGACTTATAATGTTTTTAGAGTCCCCCCCCCTCCTTAACAAGGCCTGTAAGCGGCATCCCTTCCTCTCCAGGCAACAGAGGTGAGCTCTTTGTGATGTCATGTCCGTTGCTCTCCACTTTCTCTGTGGAGGTAAGCCCACTGTCTGACTTATAATATTTTTAGAGTCCCCCCCCCTCCTTAACAAGGCGTGTAAGCGGCATCCCTTCCTCTCCAGGCAACAGAGGTGAGCTCTTTGTGATGTCATGTCCGTTGCTCTCCACATTCTCTATGGAGGTAGGCCCACTGTCGGACTTATAATGTTTTTAGAGTCCCCCCCCCCCCATAAGAAGGCCTGTAAGCGGCATCCCTTCCTCTCCAGGCAACAGAGGTGAGCTGTTTGTGATGTCATGTCCGTTGCTCTCCACTTACTCTATGGAGGTAGGTCCACTGTCTGACTTATAATGTTTTTAGACTCCCCCCCCCCCATAACAAGGCCTGTAAGTGGCATCCCTTACTCTCCAGGCAACAGAGGTGAGCTCTTTGTGATGTCATGTCCGTTGCTCTCCACTTTCTCTGTGGAGGTACGCCCACTGTCTGACTTATAACGTTTTTAGAGTCCCCCCCCTCCTTAACAAGGCCTGTAAGCGGCATCCCTTCCTCTCCAGGCAACAGAGGTGAGCTCTTTGTGATGTCATGTCCGTTGCTCTCCACTTTCTCTGTGGAGGTAAGCCCACTGTCTGACTTATAATGTTTTTAGAGTCCCCCCCCCTCCTTAACAAGGCCTGTAAGCGGCATCCCTTACTCTCCAGGCAACAGAGGTGAGCTCTTTGTGATGTCATGTCCGTTGCTCTCCACTTTCTCTGTGGAGGTAGGTCCACTGTCTGACTTATAATGTTTTTAGAGTCCCCCCCCCCCATAACAAGGCCTGTAAGCGGCATCCCTTCCTCTCCAGGCAACAGAGGTGAGCTCTTTGTGATGTCATGTCCGTTGCTCTCCACTTTCTCTGTGGAGGTAGGTCCACTGTCTGACTTATAATGTTTTTAGAGTCCCCCCCCCCCCATAACAAGGCCTGTAAGCGGCATCCCTTCCTCTCCAGGCAACAGAGGTGAGCTCTTTGTGATGTCATGTCCGTTGCTCTCCACTTTCTCTGTGGAGGTAGGTCCACTGTCTGACTTATAATGTTTTTAGAGTCCCCCCCCCCCATAACAAGGCCTGTAAGCGGCATCCCTTCCTCTCCAGGCAACAGAGGTGAGTTCTTTGTGATGTCATGTCCGTTGCTCTCCACTTTCTCTGTGGAGGTAGGTCCACTGTCTGACTTATAATGTTTTTAGAGTCCCCCCCCCCCATAACAAGGCCTGTAAGCGGCATCCCTTCCTCTCCAGGCAACAGAGGTGAGCTCTTTGTGATGTCATGTCCGTTGCTCTCCACTTACTCTATGGAGGTAGGTCCACTGTCTGACTTATAATGTTTTTAGACTCCCCCCCCCCCCATAACAAGGCCTGTAAGCGGCATCCCTTACTCTCTAGGCAACAGAGGTAAGCTCTTTGTGATGTCATGTCCGTTGCTCTCCACTTTCTCTGTGGAGGTAAGCCCACTGTCTGACTTATAATGTTTTTAGAGTCCCCCCCACTCCTTAACAAGGCGTGTAAGCGGCATCCCTTCCTCTCCAGGCAACAGAGGGGAGCTCTTTGTGATGTCATGTCTGTTGCTCTCCACTTACTCTATGGAGGTAGGTCCACTGTCTGACTTATAATGTTTTTAGACTCCCCCCCCCCCATAACAAGGCCTGTAAGCGGCATCCCTTACTCTCCAGGCAACAGAGGTGAGCTCTTTGTGATGTCATGTCCGTTGCTCTCCACTTTCTGTGTGGAGGTACGCCCACTGTCTGACTTATAATGTTTTTAGAGTCCCCCCCCCCCCTCCTTAACAAGGCCTGTAAGCGGCATCCCTTCCTCTCCAGGCAACAGAGGTGAGCTCTTTGTGATGTCATGTCCGTTGCTCTCCACTTTCTCTGTGGAGGTAAGCCCACTGTCTGACTTATAATATTTTTAGAGTCCCCCCCCCTCCTTAACAAGGCGTGTAAGCGGCATCCCTTCCTCTCCAGGCAACAGAGGTGAGCTCTTTGTGATGTCATGTCCATTGCTCTCCACATTCTCTATGGAGGTAGGCCCACTGTCGGACTTATAATGTTTTTAGAGTCCCCCCCCCCCATAAGAAGGCCTGTAAGCGGCATCCCTTCCTCTCCAGGCAACAGAGGTGAGCTCTTTGTGATGTCATGTCCGTTGCTCTCCACTTACTCTATGGAGGTAGGTCCACTGTCTGACTTATAATGTTTTTAGACTCCCCCCCCCCATAACAAGGCCTGTAAGCGGCATCCCTTCCTCTCCAGGCAACAGAGGTGAGCTCTTTGTGATGTCATGTCCGTTGCACTCCACTTTCTCTGTGGAGGTATGCCCACTGTCTGACTTATAATGTTTTTAGAGTCCCCCCCCCCCCATAACAAGGCCTGTAAGCGGCATCCCTTCCTCTCCAGGCAACAGAGGTGAGCTCTTGTGATGTCATGTCCGTTGCTCTCCACTTTCTCTGTGGAGGTAGGTCCACTGTCTGATTTATAATGTTTTTAGAGTCCCCCCCCCCCCATAACAAGGCCTGTAAGCGGCATCCCTTCCTCTCCAGGCAACAGAGGTGAGCTCTTTGTGATGTCATGTCCGTTGCTCTCCACTTTCTCTGTGGAGGTAGGTCCACTGTCTGATTTATAATGTTTTTAGAGTCCCCCCCCCCCCCATAACAAGGCCTGTAAGCGGCATCCCTTCCTCTCCAGGCAACAGAGGTGAGCTCTTTGTGATGTCATGTCCGTTGCACTCCACTTTCTCTGTGGAGGTAAGCCCACTATCTGACTTATAATGTTTTTAGAGTCCCCCCCCTCCTTAACAAGGCCTGTAAGCGGCATCCCTTCCTCTCCAGGCAACAGAGGTGAGCTCTTTGTGATGTCATGTCCGTTGCACTCCACTTTCTCTGTGGAGGTAAGCCCACTGTCTGACTTATAATGTTTTTAGAGTCCCCCCCCCTCCTTAACAAGGCCTGTAAGCGGCATCCCTTCCTCTCCAGGCAACAGAGGTGAGCTCTTTGTGATGTCATGTCCGTTGCTCTCCACTTTCTCTGTGGAGGTAGGTCCACTGTCTGATTTATAATGTTTTTAGAGTCCCCCCCCCCCCCATAACAAGGCCTGTAAGCGGCATCCCTTCCTCTCCAGGCAACAGAGGTGAGCTCTTTGTGATGTCATGTCCGTTGCTCTCCACTTACTCTATGGAGGTAGGTCCACTGTCTGACTTATAATGTTTTTAGACTCCCCCCCCCCCCATAACAAGGCCTGTAAACGGCATCCCTTACTCTCCAGGCAACAGAGGTGAGCTCTTTGTGATGTCATGTCCGTTGCTCTCCACTTTCTGTGTGGAGGTACGCCCACTGTCTGACTTATAATGTTTTTAGAGTCCCCCTCCCTCCTTAACAAGTCCTGTAAGCGGCATCCCTTCCTCTCCAGGCAACAGAGGTGAGCTCTTTGTGATGTCATGTCCGTTGCTCTCCACTTTCTCTGTGGAGGTAAGCCCACTGTCTGACTTATAATGTTTTTAGAGTCCCCCCCCTCCTTAACAAGGCGTGTAAGCGGCATCCCTTCCTCTCCAGGCAACAGAGGTGAGCTCTTTGAGATGTCATGTCCGTTGCTCTCCGCTTACTCTATGGAGGTAGGTCCACTGTCTGACTTATAATGTTTTTAGACTCCCCCCCCCCCATAACAAGGCCTGTAAGCGGCATCCCATACTCTCCAGGCAACAGAGGTGAGCTCTTTGAGATGTCATGTCCGTTGTTCTCCGCTTACTCTATGGAGGTAGGTCCACTGTCTGACTTATAATGTTTTTAGACTCCCCCCCCCCATAACAAGGCCTGTAAGCGGCATCCCTTACTCTCCAGGCAACAGAGGTGAGCTCTTTGTGATGTCATGTCCGTTGCTCTCCACTTTCTGTGTGGAGGTACGCCCACTGTCTGACTTATAATGTTTTTAGAGTCCCCCCCCCCATAACAAGGCCTGTAAGCGGCATCCCTTCCTCTCCAGGCAACAGAGGTGAGCTCTTTGTGATGTCATGTCCGTTGCTCTCCACATTCTCTATGGAGGTAGGCCCACTGTCGGACTTATAATGTTTTTAGAGTCCCCCCCCCCCATAAGAAGGCCTGTAAGCGGCATCCCTTCCTCTCCAGGCAACAAAGGTGAGCTCTTTGTGATGTCATGTCCGTTGCTCTCCACCTTCTCTGTGGAGGTAGGTCCACTGTCTGACTTATAATGTTTTTAGAGTCCCCCCCCCCATAACAAGGCCTGTAAGCGGCATCCCTTCCTCTCCAGGCAACAGAGGTGAGCTCTTTGTGATGTCATGTCCGTTGCTCTCCACTTTCTCTGTGGAGGTAGGTCCACTATCTGACTTATAATGTTTTTAGAGTCCCCCCCCCATAACAAGGCCTGTAAGCGGCATCCCTTCCTCTCCAGGCAACAGAGGTGAGCTCTTTGTGATGTCATGTCCGTTGCTCTCCACTTACTCTATGGAGGTAGGTCCACTGTCTGACTTATAATGTTTTTAGACTCCCCCCCCCCCATAACAAGGCCTGTAAGCGGCATCCCTTACTCTCCAGGCAACAGAGGTGAGCTCTTTGTGATGTCATGTCCGTTGCTCTCCACTTTCTCTGTGGAGGTAAGCCCACTGTCTGACTTATAATGTTTTTAGAGTCCCCCCCCTCCTTAACAAGGCGTGTAAGCGGCATCCCTTCCTCTCCAGGCAACAGAGGTGAGCTCTTTGTGATGTCATGTCCGTTGCTCTCCACTTTCTCTGTGGAGGTAAGCCCACAGTCTGACTTATAATGTTTTTAGAGTCCCCCCCCTCCTTAACAAGGCGTGTAAGCGGCATCCCTTCCTCTCCAGGCAACAGAGGGGAGCTCTTTGTGATGTCATGTCTGTTGCTCTCCACTTACTCTATGGAGGTAGGTCCACTGTCTGACTTATAATGATTTTAGACTCCCCCCCCCCCCATAACAAGGCCTGTAAGCGGCATCCCTTACTCTCCAGGCAACAGAGGGGAGCTCTTTGTGATGTCATGTCTGTTGCTCTCCACTTACTCTATGGAGGTAGGTCCACTGTCTGACTTATAATGATTTTAGACTCCCCCCCCCCCATAACAAGGCCTGTAAGCGGCATCCCTTACTCTCCAGGCAACAGAGGTGAGCTCTTTGTGATGTCATGTCCGTTGCTCTCCACTTTCTGTGTGGAGGTACGCCCACTGTCTGACTTATAATGTTTTTAGAGTCCCCCCCCCCTCCTTAACAAGGCCTGTAAGCGGCATCCCTTCCTCTCCAGGCAACAGAGGTGAGCTCTTTGTGATGTCATGTCCGTTGCTCTCCACATTCTCTATGGAGGTAGGCCCACTGTCGGACTTATAATGTTTTTAGAGTCCCCCCCCCCCCCATAAGAAGGCCTGTAAGCGGCATCCCTTCCTCTCCAGGCAACAGAGGTGAGCTCTTTGTGATGTCATGTCCGTTGCTCTCCACTTACTCTATGGAGGTAGGTCCACTGTCTGACTTATAATGTTTTTAGACTCCCCCCCCCATAACAAGGCCTGTAAGCGGCATCCCTTACTCTCCAGGCAACAGAGGTGAGCTCTTTGTGATGTCATGTCCGTTGCTCTCCACTTTCTCTGTGGAGGTACGCCCACTGTCTGACTTATAATGTTTTTAGAGTCCCCCCCCCCTCCTTAACAAGGCCTGTAAGCGGCATCCCTTCCTCTCCAGGCAACAGAGGTGAGCTCTTTGTGATGTCATGTCCGTTGCTCTCCACTTTCTCTGTGGAGGTAAGCCCACTGTCTGACTTATAATGTTTTTAGAGTCCCCCCCCCTCCTTAACAAGGCCTGTAAGCGGGATCCCTTACTCTCCAGGCAACAGAGGTGAGCTCTTTGTGATGTCATGTCCGTTGCTCTCCACTTTCTCTGTGGAGGTAGGTCCACTGTCTGACTTATAATGTTTTTAAAGTCCCCCCCCCCCCATAACAAGGCCTGTAAGCGGCATCCCTTCCTCTCCAGGCAACAGAGGTGAGCTCTTTGCGATGTCATGTCCGTTGCTCTCCACTTTCTCTGTGGAGGTAGGTCCACTGTCTGACTTATAATGTTTTTAGAGTCCCCCCCCCCATAACAAGGCCTGTAAGCGGCATCCCTTCCTCTCCAGGCAACAGAGGTGAGCTCTTTGTGATGTCATGTCCGTTGCTCTCCACTTACTCTATGGAGGTAGGTCCACTGTCTGACTTATAATGTTTTTAGAGTCCCCCCCCCCCCATAACAAGGCCTGTAAACGGCATCCCTTACTCTCCAGGCAACAGAGGTGAGCTCTTTGTGATGTCATGTCCGTTGCTCTCCACTTTCTATGTGGAGGTACGCCCACTGTCTGACTTATAATGTTTTTAGAGTCCCCCTCCCTCCTTAACAAGGCCTGTAAGCGGCATCCCTTCCTCTCCAGGCAACAGAGGTGAGCTCTTTGTGATGTCATGTCCGTTGCTCTCCACTTTCTCTGTGGAGGTAAGCCCACTGTCTGACTTATAATGTTTTTAGAGTCCCCCCCCTCCTTAACAAGGCGTGTAAGCGGCATCCCTTCCTCTCCAGGCAACAGAGGTGAGCTCTTTGAGATGTCATGTCCGTTGCTCTCCGCTTACTCTATGGAGGTAGGTCCACTGTCTGACTTATAATGTTTTTAGACTCCCCCCCCCCATAACAAGGCCTGTAAGCGGCATCCCTTACTCTCCAGGCAACAGAGGTGAGCTCTTTGTGATGTCATGTCCGTTGCTCTCCACTTTCTGTGTGGAGGTACGCCCACTGTCTGACTTATAATGTTTTTAGAGTCCCCCCCCCCCATAACAAGGCCTGTAAGCGGCATCCCTTCCTCTCCAGGCAACAGAGGTGAGCTCTTTGTGATGTCATGTCCGTTGCTCTCCACATTCTCTATGGAGGTACGTCCACTGTCTGACTTATAATGTTTTTAGAGTCCCCCCCCCCCCCATAAGAAGGCCTGTAAGCGGCATCCCTTCCTCTCCAGGCAACAAAGGTGAGCTCTTTGTGATGTCATGTCCATTGCTCTCCACTTTCTCTGTGGAGGTAGGTCCACTGTCTGACTTATAATGTTTTTAGAGTCCCCCCCCCCCAATAACAAGGCCTGTAAGCGGCATCCCTTCCTCTCCAGGCAACAGAGGTGAGCTCTTTGTGATGTCATGTCCGTTGCTCTCCACTTTCTCTGTGGAGGTAGGTCCACTGTCTGACTTATAATGTTTTTAGAGTCCCCCCCCCCCCATAAGAAGGCCTGTAAGCGGCATCCCTTCCTCTCCAGGCAACAAAGTTGAGCTCTTTGTGATGTCATGTCCGTTGCTCTCCACTTTCTCTGTGGAGGTAGGTCCACTGTCTGACTTATAATGTTTTTAGAGTCCCCCCCCCCCCATAACAAGGCCTGTAAGCGGCATCCCTTCCTCTCCAGGCAACAGAGGTGAGCTCTTTGTGATGTCATGTCCGTTGCTCTCCACTTTCTCTGTGGAGGTAGGTCCACTGTCTGACTTATAATGTTTTTAGAGTCCCCCCCCCCCCCCATAACAAGGCCTGTAAGCGGCATCCCTTCCTCTCCAGGCAACAGAGGTGAGCTCTTTGTGATGTCATGTCCGTTGCTCTCCACTTACTCTATGGAGGTAATTCCACTGTCTGACTTATAATGTTTTTAGACTCCCCCCCCCCCATAACAAGGCCTGTAAGCGGCATCCCTTCCTCTCCAGGCAACAGAGGTGAGCTCTTTGTGATGTCATGTCCGTTGCTCTCCACATTCTCTATGGAGGTAGGCCCACTGTCGGACTTATAATGTTTTTAGAGTCCCCCCCCCCCCATAAGAAGGCCTGTAAGCGGCATCCCTTCCTCTCCAGGCAACAGAGGTGAGCTCTTTGTGATGTCATGTCCGTTGCTCTCCACTTACTCTATGGAGGTAGGTCCACTGTCGGACTTATAATGTTTTTAGAGTCCCCCCCCCCATAAGAAGGCCTGTAAGCGGCATCCCTTCCTCTCCAGGCAACAGAGGTGAGCTCTTTGTGATGTCATGTCCGTTGCTCTCCACTTTCTCTGTGGAGGTAGGTCCACTGTCTGACTTATAATGTTTTTAGAGTCCCCCCCCCCATAAGAAGGCCTGTAAGCGGCATCCCTTCCTCTCCAGGCAACAAAGTTGAGCTCTTTGTGATGTCATGTCCGTTGCTCTCCACTTTCTCTGTGGAGGTAGGTCCACTGTCTGACTTATAATGTTTTTAGAGTCCCCCCCCCCATAACAAGGCCTGTAAGCGGCATCCCTTCCTCTCCAGGCAACAGAGGTGAGCTCTTTGTGATGTCATGTCCGTTGCTCTCCACTTTCTCTGTGGAGGTAGGTCCACTGTCTGACTTATAATGTTTTTAGAGTCCCCCCCCCCCCCATAACAAGGCCTGTAAGCGGCATCCCTTCCTCTCCAGGCAACAGAGGTGAGCTCTTTGTGATGTCATGTCCGTTGCTCTCCACTTACTCTATGGAGGTAATTCCACTGTCTGACTTATAATGTTTTTAGACTCCCCCCCCCCCCATAACAAGGCCTGTAAGCGGCATCCCTTCCTCTCCAGGCAACAGAGGTGAGCTCTTTGTGATGTCATGTCCGTTGCTCTCCACATTCTCTATGGAGGTAGGCCCACTGTCGGACTTATAATGTTTTTAGAGTCCCCCCCCCCCCATAAGAAGGCCTGTAAGCGGCATCCCTTCCTCTCCAGGCAACAGAGGTGAGCTCTTTGTGATGTCATGTCCGTTGCTCTCCACTTACTCTATGGAGGTAGGTCCACTGTCGGACTTATAATGTTTTTAGAGTCCCCCCCCCCATAAGAAGGCCTGTAAGCGGCATCCCTTCCTCTCCAGGCAACAGAGGTGAGCTCTTTGTGATGTCATGTCCGTTGCTCTCCACTTTCTCTGTGGAGGTAGGTCCACTGTCTGACTTATAATGTTTTTAGAGTCCCCCCCCCCATAAGAAGGCCTGTAAGCGGCATCCCTTCCTCTCCAGGCAACAAAGTTGAGCTCTTTGTGATGTCATGTCCGTTGCTCTCCACTTTCTCTGTGGAGGTAGGTCCACTGTCTGACTTATAATGTTTTTAGAGTCCCCCCCCCCCATAACAAGGCCTGTAAGCGGCATCCCTTCCTCTCCAGGCAACAGAGGTGAGCTCTTTGTGATGTCATGTCCGTTGCTCTCCACTTTCTCTGTGGAGGTAGGTCCACTGTCTGACTTATAATGTTTTTAGAGTCCCCCCCCCCCCCATAACAAGGCCTGTAAGCGGCATCCCTTCCTCTCCAGGCAACAGAGGTGAGCTCTTTGTGATGTCATGTCCGTTGCTCTCCACTTACTCTATGGAGGTAGGTCCACTGTCTGACTTATAATGTTTTTAGACTCCCCCCCCCCCCATAACAAGGCCTGTAAGCGGCATCCCTTCCTCTCCAGGCAACAGAGGTGAGCTCTTTGTGATGTCATGTCCGTTGCTCTCCACATTCTCTATGGAGGTAGGTCCACTGTCGGACTTATAATGTTTTTAGAGTCCCCCCCCCCCCCATAAGAAGGCCTGTAAGCGGCATCCCTTCCTCTCCAGGCAACAGAGGTGAGCTCTTTGTGATGTCATGTCCGTTGCTCTCCACTTACTCTATGGAGGTAGGTCCACTGTCGGACTTATAATGTTTTTAGAGTCCCCCCCCCCCATAAGAAGGCCTGTAAGCGGCATCCCTTCCTCTCCAGGCAACAGAGGTGAGCTCTTTGTGATGTCATGTCCGTTGCTCTCCACGTACTCTATGGAGGTAGGTCCACTGTCTGACTTATAATGTTTTAAGACTCCCCCCCCCATAACAAGGCCTGTAAGCGGCATCCCTTACTCTCCAGGCAACAGAGGTGAGCTCTTTGTGATGTCATGTCCGTTGCTCTCCACTTTCTCTGTGGAGGTACGCGCACTGTCTGACTTATAATGTTTTTAGAGTCCCCCCCCTCCTTAACAAGGCCTGTAAGCGGCATCCCTTCCTCTCCAGGCAACAGAGGTGAGCTCTTTGTGATGTCATGTCCGTTGCTCTCCACTTTCTCTGTGGAGGTAAGCCCACTGTCTGACTTATAATGTTTTTAGAATCCCCCCCCCTCCTTAACAAGGCCTGTAAGCGGGATCCCTTACTCTCCAGGCAACAGAGGTGAGCTCTTTGTGATGTCATGTCCGTTGCTCTCCACTTTCTCTGTGGAGGTAGGTCCACTGTCTGACTTATAATGTTTTTAGAGTCCCCCCCCCCCCATAACAAGGCCTGTAAGCGGCATCCCTTCCTCTCCAGGCAACAGAGGTGAGCTCTTTGTGATGTCATGTCCGTTGCTCTCCACTTTCTCTGTGGAGGTAGGTCCACTGTCTGACTTATAATGTTTTTAGAGTCCCCCCCCCCATAACAAGGCCTGTAAGCGGCATCCCTTCCTCTCCAGGCAACAGAGGTGAGCTCTTTGTGATGTCATGTCCGTTGCTCTCCACTTACTCTATGGAGGTAGGTCCACTGTCTGACTTATAATGTTTTTAGACTCCCCCCCCCCCATAACAAGGCCTGTAAACGGCATCCCTTACTCTCCAGGCAACAGAGGTGAGCTCTTTGTGATGTCATGTCCGTTGCTCTCCACTTTCTATGTGGAGGTACGCCCACTGTCTGACTTATAATGTTTTTAGAGTCCCCCTCCCTCCTTAACAAGGCCTGTAAGCGGCATCCCTTCCTCTCCAGGCAACAGAGGTGAGCTCTTTGTGATGTCATGTCCGTTGCTCTCCACTTTCTCTGTGGAGGTAAGCCCACTGTCTGACTTATAATGTTTTTAGAGTCCCCCCCCTCCTTAACAAGGCGTGTAAGCGGCATCCCTTCCTCTCCAGGCAACAGAGGTGAGCTCTTTGTGATGTCATGTCCGTTGCTCTCCACTTTCTATGTGGAGGTACGCCCACTGTCTGACTTATAATGTTTTTAGAGTCCCCCTCCCTCCTTAACAAGGCCTGTAAGCGGCATCCCTTCCTCTCCAGGCAACAGAGGTGAGCTCTTTGTGATGTCATGTCCGTTGCTCTCCACTTTCTCTGTGGAGGTAAGCCCACTGTCTGACTTATAATGTTTTTAGAGTCCCCCCCCTCCTTAACAAGGCGTGTAAGCGGCATCCCTTCCTCTCCAGGCAACAGAGGTGAGCTCTTTGTGATGTCATGTCCGTTGCTCTCCACTTTCTCTGTGGAGGTAAGCCCACTGTCTGACTTATAATGTTTTTAGAGTCCCCCCCCTCCTTAACAAGGCGTGTAAGCGGCATCCCTTCCTCTCCAGGCAACAGAGGTGAGCTCTTTGTGATGTCATGTCCGTTGCTCTCCACTTTCTCTGTGGAGGGAGGTCTACTGTCTGACTTATAATGTTTTAAGAGCCCCCCCGCCCTCCTTAACAAGGCCTGTAAGCGGCATCCCTTCCTCTCCAGGCAACACAGGTGAGCTCTTTGTGATGTCATGTCCGTTGCTCTCCACTTTCTCTGTGGAGGTAAGCCCACTGTCTGACTTATAATGTTTTTAGAGTCCCCCCCCTCCTTAACAAGGCCTGTAAGCGGCATTCCTTCCTCTCCAGGCAACAGAGGTGAGCTCTTTGTGATGTCATGTCCGTTGCTCTCCACTTTCTCTGTGGAGGGAGGTCTACTGTCTGACTTATAATGTTTTAAGAGCCCCCCCGCCCTCCTTAACAAGGCCTGTAAGCGGCATCCCTTCCTCTCCAGGCAACACAGGTGAGCTCTTTGTGATGTCATGTCCGTTGCTCTCCACTTTCTCTGTGGAGGTAAGCCCACTGTCTGACTTATAATGTTTTTAGAGTCCCCCCCCTCCTTAACAAGGCGTGTAAGCGGCATCCCTTCCTCTCCAGGCAACAGAGGTGAGCTCTTTGTGATGTCATGTCCGTTGCTCTCCACTTTCTGTGTGGAGGTACGCCCACTGTCTGACTTATAATGTTTTTAGAGTCCCCCTCCCTCCTTAACAAGGCCTGTAAGCGGCATCCCTTCCTCTCCAGGCAACAGAGGTGAGCTCTTTGTGATGTCATGTCCGTTGCTCTCCACTTTCTCTGTGGAGGTAAGCCCACTGTCTGACTTATAATGTTTTTAGAGTCCCCCCCCCCTCCTTAACAAGGCGTGTAAGCGGCATCCCTTCCTCTCCAGGCAACAGAGGTGAGCTCTTTGTGATGTCATGTCCGTTGCTCTCCACTTTCTCTGTGGAGGTAAGCCCACTGTCTGACTTATAATGTTTTTAGAGTCCCCCCCCACCTTAACAAGGCGTGTAAGCGGCATCCCTTCCTCTCCAGGCAACAGAGGTGAGCTCTTTGTGATGTCATGTCCGTTGCTCTCCACTTTCTCTGTGGAGGTAAGCCCACTGTCTGACTTATAATGTTTTTAGAGTCCCCCCCCCTCCTTAACAAGGCGTGTAAGCGGCATCCCTTCCTCTCCAGGCAACAGAGGTGAGCTCTTTGTGATGTCATGTCCGTTGCTCTCCACTTTCTGTGTGGAGGTAAGCCCACTGTCTGACTTATAATGTTTTTAGAGTCCCCCCCCACCTTAACAAGGCGTGTAAGCGGCATCCCTTCCTCTCCAGGCAACAGAGGTGAGCTCTTTGAGATGTCATGTCCGTTGCTCTCCGCTTACTCTATGGAGGTAGCTCCACTGTCTGACTTATAATGTTTTTAGAGTCCCCCCCCCCCCATAACAAGGCCTGTAAGCGGCATCCCTTCCTCTCCAGGCAACAGAGGTGAGCTCTTTGTGATGTCATGTCCGTTGCTCTCCACTTTCTCTGTGGAGGTAAGCCCACTGTCTGACTTATAATGTTTTTAGAGTCCCCCCCCCTCCTTAACAAGGCCTGTAAGCGGCATCCCTTACTCTCCAGGCAACAGAGGTGAGGTCTTTGTGATGTCATGTCCGTTGCTCTCCACTTTCTCTGTGGAGGTAGGTCCACTGTCTGACTTATAATGTTTTTAGAGTCCCCCCCCCCATAACAAGGCCTGTAAGCGGCATCCCTTCCTCTCCAGGCAACAGAGGTGAGCTCTTTGTGATGTCATGTCCGTTGCTCTCCACATTCTCTATGGAGGTACGTCCACTGTCTGACTTATAATGTTTTTAGAGTCCCCCCCCCCCATAAGAAGGCCTGTAAGCGGCATCCCTTCCTCTCCAGGCAACAAAGGTGAGCTCTTTGTGATGTCATGTCCATTGCTCTCCACTTTCTCTGTGGAGGTAGGTCCACTGTCTGACTTATAATGTTTTTAGAGTCCCCCCCCCCCCATAACAAGGCCTGTAAGCGGCATCCCTTCCTCTCCAGGCAACAGAGGTGAGCTCTTTGTGATGTCATGTCCGTTGCTCTCCACTTTCTCTGTGGAGGTAGGTCCACTGTCTGACTTATAATGTTTTTAGAGTCCCCCCCCCCCATAAGAAGGCCTGTAAGCGGCATCCCTTCCTCTCCAGGCAACAAAGTTGAGCTCTTTGTGATGTCATGTCCGTTGCTCTCCACTTTCTCTGTGGAGGTAGGTCCACTGTCTGACTTATAATGTTTTTAGAGTCCCCCCCCCCCCATAACAAGGCCTGTAAGCGGCATCCCTTCCTCTCCAGGCAACAGAGGTGAGCTCTTTGTGATGTCATGTCCGTTGCTCTCCACTTTCTCTGTGGAGGTAGGTCCACTGTCTGACTTATAATGTTTTTAGAGTCCCCCCCCCCCCCATAACAAGGCCTGTAAGCGGCATCCCTTCCTCTCCAGGCAACAGAGGTGAGCTCTTTGTGATGTCATGTCCGTTGCTCTCCACTTACTCTATGGAGGTAGGTCCACTGTCTGACTTATAATGTTTTTAGACTCCCCCCCCCCCCCATAACAAGGCCTGTAAGCGGCATCCCTTCCTCTCCAGGCAACAGAGGTGAGCTCTTTGTGATGTCATGTCCGTTGCTCTCCACATTCTCTATGGAGGTAGGCCCACTGTCGGACTTATAATGTTTTTAGAGTCCCCCCCCCCCCATAAGAAGGCCTGTAAGCGGCATCCCTTCCTCTCCAGGCAACAGAGGTGAGCTCTTTGTGATGTCATGTCCGTTGCTCTCCACTTACTCTATGGAGGTAGGTCCACTGTCGGACTTATAATGTTTTTAGAGTCCCCCCCCCCCCCATAAGAAGGCCTGTAAGCGGCATCCCTTCCTCTCCAGGCAACAGAGGTGAGCTCTTTGTGATGTCATGTCCGTTGCTCTCCACTTACTCTATGGAGGTAGGTCCACTGTCTGACTTATAATGTTTTAAGACTCCCCCCCCCATAACAAGGCCTGTAAGCGGCATCCCTTACTCTCCAGGCAACAGAGGTGAGCTCTTTGTGATGTCATGTCCGTTGCTCTCCACTTTCTCTGTGGAGGTACGCCCACTGTCTGACTTATAATGTTTTTAGAGTCCCCCCCCTCCTTAACAAGGCCTGTAAGCGGCATCCCTTCCTCTCCAGGCAACAGAGGTGAGCTCTTTGTGATGTCATGTCCGTTGCTCTCCACTTTCTCTGTGGAGGTAAGCCCACTGTCTGACTTATAATGTTTTTAGAATCCCCCCCCCTCCTTAACAAGGCCTGTAAGCGGGATCCCTTACTCTCCAGGCAACAGAGGTGAGCTCTTTGTGATGTCATGTCCGTTGCTCTCCACTTTCTCTGTGGAGGTAGGTCCACTGTCTGACTTATAATGTTTTTAGAGTCCCCCCCCCCCATAACAAGGCCTGTAAGCGGCATCCCTTCCTCTCCAGGCAACAGAGGTGAGCTCTTTGTGATGTCATGTCCGTTGCTCTCCACTTTCTCTGTGGAGGTAGGTCCACTGTCTGACTTATAATGTTTTTAGAGTCCCCCCCCCCCATAACAAGGCCTGTAAGCGGCATCCCTTCCTCTCCAGGCAACAGAGGTGAGCTCTTTGTGATGTCATGTCCGTTGCTCTCCACTTTCTCTATGGAGGTAGGTCCACTGTCTGACTTATAATGTTTTTAGACTCCCCCCCCCCCATAACAAGGCCTGTAAACGGCATCCCTTACTCTCCAGGCAACAGAGGTGAGCTCTTTGTGATGTCATGTCCGTTGCTCTCCACTTTCTATGTGGAGGTACGCCCACTGTCTGACTTATAATGTTTTTAGAGTCCTCCTCCCTCCTTAACAAGGCCTGTAAGCGGCATCCCTTCCTCTCCAGGCAACAGAGGTGAGCTCTTTGTGATGTCATGTCCGTTGCTCTCCACTTTCTCTGTGGAGGTAAGCCCACTGTCTGACTTATAATGTTTTTAGAGTCCCCCCCCTCCTTAACAAGGCGTGTAAGCGGCATCCCTTCCTCTCCAGGCAACAGAGGTGAGCTCTTTGTGATGTCATGTCCGTTGCTCTCCACTTTCTATGTGGAGGTACGCCCACTGTCTGACTTATAATGTTTTTAGAGTCCCCCTCCCTCCTTAACAAGGCCTGTAAGCGGCATCCCTTCCTCTCCAGGCAACAGAGGTGAGCTCTTTGTGATGTCATGTCCGTTGCTCTCCACTTTCTCTGTGGAGGTAAGCCCACTGTCTGACTTATAATGTTTTTAGAGTCCCCCCCCTCCTTAACAAGGCGTGTAAGCGGCATCCCTTCCTCTCCAGGCAACAGAGGTGAGCTCTTTGTGATGTCATGTCCGTTGCTCTCCACTTTCTCTGTGGAGGTAAGCCCACTGTCTGACTTATAATGTTTTTAGAGTCCCCCCCCCCACCTTAACAAGGCGTGTAAGCGGCATCCCTTCCTCTCCAGGCAACAGAGGTGAGCTCTTTGTGATGTCATGTCCGTTGCTCTCCACTTACTCTATGGAGGTAGGTCCACTGTCTGACTTATAATGTTTTTAGACTCCCCCCCCCCCCCCCATAACAAGGCCTGTAAGCGGCATCCCTTCCTCTCCAGGCAACAGAGGTGAGCTCTTTGTGATGTCATGTCCGTTGCTCTCCACATTCTCTATGGAGGTAGGCCCACTGTCGGACTTATAATGTTTTTAGAGTCCCCCCCCCCCCATAAGAAGGCCTGTAAGCGGCATCCCTTCCTCTCCAGGCAACAGAGGTGAGCTCTTTGTGATGTCATGTCCGTTGCTCTCCACTTACTCTATGGAGGTAGGTCCACTGTCGGACTTATAATGTTTTTAGAGTCCCCCCCCCCATAAGAAGGCCTGTAAGCGGCATCCCTTCCTCTCCAGGCAACAGAGGTGAGCTCTTTGTGATGTCATGTCCGTTGCTCTCCACTTACTCTATGGAGGTAGGTCCACTGTCTGACTTATAATGTTTTAAGACTCCCCCCCCCATAACAAGGCCTGTAAGCGGCATCCCTTACTCTCCAGGCAACAGAGGTGAGCTCTTTGTGATGTCATGTCCGTTGCTCTCCACTTTCTCTGTGGAGGTACGCCCACTGTCTGACTTATAATGTTTTTAGAGTCCCCCCCCTCCTTAACAAGGCCTGTAAGCGGCATCCCTTCCTCTCCAGGCAACAGAGGTGAGCTCTTTGTGATGTCATGTCCGTTGCTCTCCACTTTCTCTGTGGAGGTAAGCCCACTGTCTGACTTATAATGTTTTTAGAATCCCCCCCCCTCCTTAACAAGGCCTGTAAGCGGGATCCCTTACTCTCCAGGCAACAGAGGTGAGCTCTTTGTGATGTCATGTCCGTTGCTCTCCACTTTCTCTGTGGAGGTAGGTCCACTGTCTGACTTATAATGTTTTTAGAGTCCCCCCCCCCCCCATAACAAGGCCTGTAAGCGGCATCCCTTCCTCTCCAGGCAACAGAGGTGAGCTCTTTGTGATGTCATGTCCGTTGCTCTCCACTTTCTCTGTGGAGGTAGGTCCACTGTCTGACTTATAATGTTTTTAGAGTCCTCCCCCCATAACAAGGCCTGTAAGCGGCATCCCTTCCTCTCCAGGCAACAGAGGTGAGCTCTTTGTGATGTCATGTCCGTTGCTCTCCACTTACTCTATGGAGGTAGGTCCACTGTCTGACTTATAATGTTTTTAGACTCCCCCCCCCCCCATAACAAGGCCTGTAAACGGCATCCCTTACTCTCCAGGCAACAGAGGTGAGCTCTTTGTGATGTCATGTCCGTTGCTCTCCACTTTCTATGTGGAGGTACGCCCACTGTCTGACTTATAATGTTTTTAGAGTCCCCCTCCCTCCTTAACAAGGCCTGTAAGCGGCATCCCTTCCTCTCCAGGCAACAGAGGTGAGCTCTTTGTGATGTCATGTCCGTTGCTCTCCACTTTCTCTGTGGAGGTAAGCCCACTGTCTGACTTATAATGTTTTTAGAGTCCCCCCCCCCCCATAACAAGGCCTGTAAGCGGCATCCCTTACTCTCCAGGCAACAGAGGTGAGCTCTTTGTGATGTCATGTCCGTTGCTCTCCACTTTCTCTGTGGAGGTACGCCCACTGTCTGACTTATAATGTTTTTAGAGTCCCCCCCCTCCTTAACAAGGCCTGTAAGCGGCATCCCTTCCTCTCCAGGCAACAGAGGTGAGCTCTTTGTGATGTCATGTCCGTTGCTCTCCACTTTCTCTGTGGAGGTAAGCCCACTGTCTGACTTATAATGTTTTTAGAATCCCCCCCCCTCCTTAACAAGGCCTGTAAGCGGGATCCCTTACTCTCCAGGCAACAGAGGTGAGCTCTTTGTGATGTCATGTCCGTTGCTCTCCACTTTCTCTGTGGAGGTAGGTCCACTGTCTGACTTATAATGTTTTTAGAGTCCCCCCCCCCCATAACAAGGCCTGTAAGCGGCATCCCTTCCTCTCCAGGCAACAGAGGTGAGCTCTTTGTGATGTCATGTCCGTTGCTCTCCACTTTCTCTGTGGAGGTAGGTCCACTGTCTGACTTATAATGTTTTTAGAGTCCTCCCCCCATAACAAGGCCTGTAAGCGGCATCCCTTCCTCTCCAGGCAACAGAGGTGAGCTCTTTGTGATGTCATGTCCGTTGCTCTCCACTTACTCTATGGAGGTAGGTCCACTGTCTGACTTATAATGTTTTTAGACTCCCCCCCCCCCCCATAACAAGGCCTGTAAACGGCATCCCTTACTCTCCAGGCAACAGAGGTGAGCTCTTTGTGATGTCATGTCCGTTGCTCTCCACTTTCTATGTGGAGGTACGCCCACTGTCTGACTTATAATGTTTTTAGAGTCCCCCTCCCTCCTTAACAAGGCCTGTAAGCGGCATCCCTTCCTCTCCAGGCAACAGAGGTGAGCTCTTTGTGATGTCATGTCCGTTGCTCTCCACTTTCTCTGTGGAGGTAAGCCCACTGTCTGACTTATAATGTTTTTAGAGTCCCCCCCCTCCTTAACAAGGCGTGTAAGCGGCATCCCTTCCTCTCCAGGCAACAGAGGTGAGCTCTTTGTGATGTCATGTCCGTTGCTCTCCACTTTCTCTGTGGAGGTAAGCCCACTGTCTGACTTATAATGTTTTTAGAGTCCCCCCCCACCTTAACAAGGCGTGTAAGCGGCATCCCTTCCTCTCCAGGCAACAGAGGTGAGCTCTTTGTGATGTCATGTCCGTTGCTCTCCACTTTCTCTGTGGAGGTAAGCCCACTGTCTGACTTATAATGTTTTTAGTGTCCCCCCCCTCCTTAACAAGGCGTGTAAGCGGCATCCCTTCCTCTCCAGGCAACAGAGGTGAGCTCTTTGTGATGTCATGTCCGTTGCTCTCCACTTTCTGTGTGGAGGTAAGCCCACTGTCTGACTTATAATGTTTTTAGAGTCCCCCCCCACCTTAACAAGGCGTGTAAGCGGCATCCCTTCCTCTCCAGGCAACAGAGGTGAGCTCTTTGAGATGTCATGTCCGTTGCTCTCCGCTTACTCTATGGAGGTAGCTCCACTGTCTGACTTATAATGTTTTTAGAGTCCCCCCCCCCCCCATAACAAGGCCTGTAAGCGGCATCCCTTCCTCTCCAGGCAACAGAGGTGAGCTCTTTGTGATGTCATGTCCGTTGCTCTCCACTTTCTGTGTGGAGGTAAGCCCACTGTCTGACTTATAATGTTTTTAGAGTCCCCCCCCACCTTAACAAGGCGTGTAAGCGGCATCCCTTCCTCTCCAGGCAACAGAGGTGAGCTCTTTGAGATGTCATGTCCGTTGCTCTCCGCTTACTCTATGGAGGTAGCTCCACTGTCTGACTTATAATGTTTTTAGAGTCCCCCCCCCCTCCTTAACAAGGCCTGTAAGCGGCATCCCTTACTCTCCAGGCAACAGAGGTGAGGTCTTTGTGATGTCATGTCCGTTGCTCTCCACTTTCTCTGTGGAGGTAGGTCCACTGTCTGACTTATAATGTTTTTAGAGTCCCCCCCCCATAACAAGGCCTGTAAGCGGCATCCCTTCCTCTCCAGGCAACAGAGGTGAGCTCTTTGTGATGTCATGTCCGTTGCTCTCCACTTTCTCTGTGGAGGTAGGTCCACTATCTGACTTATAATGTTTTTAGAGTCCCCCCCCCCCATAACAAGGCCTGTAAGCGGCATCCCTTCCTCTCCAGGCAACAGAGGTGAGCTCTTTGTGATGTCATGTCCGTTGCTCTCCACTTACTCTATGGAGGTAGGTCCACTGTCTGACTTATAATGTTTTTAGACTCCCCCCCCCCCATAACAAGGCCTGTAAACGGCATCCCTTACTCTCCAGGCAACAGAGGTGAGCTCTTTGTGATGTCATGTCCGTTGCTCTCCACTTTCTGTGTGGAGGTACGCCCACTGTCTGACTTATAATGTTTTTAGAGTCCCCCCCCCTCCTTAACAAGGCGTGTAAGCGGCTTCCCTTCCTCTCCAGGCAACAGAGGTGAGCTGTTTGAGATGTCATGTCCGTTGCTCTCCGCTTACTCTATGGAGGTAGGTCCACTGTCTGACTTATAATGTTTTTAGACTCCCCCCCCCCCATAACAAGGCCTGTAAGCGGCATCCCTTCCTCTCCAGGCAACAGAGGTGAGCTCTTTGTGATGTCATGTCCGTTCCTCTCCACATTCTCTATGGAGGTAGGCCCACTGTCGGACTTATAATGTTTTTAGAGTCCCCCCCCCCCCATAAGAAGGCCTGTAAGCGGCATCCCTTCCTCTCCAGGCAACAAAGGTGAGCTCTTTGTGATGTCATGTCCGTTGCTCTCCACTTTCTCTGTGGAGGTAGGTCCACTGTCTGACTTATAATGTTTTTAGAGTCCCCCCCCCCCATAACAAGGCCTGTAAGCGGCATCCCTTCCTCTCCAGGCAACAGAGGTGAGCTCTTTGTGATGTCATGTCCGTTGCTCTCCACTTTCTCTGTGGAGGTAGGTCCACTGTCTGACTTATAATGTTTTTAGAGTCCCCCCCCCCCATAACAAGGCCTGTAAGCGGCATCCCTTCCTCTCCAGGCAACAGAGGTGAGCTCTTTGTGATGTCATGTCCGTTGCTCTCCACTTACTCTATGGAGGTAGGTCCACTGTCTGACTTATAATGTTTTTAGAGTCCCCCCCCCCCCCATAAGAAGGCCTGTAAGCGGCATCCCTTCCTCTCCAGGCAACAAAGGTGAGCTCTTTGTGATGTCATGTCCGTTGCTCTCCACTTTCTCTGTGGAGGTAGGTCCACTGTCTGACTTATAATGTTTTTAGAGTCCCCCCCCCCATAACAAGGCCTGTAAGCGGCATCCCTTCCTCTCCAGGCAACAGAGGTGAGCTCTTTGTGATGTCATGTCCGTTGCTCTCCACTTACTCTATGGAGGTAGGTCCACTGTCTGACTTATAATGTTTTTAGACTCCCCCCCCCCCCATAACAAGGCCTGTAAGCGGCATCCCTTCCTCTCCAGGCAACAGAGGTGAGCTCTTTGTGATGTCATGTCCGTTGCTCTCCACTTTCTCTGTGGAGGTAAGCCCACGGTCTGACTTATAATGTTTTTAGAGTCCCCCCCCTCCTTAACAAGGCGTGTAAGCGGCATCCCTTCCTCTCCAGGCAACAGAGGGGAGCTCTTTGTGATGTCATGTCTGTTGTTCTCCACTTACTCTATGGAGGTAGGTCCACTGTCTGACTTATAATGTTTTTAGACTCCCCCCCCCCCATAACAAGGCCTGTAAGCGGCATCCCTTACTCTCCAGGCAACAGAGGTGAGCTCTTTGTGATGTCATGTCCGTTGCTCTCCACTTTCTGTGTGGAGGTACGCCCACTGTCTGACTTATAATGTTTTTAGAGTCCCCCCCCCTCCTTAACAAGGCCTGTAAGCGGCATCCCTTCCTCTCCAGGCAACAGAGGTGAGCTCTTTGTGATGTCATGTCCGTTGCTCTCCACTTTCTCTGTGGAGGTAAGCCCACTGTCTGACTTATAATGTTTTTAGAGTCCCCCCCCCCTCCTTAACAAGGCGTGTAAGCGGCATCCCTTCCTCTCCAGGCAACAGAGGTGAGCTCTTTGTGATGTCATGTCCGTTGCTCTCCACATTCTCTATGGAGGTAGGCCCACTGTCGGACTTATAATGTTTTTAGAGTCCCCCCCCCCCCATAAGAAGGCCTGTAAGCGGCATCCCTTCCTCTCCAGGCAACAGAGGTGAGCTCTTTGTGATGTCATGTCCGTTCCTCTCCACATTCTCTATGGAGGTAGGCCCACTGTCGGACTTATAATGTTTTTAGAGTCCCCCCCCCCCATAAGAAGGCCTGTAAGCGGCATCCCTTCCTCTCCAGGCAACAAAGGTGAGCTCTTTGTGATGTCATGTCCGTTGCTCTCCACTTTCTCTGTGGAGGTAGGTCCACTGTCTGACTTATAATGTTTTTAGAGTCCCCCCCCCCCCCATAACAAGGCCTGTAAGCGGCATCCCTTCCTCTCCAGGCAACAGAGGTGAGCTCTTTGTGATGTCATGTCCGTTGCTCTCCACTTTCTCTGTGGAGGTAGGTCCACTGTCTGACTTATAATGTTTTTAGAGTCCCCCCCCCCCCATAACAAGGCCTGTAAGCGGCATCCCTTCCTCTCCAGGCAACAGAGGTGAGCTCTTTGTGATGTCATGTCCGTTGCTCTCCACTTACTCTATGGAGGTAGGTCCACTGTCTGACTTATAATGTTTTTAGAGTCCCCCCCCCCCCATAAGAAGGCCTGTAAGCGGCATCCCTTCCTCTCCAGGCAACAAAGGTGAGCTCTTTGTGATGTCATGTCCGTTGCTCTCCACTTTCTCTGTGGAGGTAGGTCCACTGTCTGACTTATAATGTTTTTAGAGTCCCCCCCCCCATAACAAGGCCTGTAAGCGGCATCCCTTCCTCTCCAGGCAACAGAGGTGAGCTCTTTGTGATGTCATGTCCGTTGCTCTCCACTTACTCTATGGAGGTAGGTCCACTGTCTGACTTATAATGTTTTTAGACTCCCCCCCCCCCCCATAACAAGGCCTGTAAGCGGCATCCCTTCCTCTCCAGGCAACAGAGGTGAGCTCTTTGTGATGTCATGTCCGTTGCTCTCCACTTTCTCTGTGGAGGTAAGCCCACGGTCTGACTTATAATGTTTTTAGAGTCCCCCCCCTCCTTAACAAGGCGTGTAAGCGGCATCCCTTCCTCTCCAGGCAACAGAGGGGAGCTCTTTGTGATGTCATGTCTGTTGTTCTCCACTTACTCTATGGAGGTAGGTCCACTGTCTGACTTATAATGTTTTTAGACTCCCCCCCCCCCATAACAAGGCCTGTAAGCGGCATCCCTTACTCTCCAGGCAACAGAGGTGAGCTCTTTGTGATGTCATGTCCGTTGCTCTCCACTTTCTCTGTGGAGGTACGCCCACTGTCTGACTTATAATGTTTTTAGAGCCCCCCCCTCCCTCCTTAACAAGGCCTGTAAGCGGCATCCCTTCCTCTCCAGGCAACAGAGGTGAGCTCTTTGTGATGTCATGTCCGTTGCTCTCCACTTTCTCTGTGGAGGTAAGCCCACTGTCTGACTTATAATGTTTTTAGAGTCCCCCCCCCCTCCTTAACAAGGCGTGTAAGCGGCATCCCTTCCTCTCCAGGCAACAGAGGTGAGCTCTTTGTGATGTCATGTCCGTTGCTCTCCACATTCTCTATGGAGGTAGGCCCACTGTCGGACTTATAATGTTTTTAGAGTCCCCCCCCCCCATAAGAAGGCCTGTAAGCGGCATCCCTTCCTCTCCAGGCAACAGAGGTGAGCTCTTTGTGATGTCATGTCCGTTGCTCTCGACTTTCTCTGTGGAGGTAAGCCCACTGTCTGACTTATAATGTTTTTAGAGTCCCCCCCACTCCTTAACAAGGCCTGTAAGCGGCATCCCTTCCTCTCCAGGCAACAGAGGTGAGCTCTTTGTGATGTCATGTCCGTTGCTCTCGACTTTCTCTGTGGAGGTAAGCCCACTGTCTGACTTATAATGTTTTTAGAGTCCCCCCCCTCCTTAACAAGGCGTGTAAGCGGCATCCCTTCCTCTCCAGGCAACAGAGGTGAGCTCTTTGTGATGTCATGTCCGTTGCTCTCCACTTTCTATGTGGAGGTACGCCCACTGTCTGACTTATAATGTTTTTAGAGTCCCCCTCCCTCCTTAACAAGGCCTGTAAGCGGCATCCCTTACTCTCCACGCAACAGAGGTGAGCTCTTTGTGATGTCATGTCCGTTGCTCTCCACTTTCTCTGTGGAGGTAAGCCCACTGTCTGACTTATAATGTTTTTAGAGTCCCCCCCCTCCTTAACAAGGCGTGTAAGCGGCATCCCTTCCTCTCCAGGCAACAGAGGTGAGCTCTTTGTGATGTCATGTCCGTTGCTCTCCACTTTCTCTGTGGAGGTAAGCCCACTGTCTGACTTATAATGTTTTTAGAGTCCCCCCCCACCTTAACAAGGCGTGTAAGCGGCATCCCTTCCTCTCCAGGCAACAGAGGTGAGCTCTTTGTGATGTCATGTCCGTTGCTCTCCACTTTCTCTGTGGAGGTAAGCCCACTGTCTGACTTATAATGTTTTTAGAGTCCCCCCCCTCCTTAACAAGGCGTGTAAGCGGCATCCCTTCCTCTCCAGGCAACAGAGGTGAGCTCTTTGTGATGTCATGTCCGTTGCTCTCCACTTTCTGTGTGGAGGTAAGCCCACTGTCTGACTTATAATGTTTTTAGAGTCCCCCCCCATCTTAACAAGGCGTGTAAGCGGCATCCCTTCCTCTCCAGGCAACAGAGGTGAGCTCTTTGAGATGTCATGTCCGTTGCTCTCCGCTTACTCTATGGAGGTAGCTCCACTGTCTGACTTATAATGTTTTTAGAGTCCCCCCCCCCCATAACAAGGCCTGTAAGCGGCATCCCTTCCTCTCCAGGCAACAGAGGTGAGCTCTTTGTGATGTCATGTCCGTTGCTCTCCACTTTCTCTGTGGAGGTAAGCCCACTGTCTGACTTATAATGTTTTTAGAGTCCCCCCCCCTCCTTAACAAGGCCTGTAAGCGGCATCCCTTACTCTCCAGGCAACAGAGGTGAGCTCTTTGTGATGTCATGTCCGTTGCTCTCCACTTTCTCTGTGGAGGTAGGTCCACTGTCTGACTTATAATGTTTTTAGAGTCCCCCCCCCCCATAACAAGGCCTGTAAGCGGCATCCCTTCCTCTCCAGGCAACAGAGGTTAGCTCTTTGTGATGTCATGTCCGTTGCTCTCCACTTTCTCTGTGGAGGTAGGTCCACTGTCTGACTTATAATGTTTTTAGAGTCCCCCCCCCCCCCATAACAAGGCCTGTAAGCGGCATCCCTTCCTCTCCAGGCAACAGAGGTGAGCTCTTTGTGATGTCATGTCCGTTGCTCTCCACTTACTCTATGGAGGTAGGTCCACTGTCTGACTTATAATGTTTTTAGACTCCCCCCCCCCCATAACAAGGCCTGTAAACGGCATCCCTTACTCTCCAGGCAACAGAGGTGAGCTCTTTGTGATGTCATGTCCGTTGCTCTCCACTTTCTGTGTGGAGGTACGCCCACTGTCTGACTTATAATGTTTTTAGAGTCCCCCTCCCTCCTTAACAAGGCCTGTAAGCGGCATCCCTTCCTCTCCAGGCAACAGAGGTGAGCTCTTTGTGATGTCATGTCCGTTGCTCTCCACTTTCTCTGTGGAGGTAGGTCCACTGTCTGACTTATAATGTTTTTAGAGTCCCCCCCCCCATAACAAGGCCTGTAAGCGGCATCCCTTCCTCTCCAGGCAACAGAGGTGAGCTCTTTGTGATGTCATGTCCGTTGCTCTCCACTTACTCTATGGAGGTAGGTCCACTGTCTGACTTATAATGTTTTTAGAGTCCCCCCCCCCCATAAGAAGGCCTGTAAGCGGCATCCCTTCCTCTCCAGGCAACAAAGGTGAGCTCTTTGTGATGTCATGTCCGTTGCTCTCCACTTTCTCTGTGGAGGTAGGTCCACTGTCTGACTTATAATGTTTTTAGAGTCCCCCCCCCCCCCATAACAAGGCCTGTAAGCGGCATCCCTTCCTCTCCAGGCAACAGAGGTGAGCTCTTTGTGATGTCATGTCCGTTGCTCTCCACTTTCTCTGTGGAGGTAGGTCCACTGTCTGACATATAATGTTTTTAGAGTCCCCCCGCCCCATAACAAGGCCTGTAAGCGGCATCCCTTCCTCTCCAGGCAACAGAGGTGAGCTCTTTGTGATGTCATGTCCGTTGCTCTCCACTTACTCTATGGAGGTAGGTCCACTGTCTGACTTATAATGTTTTTTGACTCCCCCCCCCCATAACAAGGCCTGTAAGCGGCATCCCTTCCTCTCCAGGCAACAGAGGTGAGCTCTTTGTGATGTCATGTCCGTTGCTCTCCACTTTCTCTGTGGAGGTACGCCCACTGTCTGACTTATAATGTTTTTAGAGTCCCCCCCCTCCTTAACAAGGCGTGTAAGCGGCATCCCTTCCTCTCCAGGCAACAGAGGGGAGCTCTTTGTGATGTCATGTCTGTTGCTCTCCACTTACTCTATGGAGGTAGGTCCACTGTCTGACTTATAATGTTTTTAGACTCCCCCCCCCCCATAACAAGGCCTGTAAGCGGCATCCCTTACTCTCCACGCAACAGAGGTGAGCTCTTTGTGATGTCATGTCCGTTGCTCTCCACTTTCTGTGTGGAGGTACGCCCACTGTCTGACTTATAATGTTTTTAGAGTCCCCCCCCCTCCTTAACAAGGCCTGTAAGCGGCATCACTTCCTCTCCAGGCAACAGAGGTGAGCTCTTTGTGATGTCATGTCCGTTGCTCTCCACTTTCTCTGTGGAGGTAAGCCCACTGTCTGACTTATAATGTTTTTAGAGTCCCCCCCCCCCTCCTTAACAAGGCGTGTAAGCGGCATCCCTTCCTCTCCAGGCAACAGAGGTGAGCTCTTTGTGATGTCATGTCTGTTGCTCTCCACATTCTCTATGGAGGTAGGCCCACTGTCGGACTTATAATGTTTTTAGAGTCCCCCCCCCATAAGAAGGCCTGTAAGCGGCATCCCTTCCTCTCCAGGCAACAGAGGTGAGCTCTTTGTGATGTCATGTCCGTTGCTCTCGACTTTCTCTGTGGAGGTAAGCCCACTGTCTGACTTATAATGTTTTTAGAGTCCCCCCCACTCCTTAACAAGGCCTGTAAGCGGCATCCCTTCCTCTCCAGGTAACAGAGGTGAGCTCTTTGTGATGTCATGTCTGTTGCTCTCCACTTTCTCTGTGGAGGTAAGCCCACTGTCTGACTTATAATGTTTTTAGAGTCCCCCCCCCCATAACAAGGCCTGTAAGCGGCATCCCTTCCTCTCCAGGCAACAGAGGTGAGCTCTTTGTGATGTCATGTCCGTTGCTCTCCACTTTCTATGTGGAGGTACGCCCACTGTCTGACTTATAATGTTTTTAGAGTCCCCCTCCCTCCTTAACAAGGCCTGTAAGCGGCATCCCTTCCTCTCCAGGCAACAGAGGTGAGCTCTTTGTGATGTCATGTCCGTTGCTCTCCACTTTCTCTGTGGAGGTAAGCCCACTGTCTGACTTATAATGTTTTTAGAGTCCCCCCCCTCCTTAACAAGGCGTGTAAGCGGCATCCCTTCCTCTCCAGGCAACAGAGGTGAGCTCTTTGTGATGTCATGTCCGTTGCTCTCCACTTTCTCTGTGGAGGTAAGCCCACTGTCTGACTTATAATGTTTTTAGAGTCCCCCCCCACCTTAACAAGGCGTGTAAGCGGCATCCCTTCCTCTCCAGGCAACAGAGGTGAGCTCTTTGTGATGTCATGTCCGTTGCTCTCCACTTTCTCTGTGGAGGTAAGCCCACTGTCTGACTTATAATGTTTTTAGAGTCCCCCCCCTCCTTAACAAGGCGTGTAAGCGGCATCCCTTCCTCTCCAGGCAACAGAGGTGAGCTCTTTGTGATGTCATGTCCGTTGCTCTCCACTTTCTGTGTGGAGGTAAGCCCACTGTCTGACTTATAATGTTTTTAGAGTCCCCCCCCACCTTAACAAGGCGTGTAAGCGGCATCCCTTCCTCTCCAGGCAACAGAGGTGAGCTCTTTGAGATGTCATGTCCGTTGCTCTCCGCTTACTCTATGGAGGTAGCTCCACTGTCTGACTTATAATGTTTTTAGAGTCCCCCCCCCCCATAACAAGGCCTGTAAGCGGCATCCCTTCCTCTCCAGGCAACAGAGGTGAGCTCTTTGTGATGTCATGTCCGTTGCTCTAGACTTTCTCTGTGGAGGTACGCCCACTGTCTGACTTATAATGTTTTTAGAGTCCCCCCCCCTCCTTAACAAGGCCTGTAAGCGGCATCCCTTACTCTCCAGGCAACAGAGGTGAGCTCTTTGTGATGTCATGTCCGTTGCTCTCCACTTTCTCTGTGGAGGTAGGTCCACTGTCTGACTTATAATGTTTTTAGAGTCCCCCCCCCCCCCATAACAAGGCCTGTAAGCGGCATCCCTTCCTCTCCAGGCAACAGAGGTTAGCTCTTTGTGATGTCATGTCCGTTGCTCTCCACTTTCTCTGTGGAGGTAGGTCCACTGTCTGACTTATAATGTTTTTAGAGTCCCCCCCCCCCATAACAAGGCCTGTAAGCGGCATCCCTTCCTCTCCAGGCAACAGAGGTGAGCTCTTTGTGATGTCATGTCCGTTGCTCTCCACTTACTCTATGGAGGTAGGTCCACTGTCTGACTTATAATGTTTTTAGACTCCCCCCCCCCCATAACAAGGCCTGTAAACGGCATCCCTTACTCTCCAGGCAACAGAGGTGAGCTCTTTGTGATGTCATGTCCGTTGCTCTCCACTTTCTGTGTGGAGGTACGCCCACTGTCTGACTTATAATGTTTTTAGAGTCCCCCTCCCTCCTTAACAAGGCCTGTAAGCGGCATCCCTTCCTCTCCAGGCTACAGAGGTGAGCTCTTTGTGATGTCATGTCCGTTGGTCTCCACTTTCTCTGTGGAGGTAAGCCCACTGTCTGACTTATAATGTTTTTAGAGAACCCCCCCCTCCTTAACAAGGCGTGTAAGCGGCATCCCTTCCTCTCCAGGCAACAGAGGTGAGCTCTTTGAGATGTCATGTCCGTTGCTCTCCGCTTACTCTATGGAGGTAGGTCCACTGTCTGACTTATAATGTTTTTAGACTCCCCCCCCCCATAACAAGGCCTGTAAGCGGCATCCCTTCCTCTCCAGGCAACAGAGGTGAGCTCTTTGTGATGTCATGTCCGTTCCTCTCCACATTCTCTATGGAGGTAGGCCCACTGTCGGACTTATAATGTTTTTAGAGTCCCCCCCCCCCCATAAGAAGGCCTGTAAGCGGCATCCCTTCCTCTCCAGGCAACAGAGGTGAGCTCTTTGTGATGTCATGTCCGTTGCTCTCGACTTTCTCTGTGGAGGTAAGCCCACTGTCTGACTTATAATGTTTTTAGAGTCCCCCCCACTCCTTAACAAGGCCTGTAAGCGGCATCCCTTCCTCTCCAGGCAACAGAGGTGAGCTCTTTGTGATGTCATGTCCGTTGCTCTCGACTTTCTCTGTGGAGGTAAGCCCACTGTCTGACTTATAATGTTTTTAGAGTCCCCCCCCTCCTTAACAAGGCGTGTAAGCGGCATCCCTTCCTCTCCAGGCAACAGAGGTGAGCTCTTTGTGATGTCATGTCCGTTGCTCTCCACGTTCTCTGTGGAGGTAAGCCCACTGTCTGACTTATAATGTTTTTAGAGTCCCCCCCACTCCTTAACAAGGCCTGTAAGCGGCATCCCTTCCTCTCCAGGCAACAGAGGTGAGCTCTTTGTGATGTCATGTCCGTTGCTCTCGACTTTCTCTGTGGAGGTAAGCCCACTGTCTGACTTATAATGTTTTTAGAGTCCCCCCCCTCCTTAACAAGGCGTGTAAGCGGCATCCCTTCCTCTCCAGGCAACAGAGGTGAGCTCTTTGTGATGTCATGTCCGTTGCTCTCCACTTTCTATGTGGAGGTACGCCCACTGTCTGACTTATAATGTTTTTAGAGTCCCCCTCCCTCCTTAACAAGGCCTGTAAGCGGCATCCCTTCCTCTCCAGGCAACAGAGGTGAGCTCTTTGTGATGTCATGTCCGTTCCTCTCCACTTTCTCTGTGGAGGTAAGCCCACTGTCTGACTTATAATGTTTTTAGAGTCCCCCCCCTCCTTAACAAGGCGTGTAAGCGGCATCCCTTCCTCTCCAGGCAACAGAGGTGAGCTCTTTGTGATGTCATGTCCGTTGCTCTCCACTTTCTCTGTGGAGGTAAGCCCACTGTCTGACTTATAATGTTTTTAGAGTCCCCCCCCACCTTAACAAGGCGTGTAAGCGGCATCCCTTCCTCTCCAGGCAACAGAGGTGAGCTCTTTGTGATGTCATGTCCGTTGCTCTCCACTTTCTCTGTGGAGGTAAGCCCACTGTCTGACTTATAATGTTTTTAGAGTCCCCCCCCTCCTTAACAAGGCGTGTAAGCGGCATCCCTTCCTCTCCAGGCAACAGAGGTGAGCTCTTTGTGATGTCATGTCCGTTGCTCTCCACTTTCTCTGTGGAGGTAGGTCCACTGTCTGACTTATAATGTTTTTAGAGTCCCCCCCCCCCCCCCATAACAAGGCCTGTAAGCGGCATCCCTTCCTCTCCAGGCAACAGAGGTTAGCTCTTTGTGATGTCATGTCCGTTGCTCTCCACTTACTCTATGGAGGTAGGTCCACTGTCTGACTTATAATGTTTTTAGACTCCCCCCCCCCATAACAAGGCCTGTAAACGGCATCCCTTACTCTCCAGGCAACAGAGGTGAGCTCTTTGTGATGTCATGTCCGTTGCTCTCCACTTTCTGTGTGGAGGTACGCCCACTGTCTGACTTATAATGTTTTTAGAGTCCCCCTCCCTCCTTAACAAGGCCTGTAAGCGGCATCCCTTCCTCTCCAGGCAACAGAGGTGAGCTCTTTGTGATGTCATGTCCGTTGCTCTCCACTTTCTCTGTGGAGGTAGGTCCACTGTCTGACTTATAATGTTTTTAGAGTCCCCCCCCCCCATAAGAAGGCCTGTAAGCGGCATCCCTTCCTCTCCAGGCAACAAAGGTGAGCTCTTTGTGATGTCATGTCCGTTGCTCTCCACTTTCTCTGTGGAGGTAGGTCCACTGTCTGACTTATAATGTTTTTAGAGTCCCCCCCCCCCCATAACAAGGCCTGTAAGCGGCATCCCTTCCTCTCCAGGCAACAGAGGTGAGCTCTTTGTGATGTCATGTCCGTTGCTCTCCACTTTCTCTGTGGAGGTAGGTCCACTGTCTGACTTATAATGTTTTTAGAGTCCCCCCCCCCCCATAACAAGGCCTGTAAGCGGCATCCCTTCCTCTCCAGGCAACAGAGGTGAGCTCTTTGTGATGTCATGTCCGTTGCTCTCCACTTACTCTATGGAGGTAGGTCCACTGTCTGACTTATAATGTTTTTAGACTCCCCCCCCCCATAACAAGGCCTGTAAGCGGCATCCCTTCCTCTCCAGGCAACAGAGGTGAGCTCTTTGTGATGTCATGTCCGTTGCTCTCCACTTTCTCTGTGGAGGTAAGCCCACTGTCTGACTTATAATGTTTTTAGAGTCCCCCCCCCTCCTTAACAAGGCGTGTAAGCGGCATCCCTTCCTCTCCAGGCAACAGAGGGGAGCTCTTTGTGATGTCATGTCTGTTGCTCTCCACTTACTCTATGGAGGTAGGTCCACTGTCTGACTTATAATGTTTTTAGACTCCCCCCCCCCATAACAAGGCCTGTAAGCGGCATCCCTTACTCTCCAGGCAACAGAGGTGAGCTCTTTGTGATGTCATGTCCGTTGCTCTCCACTTTCTGTGTGGAGGTACGCCCACTGTCTGACTTATAATGTTTTTAGAGTCCCCCCCCCCTCCTTAACAAGGCCTGTAACCGGCATCCCTTCCTCTCCAGGCAACAGAGGTGAGCTCTTTGTGATGTCATGTCCGTTGCTCTCCACTTTCTCTGTGGAGGTAAGCCCACTGTCTGACTTATAATGTTTTTAGAGTCCCCCCCCCTCCTTAACAAGGCGTGTAAGCGGCATCCCTTCCTCTCCAGGCAACAGAGGTGAGCTCTTTGTGATGTCATGTCTGTTGCTCTCCACATTCTCTATGGAGGTAGGCCCACTGTCGGACTTATAATGTTTTTAGAGTCCCCCCCCCATAAGAAGGCCTGTAAGCGGCATCCCTTCCTCTCCAGGCAACAGAGGTGAGCTCTTTGTGATGTCATGTCCGTTGCTCTCGACTTTCTCTGTGGAGGTAAGCCCACTGTCTGACTTATAATGTTTTTAGAGTCCCCCCCACTCCTTAACAAGGCCTGTAAGCGGCATCCCTTCCTCTCCAGGTAACAGAGGTGAGCTCTTTGTGATGTCATGTCTGTTGCTCTCCACTTTCTCTGTGGAGGTAAGCCCACTGTCTGACTTATAATGTTTTTAGAGTCCCCCCCCCCATAACAAGGCCTGTAAGCGGCATCCCTTCCTCTCCAGGCAACAGAGGTGAGCTCTTTGTGATGTCATGTCCGTTGCTCTCCACTTTCTATGTGGAGGTACGCCCACTGTCTGACTTATAATGTTTTTAGAGTCCCCCTCCCTCCTTAACAAGGCCTGTAAGCGGCATCCCTTCCTCTCCAGGCAACAGAGGTGAGCTCTTTGTGATGTCATGTCCGTTGCTCTCCACTTTCTCTGTGGAGGTAAGCCCACTGTCTGACTTATAATGTTTTTAGAGTCCCCCCCCTCCTTAACAAGGCGTGTAAGCGGCATCCCTTCCTCTCCAGGCAACAGAGGTGAGCTCTTTGTGATGTCATGTCCGTTGCTCTCCACTTTCTCTGTGGAGGTAAGCCCACTGTCTGACTTATAATGTTTTTAGAGTCCCCCCCCACCTTAACAAGGCGTGTAAGCGGCATCCCTTCCTCTCCAGGCAACAGAGGTGAGCTCTTTGTGATGTCATGTCCGTTGCTCTCCACTTTCTCTGTGGAGGTAAGCCCACTGTCTGACTTATAATGTTTTTAGAGTCCCCCCCCTCCTTAACAAGGCGTGTAAGCGGCATCCCTTCCTCTCCAGGCAACAGAGGTGAGCTCTTTGTGATGTCATGTCCGTTGCTCTCCACTTTCTGTGTGGAGGTAAGCCCACTGTCTGGCTTATAATGTTTTTAGAGTCCCCCCCCACCTTAACAAGGCGTGTAAGCGGCATCCCTTCCTCTCCAGGCAACAGAGGTGAGCTCTTTGAGATGTCATGTCCGTTGCTCTCCGCTTACTCTATGGAGGTAGCTCCACTGTCTGACTTATAATGTTTTTAGAGTCCCCCCCCCCATAACAAGGCCTGTAAGCGGCATCCCTTCCTCTCCAGGCAACAGAGGTGAGCTCTTTGTGATGTCATGTCCGTTGCTCTCCACTTTCTCTGTGGAGGTACGCCCACTGTCTGACTTATAATGTTTTTAGAGTCCCCCCCCCTCCTTAACAAGGCCTGTAAGCGGCATCCCTTACTCTCCAGGCAACAGAGGTGAGCTCTTTGTGATGTCATGTCCGTTGCTCTCCACTTTCTCTGTGGAGGTAGGTCCACTGTCTGACTTATAATGTTTTTAGAGTCCCCCCCCCCCATAACAAGGCCTGTAAGCGGCATCCCTTCCTCTCCAGGCAACAGAGGTTAGCTCTTTGTGATGTCACGTCCGTTGCTCTCCACTTTCTCTGTGGAGGTAGGTCCACTGTCTGACTTATAATGTTTTTAGAGTCCCCCCCCCCCATAACAAGGCCTGTAAGCGGCATCCCTTCCTCTCCAGGCAACAGAGGTGAGCTCTTTGTGATGTCATGTCCGTTGCTCTCCACTTACTCTATGGAGGTAGGTCCACTGTCTGACTTATAATGTTTTTAGACTCCCCCCCCCCATAACAAGGCCTGTAAACGGCATCCCTTACTCTCCAGGCAACAGAGGTGAGCTCTTTGTGATGTCATGTCCGTTGCTCTCCACTTTCTGTGTGGAGGTACGCCCACTGTCTGACTTATAATGTTTTTAGAGTCCCCCTCCCTCCTTAACAAGGCCTGTAAGCGGCATCCCTTCCTCTCCAGGCAACAGAGGTGAGCTCTTTGTGATGTCATGTCCGTTGGTCTCCACTTTCTCTGTGGAGGTAAGCCCACTGTCTGACTTATAATGTTTTTAGAGAACCCCCGCCTCCTTAACAAGGCGTGTAAGCGGCATCCCTTCCTCTCCAGGCAACAGAGGTGAGCTCTTTGAGATGTCATGTCCGTTGCTCTCCGCTTACTCTATGGAGGTAGGTCCACTGTCTGACTTATAATGTTTTTAGACTCCCCCCCCCCCATAACAAGGCCTGTAAGCGGCATCCCTTCCTCTCCAGGCAACAGAGGTGAGCTCTTTGTGATGTCATGTCCGTTCCTCTCCACATTCTCTATGGAGGTAGGCCCACTGTCGGACTTATAATGTTTTTAGAGTCCCCCCCCCCCATAACAAGGCCTGTAAGCGGCATCCCTTCCTCTCCAGGCAACAGAGGTGAGCTCTTTGTGATGTCATGTCCGTTGCTCTCCACTTTCTCTGTGGAGTTAGGTCCACTGTCTGACTTATAATGTTTTTAGAGTCCCCCCCCCCATAACAAGGCCTGTAAGCGGCATCCCTTCCTCTCCAGGCAACAGAGGTGAGCTCTTTGTGATGTCATGTCCGTTGCTCTCCACTTACTCTATGGAGGTAGGTCCACTGTCTGACTTATAATGTTTTTAGAGTCCCCCCCCCCATAAGAAGGCCTGTAAGCGGCATCCCTTCCTCTCCAGGCAACAAAGGTGAGCTCTTTGTGATGTCATGTCCGTTGCTCTCCACTTTCTCTGTGGAGGTAGGTCCACTGTCTGACTTATAATGTTTTTAGAGTCCCCCCCCCCCCCATAACAAGGCCTGTAAGCGGCATCCCTTCCTCTCCAGGCAACAGAGGTGAGCTCTTTGTGATGTCATGTCCGTTGCTCTCCACTTTCTCTGTGGAGGTAGGTCCACTGTCTGACTTATAATGTTTTTAGAGTCCCCCCCCCCCCCCATAACAAGGCCTGTAAGCGGCATCCCTTCCTCTCCAGGCAACAGAGGTGAGCTCTTTGTGATGTCATGTCCGTTGCTCTCCACTTTCTCTGTGGAGGTAGGTCCACTGTCTGACTTATAATGTTTTTAGAGTCCCCCCCCCCCCATAACAAGGCCTGTAAGCGGCATCCCTTCCTCTCCAGGCAACAGAGGTGAGCTCTTTGTGATGTCATGTCCGTTGCTCTCCACTTACTCTATGGAGGTAGGTCCACTGTCTGACTTATAATGTTTTTAGACTCCCCCCCCCCCCATAACAAGGCCTGTAAGCGGCATCCCTTCCTCTCCAGGCAACAGAGGTGAGCTCTTTGTGATGTCATGTCCGTTGCTCTCCACTTTCTCTGTGGAGGTAAGCCCACTGTCTGACTTATAATGTTTTTAGAGTCCCCCCCCTCCTTAACAAGGCGTGTAAGCGGCATCCCTTCCTCTCCAGGCAACAGAGGGGAGCTCTTTGTGATGTCATGTCTGTTGCTCTCCACTTACTCTATGGAGGTAGGTCCACTCTTCTGACTTATAATGTTTTTAGACTCCCCCCCCCCATAACAAGGCCTGTAAGCGGCATCCCTTACTCTCCAGGCAACAGAGGTGAGCTCTTTGTGATGTCATGTCCGTTGCTCTCCACTTTCTGTGTGGAGGTACGCCCACTGTCTGACTTATAATGTTTTTAGAGTCCCCCCCCCCTCCTTAACAAGGCCTGTAAGCGGCATCCCTTCCTCTCCAGGCAACAGAGGTGAGCTCTTTGTGATGTTATGTCCGTTGCTCTCCACTTTCTCTGTGGAGGTAAGCCCACTGTCTGACTTATAATGTTTTTAGAGTCCCCCCCCCCTCCTTAACAAGGCGTGTAAGCGGCATCCCTTCCTCTCCAGGCAACAGAGGTGAGCTCTTTGTGATGTCATGTCTGTTGCTCTCCACATTCTCTATGGAGGTAGGCCCACTGTCGGACTTATAATGTTTTTAGAGTCCCCCCCCCCCCCATAAGAAGGCCTGTAAGCGGCATCCCTTCCTCTCCAGGCAACAGAGGTGAGCTCTTTGTGATGTCATGTCCGTTGCTCTCGACTTTCTCTGTGGAGGTAAGCCCACTGTCTGACTTATAATGTTTTTAGAGTCCCCCCCACTCCTTAACAAGGCCTGTAAGCGGCATCCCTTCCTCTCCAGGTAACAGAGGTGAGCTCTTTGTGATGTCATGTCTGTTGCTCTCCACTTTCTCTGTGGAGGTAAGCCCACTGTCTGACTTATAATGTTTTTAGAGTCCCCCCCCCCATAACAAGGCCTGTAAGCGGCATCCCTTACTCTCCAGGCAACAGAGGTGAGCTCTTTGTGATGTCATGTCCGTTGCTCTCCTCTTTCTCTGTGGAGGTAGGTCCACTGTCTGACTTATAATGTTTTTAGAGTCCCCCCCCCCCCATAACAAGGCCTGTAAGCGGCATCCCTTCCTCTCCAGGCAACAGAGGTGAGCTCTTTGTGATGTCATGTCCGTTGCTCTCCACTTTCTCTGTGGAGGTAGGTCCACTGTCTGACTTATAATGTTTTTAGAGTCCCCCCCCCCCATAACAAGGCCTGTAAGCGGCATCCCTTCCTCTCCAGGCAACAGAGGTGAGCTCTTTGTGATGTCATGTCCGTTGCTCTCCACTTTCTGTGTGGAGGTACGCCCACTGTCTGACTTATAATGTTTTTAGAGTCCCCCTCCCTCCTTAACAAGGCCTGTAAGCGGCATCCCTTCCTCTCCAGGCAACAGAGGTGAGCTCTTTGTGATGTCATGTCCGTTGCTCTCCACTTTCTCTGTGGAGGTAAGCCCACTGTCTGACTTATAATGTTTTTAGAGTCCCCCCCCTCCTTAACAAGGCGTGTAAGCGGCATCCCTTCCTCTCCAGGCAACAGAGGTGAGCTCTTTGAGATGTCATGTCCGTTGCTCTCCGCTTACTCTATGGAGGTAGGTCCACTCTCTGACTTATAATGTTTTTAGACTCCCCCCCCCCATAACAAGGCCTGTAAGCGGCATCCCTTACTCTCCAGGCAACAGAGGTGAGCTCTTTGTGATGTCATGTCCGTTGCTCTCCACTTTCTGTGTGGAGGTACGCCCACTGTCTGACTTATAATGTTTTTAGAGTCCCCCCCCCCTCCTTAACAAGGCCTGTAAGCGGCATCCCTTCCTCTCCAGGCAACAGAGGTGAGCTCTTTGTGATGTCATGTCCGTTGCTCTCCACTTTCTCTGTGGAGGTAGGCCCACTGTCGGACTTATAATGTTTTTAGAGTCCCCCCCCCCCCCAGAACAAGGCCTGTAAGCGGCATCCCTTCCTCTCCAGGCAACAGAGGTGAGCTCTTTGTGATGTCATGTCCGTTGCTCTCCACTTTCTCTGTGGAGGGAGGTCCACTGTCTGACTTATACGGTTTTTAGAGTCCCCCCTCCCTCCTTAACAAGGCCTGTAAGCGGCATCCCTTCCTCTCCATCCAGGCAACAGAGGTGAGCTCTTTGTGATGTCATGTCCGTTGCTCTCCACTTTCTCTGTGGAGGTAAGCCCACTGTCTGACTTATAATGTTTTTAGAGTCCCCCCCACTCCTTAACAAGGCCTGTAAGCGGCATCCCTTCCTCTCCAGGCAACAGAGGTGAGCTCTTTGTGATGTCATGTCCGTTGCTCTCCACTTTCTCTGTGGAGGTAAGCCCACTTTCTGACTTATAATGTTTTTAGAGTCCCCCCCACTCCTTAACAAGGCCTGTAAGCGGCATCCCTTCCTCTCCAGGCAACAAAGGTGAGCTCTTTGTGATGTCATGTCCGTTGCTCTCCACTTTCTCTGTGGAGGTAGGTCCACTGTCTGACTTATAATGTTTTTAGAGTCCCCCCCCCCCATAACAAGGCCTGTAAGCGGCATCCCTTCCTCTCCAGGCAACAGAGGTGAGCTCTTTGTGATGTCATGTCCGTTGCTCTCCACTTTCTCTGTGGACGTAGGTCCACTGTCTGACTTATAATGTTTTTAGAGTCCCCCCCCCCCCATAACAAGGCCTGTAAGCGGCATCCCTTCCTCTCCAGGCAACAGAGGTGAGCTCTTTGTGATGTCATGTCCGTTGCTCTCCACTTTCTCTGTGGAGGGAGGTCTACTGTCTGACTTATAATGTTTTTAGAGTCCCCCCCCCCTCCTTAACAAGGCCTGTAAGCGGCATCCCTTCCTCTCCAGGCAACAGAGGTGAGCTCTTTGTGATGTCATGTCCGTTGCTCTCCACTTTCTCTGTGGAGGTAAGCCCACTGTCTGACTTATAATGTTTTTAGAGTCCCCCCCCCCTCCTTAACAAGGCGTGTAAGCGGCATCCCTTCCTCTCCAGGCAACAGAGGTGAGCTCTTTGTGATGTCATGTCCGTTGCTCTCCACATTCTCTATGGAGGTAGGCCCACTGTCAGACTTATAATGTTTTTAGAGTCCCCCCCCCCCCCATAAGAAGGCCTGTAAGCGGCATCCCTTCCTCTCCAGGCAACAGAGGTGAGCTCTTTGTGATGTCATGTCCGTTGCTCTCCACTTTCTCTGTGGAGGGAGGTCCACTGTCTGACTTATACTGTTTTTAGAGTCCCCCCTCCCTCCTTAACAAGGCCTGTAAGCGGCATCCCTTCCTCTCCAGGCAACAGAGGTGAGCTCTTTGTGATGTCATGTCCGTTGCTCTCCACTTTCTCTGTGGAGGTAAGCCCACTGTCTGACTTATAATGTTTTTAGAGTCCCCCCCCCCCTCCTTAACAAGGCGTGTAAGCGGCATCCCTCTCCAGGCAACAGAGGTGAGCTCTTTGTGATGTCATGTCCGTTGCTCTCCACATTCTCTATGGAGGTAGGCCCACTGTCGGACTTATAATGTTTTTAGAGTCCCCCCCCCCCATAAGAAGGCCTGTAAGCGGCATCCCTTCCTCTCCAGGCAACAGAGGTGAGCTCTTTGTGATGTCATGTCCGTTGCTCTCCACTTTCTCTGTGGAGGGAGGTCCACTGTGTGACTTATACTGTTTTTAGAGTCCCCCCTCCCTCCTTAACAAGGCCTGTAAGCGGCATCCCTTCCTCTCCAGGCAATAGAGGTGAGCTCTTTGTGATGTCATGTCCGTTGCTCTCCACTTTCTCTGTGGAGGTAAGCCCACTGTCTGACTTATAATGTTTTTAGAGTCCCCCCCACTCCTTAACAAGGCCTGTAAGCGGCATCCCTTCCTCTCCAGGCAACAGAGGTGAGCTCTTTGTGATGTCATGTCCGTTGCTCTCCACTTTCTCTGTGGAGGTAAGCCCACTGTCTGACTTATAATGTTTTTAGAGTCCCCCCCACTCCTTAACAAAGCCTGTAAGCGGCATCCCTTCCTCTCCAGGCAACAGAGGTGAGCTCTTTGTGATGTCATGTCCGTTGCTCTCCACTTTCTCTGTGGAGGTAGGTCCACTGTCTGACTTATAATGTTTTTAGAGTCCCCCCCCCCCCATAACAAGGCCTGTAAGCGGCATCCCTTCCTCTCCAGGCAACAGAGGTGAGCTCTTTGTGATGTCATGTCCGTTGCTCTCCACTTTCTCTGTGGAGGTAGGTCCACTGTCTGACTTATAATGTTTTTAGAGTCCCCCCCCCCCTATAACAAGGCCTGTAAGCGGCATCCCTTCCTCTCCAGGCAACAGAGGTGAGCTCTTTGTGATGTCATGTCCGTTGCTCTCCACTTTCTCTGTGGAGGTAGGTCCACTGTCTGACTTATAATGTTTTTAGAGTACCCCCCCCCCCATAACAAGGCCTGTAAGCGGCATCCCTTCCTCTCCAGGCAACAGAGGTGAGCTCTTTGTGATGTCATGTCCGTTGCTCTCCACATTCTCTATGGAGGTAGGCCCACTGTCGGACTTATAATGTTTTTAGAATCCCCCCCCCCTTAAGAAGGCCTGTAAGCGGCATCCCTTCCTCTCCAGGCCACAAAGGTGAGCTCTTTGTGATGTCATGTCCGTTGCTCTCCAGTTTCTCTGTGGAGGTAGGTCCACTGTCTGACTTACAATGTTTTTAGAGTCCCCCCCCCCCCCATAACAAGGCCTGTAAGCGGCATCCCTTACTCTCCAGGCAACAGAGGTGAGCTCTTTGTGATGTCATGTCCGTTGCTCTCCACTTTCTCTGTGGAGGTAGGTCCACTGTCTGACTTATAATGTTTTTAGAGTCCCCCCCCCCCCATAACAAGGCCTGTAAGCGGCATCCCTTCCTCTCCAGGCAACAGAGGTGAGCTCTTTGTGATGTCATGTCCGTTGCTCTCCACTTTCTCTGTGGAGGTACGCCCACTGTCTGACTTATAATGTTTTTAGAGTCCCCCCCCCCCTCCTTAACAAGGCGTGTAAGCGGCATCCCTCCTCTCCAGGCAACAGAGGTGAGCTCTTTGTGATGTCATGTCCGTTGCTCTCCACATTCTCTATGGAGGTAGGCCCACTGTCAGACTTATAATGTTTTTAGAGTCCCCCCCCCCCCATAAGAAGGCCTGTAAGCGGCATCCCTTCCTCTCCAGGCAACAGAGGTGAGCTCTTTGTGATGTCATGTCCGTTGCTCTCCACTTTCTCTGTGGAGGGAGGTCCACTGTCTGACTTATACTGTTTTTAGAGTCCCCCCTCCCTCCTTAACAAGGCCTGTAAGCGGCATCCCTTCCTCTCCAGGCAACAGAGGTGAGCTCTTTGTGATGTCATGTCCGTTGCTCTCCACTTTCTCTGTGGAGGTAAGCCCACTGTCTGACTTATAATGTTTTTAGAGTCCCCCCCCACTCCTTAACAAGGCCTGTAAGCGGCATCCCTTCCTCTCCAGGCAACAAAGGTGAGCTCTTTGTGATGTCATGTCCGTTGCTCTCCACTTTCTCTGTGGAGGTAGGTCCACTGTCTGACTTATAATGTTTTTAGAGTCCCCCCCCCCATAACAAGGCCTGTAAGCGGCATCCCTTACTCTCCAGGCAACAGAGGTGAGCTCTTTGTGATGTCATGTCCGTTGCTCTCCACTTTCTGTGTGGAGGTACGCCCACTGTCTGACTTATAATGTTTTTAGAGTCCCCCTCCCTCCTTAACAAGGCCTGTAAGCGGCATCCCTTCCTCTCCAGGCAACAGAGGTGAGCTCTTTGTGATGTCATGTCCGTTGCTCTCCACTTTCTCTGTGGAGGTAAGCCCACTGTCTGACTTATAATGTTTTTAGAGTCCCCCCCCCCTCCTTAACAAGGCGTGTAAGCGGCATCCCTTCCTCTCCAGGCAACAGAGGTGAGCTCTTTGTGATGTCATGTCTGTTGCTCTCCACTTTCTCTATGGAGGTAGGTCCACTGTCTGACTTATAATGTTTTTAGACTCCCCCCCCCCATAACAAGGCCTGTAAGCGGCATCCCTTACTCTCCAGGCAACAGAGGTGAGCTCTTTGTGATGTAATGTCCGTTGCTCTCCACTTTCTGTGTGGAGGTACGCCTACTGTCTAACTTATAATGTTTTTAAAGTCCCCCCCACTCCTTAACAAGGCCTGTAAGCGGCATCCCTTCCTCTCCAGGCAACAAAGGTGAGCTCTTTGTGATGTCATGTCCGTTGCTCTCCACTTTCTCTGTGGAGGTCGGTCCACTGTCTGACTTATAATGTTTTTAGAGTCCCCCCCCCCCCCCTAACAAGGCCTGTAAGCGGCATCCCTTCCTCTCCAGGCAACAGAGGTGAGCTCTTTGTGATGTCATGTCCGTTGCTCTCCACTTTCTCTGTGGAGGTAGGTCCACTGTCTGACTTATAATGTTTTTAGAGTCCCCCCCCCCCATAACAAGGCCTGTAAGCGGCATCCCTTCCTCTCCAGGCAACAGAGGTGAGCTCTTTGTGATGTCATGTCCGTTGCTCTCCACTTTCTGTGTGGAGGTACGCCCACTGTCTGACTTATAATGTTTTTAGAGTCCCCCTCCCTCCTTAACAAGGCCTGTAAGCGGCATCCCTTCCTCTCTAGGCAACAGAGGTGAGCTCTTTGTGATGTCATGTCCGTTGCTCTCCACATTCTCTGTGGAGGTAAGCCCACTGTCTGACTTATAATGTTTTTAGAGTCCCCCCCCTCCTTAACAAGGCGTGTAAGCGGCATCCCTTCCTCTCCAGGCGACAGAGGTGAGCTCTTTGTGATGTCATGTCCGTTGCTCTCCACTTTCTCTATGGAGGTAGGTCCACTGTCTGACTTATAATGTTTTTAGACTCCCCCCCCCCCATAACAAGGCCTGTAAGCGGCATCCCTTCCTCTCCAGGCAACAGAGGTGAGCTCTTTGTGATGTCATGTCCGTTGCTCTCCACTTTCTCTGTGGAGGTAGGTCTACTGTCAGACTTATAATGTTTTTAGAGCCCCCCCGCCCTCCTTAACAAGGCCTGTAAGCGGCATCCCTTCCTCTCCAGGCAACACAGGTGAGCTCTTTGTGATGTCATGTCCGTTGCTCTCCACTTTCTCTGTGGAGGGAGGTCTACTGTCAGACTTATAATGTTTTTAGAGCCCCCCCGCCCTCCTTAACAAGGCCTGTAAGCGGCATCCCTTCCTCTCCAGGCAACAGAGGTGAGCTCTTTGTGATGTCATGTCCGTTGCTCTCCACTTTCTGTGTGGAGGTACGCCCACTGTCTGACTTATAATGTTTTTAGAGTCCCCCTCCCTCCTTAACAAGGCGTGTAAGCGGCATCCCTTCCTCTCCAGGCAACAGAGGTGAGCTCTTTGTGATGTCATGTCCGTTGCTCTCCACTTTCTGTGTGGAGGTCAGCCCACTGTCTGACTTATAATGTTTTTAGATTCCCCCCCCTCCTTAACAAGGCGTGTAAGCGGCATCCCTTCCTCTCCAGGCAACAGAGGTGAGCTCTTTGTGATGTCATGTCCGTTGCTCTCCACTTTCTCTGTGGAGGTAGGTCTACTGTCAGACTTATAATGTTTTTAGAGCCCCCCCGCCCTCCTTAACAAGGCCTGTAAGCGGCATCCCTTCCTCTCCAGGCAACACAGGTGAGCTCTTTGTGATGTCATGTCCGTTGCTCTCCACTTTCTCTGTGGAGGGAGGTCTACTGTCAGACTTATAATGTTTTTAGAGCCCCCCCGCCCTCCTTAACAAGGCCTGTAAGCGGCATCCCTTCCTCTCCAGGCAACAGAGGTGAGCTCTTTGTGATGTCATGTCCGTTGCTCTCCACTTTCTGTGTGGAGGTACGCCCACTGTCTGACTTATAATGTTTTTAGAGTCCCCCTCCCTCCTTAACAAGGCCTGTAAGCGGCATCCCTTCCTCTCCAGGCAACAGAGGTGAGCTCTTTGTGATGTCATGTCCGTTGCTCTCCACTTTCTCTGTGGAGGTAAGCCCACTGTCTGACTTATAATGTTTTTAGAGTCCCCCCCCTCCTTAACAAGGCGTGTAAGCGGCATCCCTTCCTCTCCAGGCAACAGAGGTGAGCTCTTTGTGATGTCATGTCCGTTGCTCTCCACTTTCTCTATGGAGGTCGGTCCACTGTCTGACTTATAATGTTTTTAGAGTCCCCCCCCCCATAACAAGGCCTGTAAGCGGCATCCCTTCCTCTCCAGGCAACAGAGGTGAGCTCTTTGTGATGTCATGTCCGTTGCTCTCCACTTTCTCTGTGGAGGTAGGTCCACTGTCTGACTTATAATGTTTTTAGAGTCCCCCCCCCCCCCCATAACAAGGCCTGTAAGCAGCATCCCTTCCTCTCCAGGCAACAGAGGTGAGCTCTTTGTGATGTCATGTCCGTTGCTCTCCACTTACTCTATGGAGGTAGGTCCACTGTCTGACTTATAATGTTTTTAGACTCCCCCCCCCATAACAAGGCCTGTAAGCGGCATCCCTTACTCTCCAGGCAACAGAGGTGAGCTCTTTGTGATGTCATGTCCGTTGCTCTCCACTTTCTGTGTGGAGGTCAGCCCACTGTCTGACTTATAATGTTTTTAGATTCCCCCCCCTCCTTAACAAGGCGTGTAAGCGGCATCCCTTCCTCTCCAGGCAACACAGGTGAGCTCTTTGTGATGTCATGTCCGTTGCTCTCCACTTACTCTATGGAGGTAGGTCTACTGTCTGTCTTATACTGTTTTAGAGCCCCCCCTCCCTCCTTAACATGGCCTGTAAGCGGCATCCCTTCCTCTCCAGGCAACACAGGTGAGCTCTTTGTGATGTCATGTCCGTTGCTCTCCACTTTCTCTGTGGAGGTAAGCCCACTGTCTGACTTATAATGTTTTTAGAGCCCCCCCCCCCCCTCCTTAACAAGGCCTGTAAGCGGCATCCCTTCCTCTCCAGGCAACAGAGGTGAGCTCTTTGTGATGTCATGTCCGTTGCTCTCCACTTTCTCTGTGGAGGTAAGCCCAGTGTCTGACTTATAATGTTTTTAGAGTCCCCCCCACTCCTTAACAAGGCCTGTAAGCGGCATCCCTTCCTCTCCAGGCAACAAAGGTGAGCTCTTTGTGACGTCATGTCCGTTGCTCTCCACTTTCTCTGTGGAGGGAGGTCTACTGTCTGACTTATACTGTTTTTAGAGCCCCCCCTCCCTCCTTAACAAGGCCTGTAAGCGGCATCCCTTCCTCTCCAGGCAACAGAGGTGAGCTCTTTGTGATGTCATGTCCGTTGCTCTCCACTTTCTCTGTGGAGGTAAGCCCACTGTCTAATGTTTTTAGAGTCCCCCCCACTCCTTAACAAGGCCTGTAAGCGGCATCCCTTCCTCTCCAGGCAACAGAGGTGAGCTCTTTGTGATGTCATGTCCGTTGCTCTCCACTTACTCTATGGAGGTAGGTCCACTGTCTGACTTATAATGTTTTTAGAGCCCCCCCGCCCTCCTTAACAAGGCCTGTAAGCGGCATCCCTTCCTCTCCAGGCAACACAGGTGAGCTCTTTGTGATGTCATGTCCGTTGCTCTCCACTTTCTGTGTGGAGGTACGCCTACTGTCTGACTTATAATGTTTTTAGAGTCTCCCCCCCTCCTTAACAAGGCCTGTGAGCGGCATCCCTTCCTCTCCAGGCAACAGAGGTGAGCTCTTTGTGATGTCATGTCCGTTGCTCTCCACTTTATCTGTGGAGGTCAGCCCACTGTCTGACTTATAATGTTTTTAGAGTCCCCCCCCTCCTTAACAAGGCGTGTAAGCGCCATCCCTTCCTCTCCAGGCAACAGAGGTGAGCTCTTTGTGATGTCATGTCCGTTGCTCTCCACTTTCTCGGTGGAGGGAGGTCTACTGTCTGACTTATAATGTTTTTAGAGCCCCCCCGCCCTCCTTAACAAGGCCTGTAAGCGGCATCTCTTCCTCTCCAGGCAACAGAGGTGAGCTCTTTGTGATGTCATGTCCGTTGCTCTCCACTTTCTCTGTGGAGGGAGGTCTACTGTCTGACTTATACTGTTTTTAGAGCCCCCCCTCCCTCCTTAACAAGGCCTGTAAGCGGCATCCCTTCCTCTCCAGGCAACACAGGTGAGCTCTTTGTGATGTCATGTCCGTTGCTCTCCACTTTCTCTGTGGAGGGAGGTCTACTGTCTGACTTATACTGTTTTTAGAGCCCCCCCTCCCTCCTTAACAAGGCCTGTAAGCGGCATCCCTTCCTCTCCAGGCAACAGAGGTGAGCTCTTTTTGATGTCATGTCCGTTGCTCTCCACTTTCTCTGTGGAGGGAGGTCTACTGTCTGACTTATACTGTTTTTAGAGCCCCCCTTCCCTCCTTAACATGGCCTGTAAGCGGCATCCCTTCCTCTCCAGGCAACAGAGGTGAGCTCTTTGTGATGTCATGTCCGTTGCTCTCCACTTTCTCTGTGGAGGTAAGCCCACTGTCTGACTTATAATGTTTTTAGAGCCCCCCCTCCCTCCTTAACAAGGCCTGTAAGCGGCATCCCTTCCTCTCCAGGCAACAGAGGTGAGCTCTTTGTGATGTCATGTCCGTTGCTCTCCACTTTCTCTGTGGAGGTAAGCCCACTGTCTGACTTATAATGTTTTTAGAGTCCCCCCCACTCCTTAACAAGGCCTGTAAGCGGCATCCCTTCCTCTCCAGGCAACAAAGGTGAGCTCTTTGTGACGTCATGTCCGTTGCTCTCCACTTTCTCTGTGGAGGGAGGTCTACTGTCTGACTTATACTGTTTTTAGAGCCCCCCCTCCCTCCTTAACAAGGCCTGTAAGCGGCATCCCTTCCTCTCCAGGCAACAGAGGTGAGCTCTTTGTGATGTCATGTCCGTTGCTCTCCACTTTCTCTGTGGAGGTAAGCCCACTGTCTGACTTATAATGTTTTTAGAGTCCCCCCCACTCCTTAACTAGGCCTGTAAGCGGCATCCCTTCCTCTCCAGGCAACAGAGGTGAGCTCTTTGTGATGTCATGTCCGTTGCTCTCCACTTACTCTATGGAGGTAGGTCCACTGTCTGACTTATAATGTTTTTAGAGCCCCCCCGCCCTCCTTAACAAGGCCTGTAAGCGGCATCCCTTCCTCTCCAGGCAACACAGGTGAGCTCTTTGTGATGTCATGTCCGTTGCTCTCCACTTTCTCTGTGGAGGTAGGTCCACTGTCTGACTTATAATGTTTTTAGACTCCCCCCCCCCCCATAACAAGGCCTGTAAGCGGCATCCCTTCCTCTCCAGGCAACACAGGTGAGCTCTTTGTGATGACATGTCCGTTGCTCTCCACTTTCTCTGTGGAGCGAGGTCTACTGTCTGACTTATAATGTTTTTAGAGCCCCCCCGCCCCCCTTAACAAGGCCTGTAAGCGGCATCCCTTCCTCTCCAGGCAACAGAGGTGAGCTCTTTGTGATGTCATGTCCGTTGCTCTCCACTTTCTCGTTGGAGGGAGGTCTACTGTCTGACTTATAATGTTTTTAGAGCCCCCCCGCCCCCCTTAACAAGGCCTGTAAGCGGCATCCCTTCCTCTCCAGGCAACACAGGTGAGCTCTTTGTGATGTCATGTCCGTTGCTCTCCACTTTCTCTGTGGAGCGAGGTCTACTGTCTAACTTATACTGTTTTTAGAGCCCCCCCTCCCTCCTTAACAAGGCCTGTAAGCGGCATCCCTTCCTCTCCAGGCAACAGAGGTGAGCTCTTTGTGATGTCATGTCCGTTGCTCTCCACTTTCTCTGTGGAGGGAGGTCTACTGTCTGACTTATAATGTTTTTAGAGCCCCCCCGCCCTCCTTAACAAGGCCTGTAAGCGGCATCCCTTCCTCTCCAGGCAACACAGGTGAGCTCTTTGTGATGTCATGTCCGTTGCTCTCCACTTTCTCTGTGGAGGGAGGTCTACTGTCTGACTTATACTGTTTTTAGAGCCCCCCCTCCCTCCTTAACATGGCCTGTAAGCGGCATCCCTTCCTCTCCAGGCAACACAGGTGAGCTCTTTGTGATTTCATGTCCGTTGCTCTCCACTTTCTCTGTGGAGGTAAGCCCACTGTCTGACTTATAATGTTTTTAGAGCCCCCCCTCCCTCCTTAACAAGGCCTGTAAGCGGCATCCCTTACTCTCCAGGCAATAGAGGTGAGCTCTTTGTGACGTCATGTCCGTTGCTCTCCACTTTCTCTGTGGAGGTAAGCCCACTGTCTGACTTATAATGTTTTTAGAGTCCCCCTCCCTCCTTAACAAGGCCTGTAAGCGGCATCCCTTCCTCTCCAGGCAACAGAGGTGAGCTCTTTGTGATGTCATGTCCGTTGCTCTCCACTTTCTCGGTGGAGGGAGGTCTACTGTCTGACTTATAATGTTTTTAGAGCCCCCCCGCCCCCCTTAACAAGGCCTGTAAGCGGCATCCCTTCCTCTCCAGGCAACACAGGTGAGCTCTTTGTGATGTCATGTCCGTTGCTCTCCACTTTCTCTGTGGAGCGAGGTCTACTGTCTGACTTATACTGTTTTTAGAGCCCCCCCTCCCTCCTTAACAAGGCCTGTAAGCGGCATCCCTTCCTCTCCAGGCAACAGAGATGAGCTCTTTGTGATGTCATGTCCGTTGCTCTCCACTTTCTCTGTGGAGGGAGGTCTACTGTCTGACTTATAATGTTTTTAGAGCCCCCCCGCCCTCCTTAACAAGGCCTGTAAGCGGCATCCCTTCCTCTCCAGGCAACACAGGTGAGCTCTTTGTGATGTCATGTCCGTTGCTCTCCACTTTCTCTGTGGAGGGAGGTCTACTGTCTGACTTATACTGTTTTTAGAGCCCCCCCTCCCTCCTTAACATGGCCTGTAAGCGGCATCCCTTCCTCTCCAGGCAACACAGGTGAGCTCTTTGTGATGTCATGTCCGTTGCTCTCCACTTTCTCTGTGGAGGTAAGCCCACTGTCTGACTTATAATGTTTTTAGAGCCCCCCCTCCCTCCTTAACAAGGCCTGTAAGCGGCATCCCTTACTCTCCAGGCAATAGAGGTGAGCTCTTTGTGACGTCATGTCCGTTGCTCTCCACTTTCTCTGTGGAGGTAAGCCCACTGTCTGACTTATAATGTTTTTAGAGTCCCCCCCACTCCTTAACAAGGCCTGTAAGCGGCATCCCTTCCTCTCCAGGCAACAAAGGTGAGCTCTTTGTGACGTTATGTCCGTTGCTCTCCACTTTCTCTGTGGAGGGAGGTCTACTGTCTGACTTATACTGTTTTTAGAGCCCCCCCTCCCTCCTTAACAAGGCCTGTAAGCGGCATCCCTTCCTCTCCAGGCAACAGAGGTGAGCTCTTTGTGATGTCATGTCCGTTGCTCTCCACTTTCTCTGTGGAGGTAAGCCCACTGTCTGACTTATAATGTTTTTAGAGTCCCCCCCACTCCTTAACAAGGCCTGTGAGTGGCATCCCTTCCTCTCCAGGCAACAGAGGTGAGCTCTTTGTGATGTCATGTCCGTTGCTCTCCACTTACTCTATGGAGGTAGGTCCACTGTCTGACTTATAATGTTTTTAGACGCCCCCCCCCCCCATAACAAGGCCTGTAAGCGGCATCCCTTACTCTCCAGGCAACAGAGGTGAGCTCTTTGTGATGTCATGTCCGTTGCTCTCCACTTTCTGTGTGGAGGTACGCCCGCTGTCTGACTTATAATGTTTTTAGAGTCCCCCCCCCTCCTTAACAAGGGGTGTAAGCGGCATCCCTTCCTCTCCAGGCAACAGAGGTGAGCTCTTTGTGATGTCATGTCCGTTGCTCTCCACTTTCTCTGTGGAGGGAGGTCTACTGTCTGACTTATAATGTTTTTAGAGCCCCCCCGCCCTCCTTAACAAGGCCTGTAAGCGGCATCCCTTCCTCTCCAGGCAACACAGGTGAGCTCTTTGTGATGTCATGTCCGTTGCTCTCCACTTTCTCTGTGGAGGGAGGTCTACTGTCTGACTTATACTGTTTTTAGAGCCCCCCCTCCCTCCTTAACAAGGCCTGTAAGCGGCATCCCTTCCTCTCCATGCAACAGAGGTGAGCTCTTTGTGATGTCATGTCCGTTGCTCTCCACTTTCTCTGTGGAGGGAGGTCTACTGTCTGACTTATAATGTTTGTAGAGCCCCCCCGCCCTCCTTAACAAGGCCTGTAAGCGGCATCCCTTCCTCTCCAGGCAACACAGGTGAGCTCTTTGTGATGTCATGTCCGTTGCTCTCCACTTTCTCTGTGGAGGGAGGTCTACTGTCTGACTTATAATGTTTTTAGAGCCCCCCCGCCCTCCTTAACAAGGCCTGTAAGCGGCATCCCTTCCTCTCCAGGCAACACAGGTGAGCTCTTTGTGATGTCATGTCCGTTGCTCTCCACTTTCTCTGTGGAGGGAGGTCTACTGTCTGACTTATACTGTTTTTAGAGCCCCCCCTCCCTCCTTAACATGGCCTGTAAGCGGCATCCCTTCCTCTCCAGGCAACACAGGTGAACTCTTTGTGATGTCATGTCCGTTGCTCTCCACTTTCTCTGTGGAGGTAAGCCCACTGTCTGACATAATGTTTTTAGAGCCCCCCCTCCCTCCTTAACTAGGCCTGTAAGCGGCATCCCTTCCTCTCCAGGCAACAGAGGTGAGCTCTTTGTGATGTCATGTCCGTTGCTCTCCACTTTCTCTGTGGAGGTAAGCCCACTGTCTGACTTATAATGTTTTTAGAGTCCCCCCCACTCCTTAACAAGGCCTGTAAGCGGCATCCCTTCCTCTCCAGGCAACAAAGGTGAGCTCTTTGTGACGTCATGTCCGTTGCTCTCCACTTTCTCTGTGGAGGGAGGTCTACTGTCTGACTTATACTGTTTTTAGAGCCCCCCCTCCCTCCTTAACAAGGCCTGTAAGCGGAACCTTCCTCTCCAGGCAACAGAGGTGAGCTCTTTGTGATTTCATGTCCGTTGCTCTCCACTTTCTCTGTGGAGGTAAGCCCACTGTCTGACTTATAATGTTTTTAGAGTCCCCCCCACTCCTTAACAAGGCCTGTAAGCGGCATCCCTTCCTCTCCAGGCAACAGAGGTGAGCTCTTTGTGACGTCATGTCCGTTGCTCTCCACTTACTCTATGGAGGTAGGTCCACTGTCTGACTTATAATGTTTTTAGACGCCCCCCCCCCCCATAACAAGGCCTGTAAGCGGCATCCCTTACTCTCCAGGCAACAGAGTTGAGCTCTTTGTGATGTCATGTCCGTTGCTCTCCACTTTCTGTGTGGAGGTACGCCCACTGTCTGACTTATAATGTTTGTAGAGCCCCCCCGCCCTCCTTAACAAGGCCTGTAAGCGGCATCCCTTCCTCTCCAGGCAACACAGGTGAGCTCTTTGTGATGTCATGTCCATTGCTCTCCACTTTCTCTGTGGACGTAAGCCCACTGTCTGACTTATAATGTTTTTAGAGTCCCCCCCACTCCTTAACAAGGCCTGTAAGCGGCATCCCTTCCTCTCCAGGCAACAAAGGTGAGCTCTTTGTGACGTCATGTCCGTTGCTCTCCACTTTCTCTGTGGAGGGAGGTCTACTGTCTGACTTATACTGTTTTTAGAGCCCCCCCTCCCTCCTTAACAAGGCCTGTAAGCGGCATCCCTTCCTCTCCAGGCAACAGAGGTGAGCTCTTTGTGATGTCATGTTCGTTGCTCTCCACTTTCTCTGTGGAGGTAAGCCCACTGTCTGACTTATAATGTTTTTAGAGTCCCCCCCACTCCTTAACAAGGCCTGTAAGCGGCATCCCTTCCTCTCCAGGCAACAAAGGTGAGCTCTTTGTGACGTCATGTCCGTTGCTCTCCACTTTCTCTGTGGAGGGAGGTCTACTGTCTGACTTATAATGTTTTTAGACGCCCCCCCCCCATAACAAGGCCTGTAAGCGGCATCCCTTACTCTCCAGGCAACAGAGTTGAGCTCTTTGTGATGTCATGTCCGTTGCTCTCCACTTTCTGTGTGGAGGTACGCCCACTGTCTGACTTATAATGTTTGTAGAGTCCCCCCCCCCTCCTTAACAAGGCCTGTAAGCGGCATCCCTTCCTCTCCAGGCAACAGAGGTGAGCTCTTTGTGATGTCATGTCCGTTGCTCTCCACTTTCTCTGTGGAGGGAGGTCTACTGTCTGACTTATAATGTTTTTAGAGCCCCCCCGCCCTCCTTAACAAGGCCTGTAAGCGGCATCCCTTCCTCTCCAGGCAACACAGGTTAGCTCTTTGTGATGTCATGTCCGTTGCTCTCCACTTTCTCTGTGGAGGGAGGTCTACTGTCTGACTTATACTGTTTTTAGAGCCCCCCCCTCCCTCCTTAACAAGGCCTGTAAGCGGCATCCCTTCCTCTCCAGGCAACAGAGGTGAGCTCTTTGTGATGTCATGTCCGTTGCTCTCCACTTTCTCTGTGGAGGGAGGTCTACTGTCTGACTTATAATGTTTTTAGAGCTCCCCCGCCCTCCTTAACAAGGCCTGTAAGCGGCATCCCTTCCTCTCCAGGCAACACAGGTTAGCTCTTTGTGATGTCATGTCCGTTGCTCTCCACTTTCTCTGTGGAGGGAGGTCTACTGCCTGACTTATACTGTTTTTAGAGCCCCCCCTCCCTCCTTAACAAGGCCTGTAAGCGGCATCCCTTCCTCTCCAGGCAACAGAGGTGAGCTCTTTGTGATGTCATGTCCGTTGCTCTCCACTTTCTCTGTGGAGGTAAGCCCACTGTCTGACTTATAATGTTTTTAGAGTCCCCCCCCTCCTTAACAAGGCGTGTAAGCGGCATCCCTTCCTCTCCAGGCAACAGAGGTGAGCTCTTTGTGATGTCATGTCTGTTGCTCTCCACATTCTCTATGGAGGTAGGTCCACTGTCTGACTTATAATGTTTTTAGAGTCCCCCCCACTCCTTAACAAGGCCTGTAAGCGGCATCCCTTCCTCTCCAGGCAAGAAAGGTGAGCTCTTTGTGACGTCATGTCCGTTGCTCTCCACTTTCTCTGTGGAGGGAGGTCTACTGTCTGACTTATACTGTTTTTAGAGCCCCCCGCCCTCCTTAACAAGGCCTGTAAGCGGCATCCCTTCCTCTCCAGGCAACACAGGTGAGCTCTTTGTGATGTCATGTCCGTTGCTCTCCACTTTCTCTGTGGAGGGAGGTCTACTGTCTGACTTATACTGTTTTTAGAGGCCCCCCCCCCTCCTTAACAAGGCCTGTAAGCGGCATCCCTTCCTCTCCAGGCAACAGAGGTGAGCTCTTTGTGATGTCATGTCCGTTGCTCTCCACTTTCTCTGTGGAGGGAGGTCTACTGTCTGACTTATAATGTTTGTAGAGCCCCCCCGCCCTCCTTAACAAGGCCTGTAAGCAGCATCCCTTCCTCTCCAGGCAACACAGGTGAGCTCTTTGTGATGTCATGTCCGTTGCTCTCCACTTTCTCTGTGGAGGGAGGTCTACTGTCTGACTTATACTGTTTTTAGAGCCCCCCCTCCCTCCTTAACAAGGCCTGTAAGCGGCATCCCTTCCTCTCCAGGCAACAGAGGTCAGCTCTTTGTGATGTCAGGTCCGTTGCTCTCCACTTTCTCTGTGGAGGGAGGTCTACTGTCTGACTTATAATGTTTGTAGAGCCCCCCCGCCCTCCTTAACAAGGCCTGTAAGCGGCATCCCTTCCTCTCCAGGCAACACAGGTGAGCTCTTTGTGATGTCATGTCCGTTGCTCTCCACTTTCTCTGTGGAGGGAGGTCTACTGTCTGACTTATACTGTTTTTAGAGCCCCCCCTCCCTCCTTAACATGGCCTGTAAGCGGCATCCCTTCCTCTCCAGGCAACACAGGTGAGCTCTTTGTGATGTCATGTCCGTTGCTCTCCACTTTCTCTGTGGAGGTAAGCCCACTGTCTGACTTATAATGTTTTTAGAGCCCCCCTCCCTCCTTAACAAGGCCTGTAAGCGGCATCCCTTCCTCTCTAGGCAACAGAGGTGAGCTCTTTGTGATGTCATGTCCGTTGCTCTCCACTTTCTCTGTGGAGGTAAGCCCACTGTCTGACTTATAATGTTTTTAGAGTCCCCCCCACTCCTTAACAAGGCCTGTAAGCGGCATCCCTTCCTCTCCAGGCAACAAAGGTGAGCTCTTTGTGACGTCATGTCCGTTGCTCTCCACTTTCTCTGTGGAGGGAGGTCTACTGTCTGACTTATACTGTTTTTAGAGCCCCCCCTCCCTCCTTAACAAGGCCTGTAAGCGGCATCCCTTCCTCTCCAGGCAACAGAGGTGAGCTCTTTGTGATGTCATGTCCGTTGCTCTCCACTTTCTCTGTGGAGGGAGGTCTACTGTCTGACTTATAATGTTTGTAGAGCCCCCCCGCCCTCCTTAACAAGGCCTGTAAGCGGCATCCCTTCCTCTCCAGGCAACACAGGTGAGCTCTTTGTGATGTCATGTCCGTTGCTCTCCACTTTCTCTGTGGAGGGAGGTCTACTGTCTGACTTATACTGTTTTTAGAGCCCCCCCTCCCTCCTTAACATGGCCTGTAAGCGGCATCCCTTCCTCTCCAGGCAACACAGGTGAGCTCTTTGTGATGTCATGTCCGTTGCTCTCCACTTTCTCTGTGGAGGTAAGCCCACTGTCTGACTTATAATGTTTTTAGAGCCCCCCCTCCCTCCTTAACAAGGCCTGTAAGCGGCATCCCTTCCTCTCTAGGCAACAGAGGTGAGCTCTTTGTGATGTCATGTCCGTTGCTCTCCACTTTCTCTGTGGAGGTAAGCCCACTGTCTGACTTATAATGTTTTTAGAGTCCCCCCCACTCCTTAACAAGGCCTGTAAGCGGCATCCCTTCCTCTCCAGGCAACAAAGGTGAGCTCTTTGTGACGTCATGTCCGTTGCTCTCCACTTTCTCTGTGGAGGGAGGTCTACTGTCTGACTTATACTGTTTTTAGAGCCCCCCCTCCCTCCTTAACAAGGCCTGTAAGCGGCATCCCTTCCTCTCCAGGCAACAGAGGTGAGCTCTTTGTGATGTCATGTCCGTTGCTCTCCACTTTCTCTGTGGAGGTAAGCCCACTGTCTGACTTATAATGTTTTTAGAGTCCCCCCCACTCCTTAACAAGGCCTGTAAGCGGCATCCCTTCCTCTCCAGGCAACAGAGGTGAGCTCTTTGTGATGTCATGTCCGTTGCTCTCCACTTACTCTATGGAGGTAGGTCCACTGTCTGACTTATAATGTTTTTAGACGCCCCCCCCCCCATAACAAGGCCTGTAAGCGGCATCCCTTACTCTCCAGGCAACAGAGGTGAGCTCTTTGTGATGTCATGTCCGTTGCTCTCCACTTTCTCTGTGGAGGGAGGTCTACTGTCTGACTTATAATGTTTTTAGAGCCCCCCCCGCCCTCCTTAACAAGGCCTGTAAGCGGCATCCCTTCCTCTCCAGGCAACACAGGTGAGCTCTTTGTGATGTCATGTCCGTTGCTCTCCACTTTCTCTGTGGAGGGAGGTCTACTGTCTGACTTATAATGTTTGTAGAGCCCCCGCGCCCTCCTTAACAAGGCCCGTAAGCGGCATCCCTTCCTCTCCAGGCAACACAGGTGAGCTCTTTGTGATGTCATGTCCGTTGCTCTCCACTTACTCTATGGAGGTAGGTCCACTGTCTGACTTATAATGTTTTTAGACTCCCCCCCCCATAACAAGGCCTGTAAGCGGCATCCCTTACTCCTCAGGCAACACAGGTGAGCTCTTTGTGATGTCATGTCCGTTGCTCTCCACTTTGGAGGGAGGTCTACTGTCTGACTTATACTGTTTTTAGAGCCCCCCCTCCCTCCTTAACAAGGCCTGTAAGCGGCATCCCTTCCTCTCCAGGCAACAGAGGTGAGCTCTTTGTGATGTCATGTCCGTTGCTCTCCACTTTCTCTGTGGAGGGAGGTCTACTGTCTGACTTATACTGTTTTTAGAGCCCCCCCTCCCTCCTTAACAAGGCCTGTAAGCGGCATCCCTTCCTCTCCAGGCAACACAGGTGAGCTCTTTGTGATGTCATGTCCGTTGCTCTCCACTTTCTCTGTGGAGGGAGGTCTACTGTCTGACTTATACTTTTTTTAGAGGCCCCCCCTCCCTCCTTAACATGGCCTGTAAGCGGCATCCCTTCCTCTCCAGGCAACACAGGTGAGCTCTTTGTGATGTCATGTCCGTTGCTCTCCACTTTCTCTGTGGAGGTAAGCCCACTGTCTGACTTATAATGTTTTTAGAGCCCCCCCTCCCTCCTTAACAAGGCCTGTAAGCGGCATCCCTTCCTCTCCAGGCAACAGAGGTGAGCTCTTTGTGATGTCATGTACGTTGCTCTCCACTTTCTGTGTGGAGGTACGCCCACTGTCTGACTTATAATGTTTTTAGAGTCCCCCGCACTCCTTAACAAGGCCTGTAAGCGGCATCCCTTCCTCTCCAGGCAACAAAGGTGAGCTCTTTGTGACGTCATGTCCGTTGCTCTCCACTTTCTCTGTGGAGGGAGGTCTACTGTCTGACTTATACTGTTTTTAGAGCCCCCCCTCCCTCCTTAACAAGGCCTGTAAGCGGCATCCCTTCCTCTCCAGGCAACAGAGGTGAGCTCTTTGTTATGTCATGTCCGTTGCTCTCCACTTTCTCTGTGCAGGTAAGCCCACTGTCTGAATAATGTTTTTAGAGTCCCCCCCACTCCTTAACAAGGCCTGTAAGCGGCATCCCTTCCTCTCCAGGCAACAGAGGTGAGCTCTTTGTGATGTCATGTCCGTTGCTCTCCACTTACTCTATGGAGGTAGGTCCACTGTCTGACTTATAATGTTTTTAGAGCCCCCCCGCCCTCCTTAACAAGGCCTGTAAGCGGCATCCCTTCCTCTCCAGGCAACACAGGTGAGCTCTTTGTGATGTCATGTCCGTTGCTCTCCACATTCTCTGTGGAGGTAGGTCCACTGTCTGACTTATAATGTTTTTAGAGTCCCCCCCCCCATAACAAGGCCTGTAAGCGGCATCCCTTCCTCTCCAGGCAACAGAGGTGAGCACTTTGTGATGTCATGTCCGTTGCTCTCCACTTACTCTATGGAGGTAGGTCCACTGTCTGACTTATAATGTTTTTAGACTCCCCCCCCCCCCCATAACAAGGCCTGTAAGCGGCATCTCTTACTCTCCAGGCAACAGAGGTGAGCTCTTTGTGATGTCATGTCCGTTGCTCTCCACTTTCTGTTTGGAGGTACGCCCACTGTCTGACTTATAATGTTTTTAGAGTCCCCCTCCCTCCTTAACAAGGCCTGTAAGCGGCATCCCTTCCTCTCCAGGCAACAGAGGTGAGCTCTTTGTGATGTCATGTCCGTTGCTCTCCACTTTCTATATGGAGGTAGGTCCACTGTCTGACTTATAATGTTTTTAGAGTCCCCCCCCTCCTTAACAAGGCCTGTGAGCGGCATCCCTTCCTCTCCAGGCAACAGAGGTGAGCTCTTTGTGATGTCATGTCCGTTGCTCTCCACTTTATCTGTGGAGGTCAGCCCACTGTCTGACTTATAATGTTTTTAGAGTCCCCCCCCCCCTCCTTAACAAGGCGTGTAAGCGGCATCCCTTCCTCTCCAGGCAACAGAGGTGAGCTCTTTGTGATGTCATGTCCGTTGCTCTCCACTTTCTCTGTGGAGGGAGGTCTACTGTCTGACTTATAATGTTTTTAGAGCCCCCCCGCCCTCCTTAACAAGGCCTGTAAGCGGCATCCCTTCCTCTCCAGGCAACAGAGGTGAGCTCTTTGTGATGTCATGTCCGTTGCTCTCCACTTTCTCTGTGGAGGGAGGTCTACTGTCTGACTTATAATGTTTTTAGAGCCCCCCCGCCCTCCTTAACAAGGCCTGTAAGCGGCATCCCTTCCTCTCCAGGCAACACAGGTGAGCTCTTTGTGATGTCATGTCCGTTGCTCTCCACTTTCTCTGTGGAGGGAGGTCTACTGTCTGACTTATACTGTTTTTAGAGCCCCCCCTCCCTCCTTAACAAGGCCTGTAAGCGGCATCCCTTCCTCTCCAGGCAACAGAGGTGAGCTCTTTGTGATGTCATGTCCGTTGCTCTCCACTTTCTCTGTGGAGGGAGGTCTACTGTCTGACTTATAATGTTTGTAGAGCCCCCCCGCCCTCCTTAACAAGGCCTGTAAGCGGCATCCCTTCCTCTCCAGGCAACACTGGTGAGCTCTTTGTGATGTCATGTCCGTTGCTCTCCACTTTCTCTGTGGAGGGAGGTCTACTGTAGGACTTATACTGTTTTTAGAGCCCCCCCCCTCCCTCCTTAACATGGCCTGTAAGCGGCATCCCTTCCTCTCCAGGCAACACAGGTGAGCTCTTTGTGATGTCATGTCCGTTGCTCTCCACTTTCTCTGTGGAGGTAAGCCCACTGTCTGACTTATAATGTTTTTAGAGCCCCCCCTCCCTCCTTAACAAGGCCTGTAAGCGGCATCCCTTCCTCTCCAGGCAACAGAGGTGAGCTCTTTGTGATGTCATGTCCGTTGCTCTCCACTTTCTCTGTGGAGGTAAGCCCACTGTCTGACTTATAATGTTTTTAGAGTCCCCCCCACTCCTTAACAAGGCCTGTAAGCAGCATCCCTTCCTCTCCAGGCAACAAAGGTGAGCTCTTTGTGACGTCATGTCCGTTGCTCTCCACTTTCTCTGTGGAGGGAGGTCTACTGTCTGACTTATACTGTTTTTAGAGCCCCCCCTCCCTCCTTAACAAGGCCTGTAAGCGGCATCCCTTCCTCTCCAGGCAACAGAGGTGAGCTCTTTGTGATGTCATGTCCGTTGCTCTCCACTTTCTCTGTGGAGGTAAGCCCACTGTCTGACTTATAATGTTTTTAGAGTCCCCCCCACTCCTTAACAAGGCCTGTAAGCGGCATCCCTTCCTCTCCAGGCAACAGAGGTGAGCTCTTTGTGATGTCATGTCCGTTGCTCTCCACTTACTCTATGGAGGTAGGTCCACTGTCTGACTTATAATGTTTTTAGACGCCCCCCCCCCCATAACAAGGCCTGTAAGCGGCATCCCTTACTCTCCAGGCAACAGAGGTGAGCTCTTTGTGATGTCATGTCCGTTGCTCTCCACTTTGTGTGTGGAGGTACGCCCACTGTCTGACTTATACTGTTTTTAGAGCCCCCCCTCCCTCCTTAACAAGGCCTGTAAGCGGCATCCCTTCCTCTCCAGACAACACAGGTGAGCTCTTTGTGATGTCATGTCCGTTGCTCTCCACTTTCTCTGTGGAGGGAGGTCTACTGTCTGACTTATACTGTTTTTAGAGCCCCCCCTCCGTCCTTAACAAGGCCTGTAAGTGGCATCCCTTCCTCTCCAGGCAACACAGGTGAGCTCTTTGTGATGTCATGTCCGTTGCTCTCCACTTTCTCTGTGGAGGGAGGTCTACTGTCTGACTTATACTGTTTTTAGAGCCCCCCCTCCCTCCTTAACAAGGCCTGTAAGCGGCATCCCTTCCTCTCCAGGCAACAGAGGTGAGCTCTTTGTGATGTCATGTCCGTTGCTCTCCACTTACTCTATGGAGGTAGGTCCACTGTCTGACTTATAATGTTTTTAGACTCCCCCCCCCCCATAACAAGGCCTGTAAGCGGCATCTCTTACTCTCCAGGCAACAGAGGTGAGCTCTTTGTGATGTCATGTCCGTTGCTCTCCACTTACTCTATGGAGGTAGGTCCACTGTCTGACTTATAATGTTTTTAGACTCCCCCCCCCCCATAACAAGGCCTGTAAGCGTCATCTCTTACTCTCCAGGCAACAGAGGTGAGCTCTTTGTGATGTCATGTCCGTTGCTCTCCACTTACTCTATGGAGGTAGGTCCACTGTCTGACTTATAATGTTTTTATTCTCCCCCCCCCCCCATAACAAGGCCTGTAAGCGGCATCCCTTCCTCTCCAGGCAACAGAGGTGAGCTCTTTGTGATGTCATGTCCGTTGCTCTCCACTTTCTGTGTGGAGGTACGCCCACTGTCTGACTTATAATGTTTTTAGAGTCCCCCTCCCTCCTTAACAAGGCCTGTAAGCGGCATCCCTTCCTCTCCAGGCAACAGAGGTCAGCTCTTTGTGATGTCATGTCCGTTGCTCTCCACTTTCTCTATGGAGGTAGGTCCACTGTCTGACTGATAATGTTTTTAGAGTCCCCCCCCTCCTTAACAAGGCCTGTGAGCGGCATCCCTTCCTCTCCAGGCAACAGAGGTGAGCTCTTTGTGATGTCATGTCCGTTGCTCTCCACTTACTCTATGGAGGTAGGTCCACTGTCTGACTTATAATGTTTTTAGAGCCCCCCCGCCCTCCTTAACAAGGCCTGTAAGCGGCATCCCTTCCTCTCCAGGCAACACAGGTGAGCTCTTTGTGATGTCATGTCCGTTGCTCTCCACATTCTCTGTGGAGGTAGGTCCACTGTCTGACTTATAATGTTTTTAGAGCCCCCCCGCCCTCCTTAACAAGGCCTGTAAGCGGCATCCCTTCCTCTCCAGGCAACAGAGGTGAGCTCTTTGTTATGTCATGTCCGTTGCTCTCCACTTTCTCTGTGGAGGGAGGTCTACTGTCTGACTTATAATGTTTTTAGAGCCCCCCCGCCCTCCTTAACAAGGCCTGTAAGCGGCATCCCTTCCTCTCCAGGCAACACAGGTGAGCTCTTTGTGATGTCATGTCCGTTGCTCTCCACTTTCTCTGTGGAGGGAGGTCTACTGTCTGACTTATACTGTTTTTAGAGCCCCCCCTCCCTCCTTAACAAGGCCTGTAAGCGGCATCCCTTCCTCTCCAGGCAACAGAGGTGAGCTCTTTGTGATGTCATGTCCGTTGCTCTCCACTTTCTCTGTGGAGGGAGGTCTACTGTCTGACTTATACTGTTTTTAGAGCCCCCCCTCCCTCCTTAACATGGCCTGTAAGCGGCATCCCTTCCTCTCCAGGCAACACAGGTGAGCTCTTTGTGATGTCATGTCCGTTGCTCTCCACTTTCTCTGTGGAGGTAAGCCCACTGTCTGACTTATAATGTTTTTAGAGCCCCCCCTCCCTCCTTAACAAGGCCTGTAAGCGGCATCCGTTCCTCTCCAGGCAACAGAGGTGAGCTCTTTGTGATGTCATGTCCGTTGCTCTCCACTTTCTCTGTGGAGGTAAGCCCACTGTCTGACTTATAATGTTTTTAGAGTCCCCCCCACTCCTTAACAAGGCCTGTAAGCGGCATCCCTTCCTCTCCAGGCAACAGAGGTGAGCTCTTTGTGACGTCATGTCCGTTGCTCTCCACTTTCTCTGTGGAGGTAAGCCCACTGTCTGACTTATAATGTTTTTAGAGTCCCCCCCACTCCTTAACAAGGCCTGTAAGCGGCATCCCTTCCTCTCCAGGCAACACAGGTGAGCTCTTTGTGATGTCATGTCCGTTGCTCTCCACTTTCTCTGTGGAGGTAAGCCCACTGTCTGACTTATAATGTTTTTAGAGCCCCCCCGCCCTCCTTAACAAGGCCTGTAAGCGGCATCCCTTCCTCTCCAGGCAACAGAGGTGAGCTCTTTGTGACGTCATGTCCGTTGCTCTCCACTTTCTCTGTGGAGGTAAGCCCACTGTCTGACTTATAATGTTTTTAGAGCCCCCCCGCCCTCCTTAACAAGGCCTGTAAGCGGCATCCCTTCCTCTCCAGGCAACACAGGTGAGCTCTTTGTGATGTCATGTCCGTTGCTCTCCACTTTCTCTGTGGAGGTAAGCCCACTGTCTGACTTATAATGTTTTTAGAGCCCCCCCTCCCTCCTTAACAAGGCCTGTAAGCGGCATCCCTTCCTCTCCAGGCAACAGAGGTGAGCTCTTTGTGATGTCATGTCCGTTGCTCTCCACTTTCTCTGTGGAGGTAAGCCCACTGTCTGACTTATAATGTTTTTAGAGTCCCCCCCACTCCTTAACAAGGCCTGTAAGCGGCATCCCTTCCTCTCCAGGCAACAAAGGTGAGCTCTTTGTGACGTCATGTCCGTTGCTCTCCACTTTCTCTGTGGAGGGAGGTCTACTGTCTGACTTATATTGTTTTTAGAGCCCCCCCTCCCTCCTTAACAAGGCCTGTAAGCGGCATCCCTTCCTCTCCAGGCAACAGAGGTGAGCTCTTTGTGATGTCATGTCCGTTGCTCTCCACTTTCTCTGTGGAGGTAAGCCCACTGTCTGACTTATAATGTTTTTAGAGTCCCCCCCACTCCTTAACAAGCCCTGTAAGCGTCATCCCTTCCTCTCCAGGCAACAGAGGTGAGCTCTTTGTGATGTCATGTCCGTTGCTCTCCACTTACTCTATGGAGGTAGGTCCACTGTCTGACTTATAATGTTTTTAGACGCCCCCCCCCCCCATAACAAGGCCTGTAAGCGGCATCCCTTACTCTCCAGGCAACACAGGTGAGCTCTTTGTGATGTCATGTCCGTTGCTCTCCACTTTCTCTGTGGAGGTAAGCCCACTGTCTGACTTATAATGTTTTTAGAGCCCCCCCTCCCTCCTTAACAAGGCCTGTAAGCGGCATCCCTTCCTCTCCAGGCAACAGAGGTGAGCTCTTTGTGATGTCATGTCCGTTGCTCTCCACTTTCTCTGTGGAGGTAAGCCCACTGTCTGACTTATAATGTTTTTAGAGTCCCCCCCACTCCTTAACAAGGCCTGTAAGCGGCATCCCTTCCTCTCCAGGCAACACAGGTGAGCTCTTTGTGATGTCATGTCCGTTGCTCTCCACTTTCTCTGTGGAGGTAAGCCCACTGTCTGACTTATAATGTTTTTAGAGCCCCCCCTCCCTCCTTAACAAGGCCTGTAAGCGGCATCCCTTCCTCTCCAGGCAACAGAGGTGAGCTCTTTGTGATGTCATGTCCGTTGCTCTCCACTTTCTCTGTGGAGGTAAGCCCACTGTCTGACTTATAATGTTTTTAGAGTCCCCCCCACTCCTTAACAAGGCCTGTAAGCGGCATCCCTTCCTCTCCAGGCAACAAAGGTGAGCTCTTTGTGACGTCATGTCCGTTGCTCTCCACTTTCTCTGTGGAGGGAGGTCTACTGTCTGACTTATACTGTTTTTAGAGCCCCCCCCTCCCTCCTTAACAAGGCCTGTAAGCGGCATCCCTTCCTCTCCAGGCAACAGAGGTGAGCTCTTTGTGATGTCATGTCCGTTGCTCTCCACTTTCTCTGTGGAGGTAAGCCCACTGTCTGACTTATAATGTTTTTAGAGTCCCCCCCACTCCTTAACAAGCCCTGTAAGCGGCATCCCTTCCTCTCCAGGCAACAGAGGTGAGCTCTTTGTGATGTCATGTCCGTTGCTCTCCACTTACTCTATGGAGGTAGGTCCACTGTCTGACTTATAATGTTTTTAGACGCCCCCCCCCCCCATAACAAGGCCTGTAAGCGGCATCCCTTACTCTCCAGGCAACAGAGGTGAGCTCTTTGTGATGTCATGTCCGTTGCTCTCCACTTTGTGTGTGGAGGTACGCCCACTGTCTGACTTATAATGTTTTTAGAGTCCCCCCCCCCTCCTTAACAAGCCCTGTAAGCGGCATCCCTTCCTCTCCAGGCAACAGAGGTGAGCTCTTTGTGATGTCATGTCCGTTGCTCTCCACTTACTCTATGGAGGTAGGTCCACTGTCTGACTTATAATGTTTTTAGACGCCCCCCCCCCCCATAACAAGGCCTGTAAGCGGCATCCCTTCCTCTCCAGGCAACAGAGGTGAGCTCTTTGTGATGTCATGTCCGTTGCTCTCCACTTTCTCTGTGGAGGGAGGTCTACTGTCTGACTTATAATGTTTTTAGAGCCCCCCCGCCCTCCTTAACAAGGCCTGTAAGCGGCATCCCTTCCTCTCCAGGCAACACAGGTGAGCTCTTTGTGATGTCATGTCCGTTGCTCTCCACTTTCTCTGTGGAGGGAGGTCTACTGTCTGACTTATAATGTTTGTAGAGCCCCCCCCCGCCCTCCTTAACAAGGCCTGTAAGCGGCATCCCTTCCTCTCCAGGCAACACAGGTGAGCTCTTTGTGATGTCATGTCCGTTGCTCTCCACTTACTCTATGGAGGTAGGTCCACTGTCTGACTTATAATGTTTTTAGACTCCCCCCCCCCCATAACAAGGCCTGTAAGCGGCATCCCTTACTCCTCAGGCAACACAGGTGAGCTCTTTGTGATGTCATGTCCGTTGCTCTCCACTTTGGAGGGAGGTCTACTGTCTGACTTATACTGTTTTTAGAGCCCCCCCTCCCTCCTTAACAAGGCCTGTAAGCGGCATCCCTTCCTCTCCAGGCAACACAGGTGAGCTCTTTGTGATGTCATGTCCGTTGCTCTCCACTTTCTCTGTGGAGGGAGGTCTACTGTCTGACTTATACTGTTTTTAGAGCCCCCCCTCCCTCCTTAACAAGGCCTGTAAGCGGCATCCCTTCCTCTCCAGGCAACACAGGTGAGCTCTTTGTGATGTCATGTCCGTTGCTCTCCACTTTCTCTGTGGAGGGAGGTCTACTGTCTGACTTATACTGTTTTTAGAGCCCCCCCTCCCTCCTTAACATGGCCTGTAAGCGGCATCCCTTCCTCTCCAAGCAACACAGGTGAGCTCTTTGTGATGTCATGTCCGTTGCTCTCCACTTTCTCTGTGGAGGTAAGCCCACTGTCTGACTTATAATGTTTTTAGAGCCCCCCCTCCCTCCTTAACAAGGCCTGTAAGCGGCATCCCTTCCTCTCCAGGCAACAGAGGTGAGCTCTTTGTGATGTCATGTCCGTTGCTCTCCACTTTCTCTGTGGAGGTAAGCCCACTGTCTGACTTATAATGTTTTTAGAGTCCCCCCCACTCCTTAACAAGGCCTGTAAGCGGCATCCCTTCCTCTCCAGGCAACAAAGGTGAGCTCTTTGTGACGTCATGTCCGTTGCTCTCCACTTTCTCTGTGGAGGGAGGTCTACTGTCTGACTTATACTGTTTTTAGAGCCCCCCCTCCCTCCTTAACAAGGCCTGTAAGCGGCATCCCTTCCTCTCCAGGCAACAGAGGTGAGCTCTTTGTGATGTCATGTTCGTTGCTCTCCACTTTCTCTGTGGAGGTAAGCCCACTGTCTGACTTATAATGTTTTTAGAGTCCCCCCCACTCCTTAACAAGGCCTGTAAGCGGCATCCCTTCCTCTCCAGGCAACAAAGGTGAGCTCTTTGTGACGTCATGTCCGTTGCTCTCCACTTTCTCTGTGGAGGGAGGTCTACTGTCTGACTTATAATGTTTTTAGACGCCCCCCCCCCCATAACAAGGCCTGTAAGCGGCATCCCTTACTCTCCAGGCAACAGAGTTGAGCTCTTTGTGATGTCATGTCCGTTGCTCTCCACTTTCTGTGTGGAGGTACGCCCACTGTCTGACTTATAATGTTTGTAGAGTCCCCCCCCCTCCTTAACAAGGCCTGTAAGCGGCATCCCTTCCTCTCCAGGCAACAGAGGTGAGCTCTTTGTGATGTCATGTCCGTTGCTCTCCACTTTCTCTGTGGAGGGAGGTCTACTGTCTGACTTATAATGTTTTTAGAGCCCCCCCGCCCTCCTTAACAAGGCCTGTAAGCGGCATCCCTTCCTCTCCAGGCAACACAGGTTAGCTCTTTGTGATGTCATGTCCGTTGCTCTCCACTTTCTCTGTGGAGGGAGGTCTACTGTCTGACTTATACTGTTTTTAGAGCCCCCCCCTCCCTCCTTAACAAGGCCTGTAAGCGGCATCCCTTCCTCTCCAGGCAACAGAGGTGAGCTCTTTGTGATGTCATGTCCGTTGCTCTCCACTTTCTCTGTGGAGGGAGGTCTACTGTCTGACTTATAATGTTTTTAGAGCTCCCCCGCCCTCCTTAACAAGGCCTGTAAGCGGCATCCCTTCCTCTCCAGGCAACACAGGTTAGCTCTTTGTGATGTCATGTCCGTTGCTCTCCACTTTCTCTGTGCAGGGAGGTCTACTGTCTGACTTATACTGTTTTTAGAGCCCCCCCTCCCTCCTTAACAAGGCCTGTAAGCGGCATCCCTTCCTCTCCAGGCAACAGAGGTGAGCTCTTTGTGATGTCATGTCCGTTGCTCTCCACTTTCTCTGTGGAGGGAGGTCTACTGTCTGACTTATAATGTTTTTAGAGTCCCCCCCACTCCTTAACAAGGCCTGTAAGCGGCATCCCTTCCTCTCCAGGCAACAAAGGTGAGCTCTTTGTGACGTCATGTCCGTTGCTCTCCACTTTCTCTGTGGAGGGAGGTCTACTGTCTGACTTATACTGTTTTTAGATCCCCCCCGCCCTCCTTAACAAGGCCTGTAAGCGGCATCCCTTCCTCTCCAGGCAACACAGGTGAGCTCTTTGTGATGTCATGTCCGTTGCTCTCCACTTTCTCTGTGGAGGGAGGTCTACTGTCTGACTTATACTGTTTTTAGAGGCCCCCCCCCCTCCTTAACAAGGCCTGTAAGCGGCATCCCTTCCTCTCCAGGCAACAGAGGTGAGCTCTTTGTGATGTCATGTCCGTTGCTCTCCACTTTCTCTGTGGAGGGAGGTCTACTGTCTGACTTATAATGTTTGTAGAGCCCCCCCGCCCTCCTTAACAAGGCCTGTAAGCAGCATCCCTTCCTCTCCAGGCAACACAGGTGAGCTCTTTGTGATGTCATGTCCGTTGCTCTCCACTTTCTCTGTGGAGGGAGGTCTACTGTCTGACTTATACTGTTTTTAGAGCCCCCCCTCCCTCCTTAACAAGGCCTGTAAGCGGCATCCCTTCCTCTCCAGGCAACAGAGGTCAGCTCTTTGTGATGTCAGGTCCGTTGCTCTCCACTTTCTCTGTGGAGGGAGGTCTACTGTCTGACTTATAATGTTTGTAGAGCCCCCCCGCCCTCCTTAACAAGGCCTGTAAGCGGCATCCCTTCCTCTCCAGGCAACACAGGTGAGCTCTTTGTGATGTCATGTCCGTTGCTCTCCACTTTCTCTGTGGAGGGAGGTCTACTGTCTGACTTATACTGTTTTTAGAGCCCCCCCTCCCTCCTTAACATGGCCTGTAAGCGGCATCCCTTCCTCTCCAGGCAACACAGGTGAGCTCTTTGTGATGTCATGTCCGTTGCTCTCCACTTTCTCTGTGGAGGTAAGCCCACTGTCTGACTTATAATGTTTTTAGAGCCCCCCTCCCTCCTTAACAAGGCCTGTAAGCGGCATCCCTTCCTCTCTAGGCAACAGAGGTGAGCTCTTTGTGATGTCATGTCCGTTGCTCTCCACTTTCTCTGTGGAGGTAAGCCCACTGTCTGACTTATAATGTTTTTAGAGTCCCCCCCACTCCTTAACAAGGCCTGTAAGCGGCATCCCTTCCTCTCCAGGCAACAAAGGTGAGCTCTTTGTGACGTCATGTCCGTTGCTCTCCACTTTCTCTGTGGAGGGAGGTCTACTGTCTGACTTATACTGTTTTTAGAGCCCCCCCTCCCTCCTTAACAAGGCCTGTAAGCGGCATCCCTTCCTCTCCAGGCAACAGAGGTGAGCTCTTTGTGATGTCATGTCCGTTGCTCTCCACTTTCTCTGTGGAGGGAGGTCTACTGTCTGACTTATAATGTTTGTAGAGCCCCCCCGCCCTCCTTAACAAGGCCTGTAAGCGGCATCCCTTCCTCTCCAGGCAACACAGGTGAGCTCTTTGTGATGTCATGTCCGTTGCTCTCCACTTTCTCTGTGGAGGGAGGTCTACTGTCTGACTTATACTGTTTTTAGAGCCCCCCCTCCCTCCTTAACATGGCCTGTAAGCGGCATCCCTTCCTCTCCAGGCAACACAGGTGAGCTCTTTGTGATGTCATGTCCGTTGCTCTCCACTTTCTCTGTGGAGGTAAGCCCACTGTCTGACTTATAATGTTTTTAGAGCCCCCCCTCCCTCCTTAACAAGGCCTGTAAGCGGCATCCCTTCCTCTCTAGGCAACAGTGGTGAGCTCTTTGTGATGTCATGTCCGTTGCTCTCCACTTTCTCTGTGGAGGTAAGCCCACTGTCTGACTTATAATGTTTTTAGAGTCCCCCCCACTCCTTAACAAGGCCTGTAAGCGGCATCCCTTCCTCTCCAGGCAACAAAGGTGAGCTCTTTGTGACGTCATGTCCGTTGCTCTCCACTTTCTCTGTGGAGGGAGGTCTACTGTCTGACTTATACTGTTTTTAGAGCCCCCCCTCCCTCCTTAACAAGGCCTGTAAGCGGCATCCCTTCCTCTCCAGGCAACAGAGGTGAGCTCTTTGTGATGTCATGTCCGTTGCTCTCCACTTTCTCTGTGGAGGTAAGCCCACTGTCTGACTTATAATGTTTTTAGAGTCCCCCCCACTCCTTAACAAGGCCTGTAAGCGGCATCCCTTCCTCTCCAGGCAACAGAGGTGAGCTCTTTGTGATGTCATGTCCGTTGCTCTCCACTTACTCTATGGAGGTAGGTCCACTGTCTGACTTATAATGTTTTTAGACGCCCCCCCCCCCCATAACAAGGCCTGTAAGCGGCATCCCTTACTCTCCAGGCAACAGAGGTGAGCTCTTTGTGATGTCATGTCCGTTGCTCTCCACTTTGTGTGTGGAGGTACGCCCACTGTCTGACTTATAATGTTTTTAGAGTCCCCCCCCCCTCCTTAACAAGGCGTGTAAGCGGCATCCCTTCCTCTCCAGGCAACAGAGGTGAGCTCTTTGTGATGTCATGTCCGTTGCTCTCCACTTTCTCTGTGGAGGGAGGTCTACTGTCTGACTTATAATGTTTTTAGAGCCCCCCCCGCCCTCCTTAACAAGGCCTGTAAGCGGCATCCCTTCCTCTCCAGGCAACACAGGTGAGCTCTTTGTGATGTCATGTCCGTTGCTCTCCACTTTCTCTGTGGAGGGAGGTCTACTGTCTGACTTATAATGTTTGTAGAGCCCCCGCGCCCTCCTTAACAAGGCCCGTAAGCGGCATCCCTTCCTCTCCAGGCAACACAGGTGAGCTCTTTGTGATGTCATGTCCGTTGCTCTCCACTTACTCTATGGAGGTAGGTCCACTGTCTGACTTATAATGTTTTTAGACTCCCCCCCCCATAACAAGGCCTGTAAGCGGCATCCCTTACTCCTCAGGCAACACAGGTGAGCTCTTTGTGATGTCATGTCCGTTGCTCTCCACTTTGGAGGGAGGTCTACTGTCTGACTTATACTGTTTTTAGAGCCCCCCCTCCCTCCTTAACAAGGCCTGTAAGCGGCATCCCTTCCTCTCCAGGCAACAGAGGTGAGCTCTTTGTGATGTCATGTCCGTTGCTCTCCACTTTCTCTGTGGAGGGAGGTCTACTGTCTGACTTATACTGTTTTTAGAGCCCCCCCTCCCTCCTTAACAAGGCCTGTAAGCGGCATCCCTTCCTCTCCAGGCAACACAGGTGAGCTCTTTGTGATGTCATGTCCGTTGCTCTCCACTTTCTCTGTGGAGGGAGGTCTACTGTCTGACTTATACTTTTTTTAGAGGCCCCCCCCCCTCCTTAACATGGCCTGTAAGCGGCATCCCTTCCTCTCCAGGCAACACAGGTGAGCTCTTTGTGATGTCATGTCCGTTGCTCTCCACTTTCTCTGTGGAGGTAAGCCCACTGTCTGACTTATAATGTTTTTAGAGCCCCCCCTCCCTCCTTAACAAGGCCTGTAAGCGGCATCCCTTCCTCTCCAGGCAACAGAGGTGAGCTCTTTGTGATGTCATGTACGTTGCTCTCCACTTTCTCTGTGGAGGTAAGCCCACTGTCTGACTTATAATGTTTTTAGAGTCCCCCGCACTCCTTAACAAGGCCTGTAAGCGGCATCCCTTCCTCTCCAGGCAACAAAGGTGAGCTCTTTGTGACGTCATGTCCGTTGCTCTCCACTTTCTCTGTGGAGGGAGGTCTACTGTCTGACTTATACTGTTTTTAGAGCCCCCCCTCCCTCCTTAACAAGGCCTGTAAGCGGCATCCCTTCCTCTCCAGGCAACAGAGGTGAGCTCTTTGTGATGTCATGTCCGTTGCTCTCCACTTTCTCTGTGCAGGTAAGCCCACTGTCTGACTTATAATGTTTTTAGAGTCCCCCCCACTCCTTAACAAGGCCTGTAAGCGGCATCCCTTCCTCTCCAGGCAACAGAGGTGAGCTCTTTGTGATGTCATGTCCGTTGCTCTCCACTTACTCTATGGAGGTAGGTCCACTGTCTGACTTATAATGTTTTTAGAGCCCCCCCGCCCTCCTTAACAAGGCCTGTAAGCGGCATCCCTTCCTCTCCAGGCAACACAGGTGAGCTCTTTGTGATGTCATGTCCGTTGCTCTCCACATTCTCTGTGGAGGTAGGTCCACTGTCTGACTTATAATGTTTTTAGAGTCACCCCCCCCATAACAAGGCCTGTAAGCGGCATCCCTTCCTCTCCAGGCAACAGAGGTGAGCACTTTGTGATGTCATGTCCGTTGCTCTCCACTTACTCTATGGAGGTAGGTCCACTGTCTGACTTATAATGTTTTTAGACTCCCCCCCCCCCCCATAACAAGGCCTGTAAGCGGCATCTCTTACTCTCCAGGCAACAGAGGTGAGCTCTTTGTGATGTCATGTCCGTTGCTCTCCACTTTCTGTGTGGAGGTACGCCCACTGTCTGACTTATAATGTTTTTAGAGTCCCCCTCCCTCCTTAACAAGGCCTGTAAGCGGCATCCCTTCCTCTCCAGGCAACAGAGGTGAGCTCTTTGTGATGTCATGTCCGTTGCTCTCCACTTTCTATATGGAGGTAGGTCCACTGTCTGACTTATAATGTTTTTAGCGTCCCCCCCCTCCTTAACAAGGCCTGTGAGCGGCATCCCTTCCTCTCCAGGCAACAGAGGTGAGCTCTTTGTGATGTCATGTCCGTTGCTCTCCACTTTATCTGTGGAGGTCAGCCCACTGTCTGACTTATAATGTTTTTAGAGTCCCCCCCCCCTCCTTAACAAGGCGTGTAAGCGGCATCCCTTCCTCTCCAGGCAACAGAGGTGAGCTCTTTGTGATGTCATGTCCGTTGCTCTCCACTTTCTCTGTGGAGGGAGGTCTACTGTCTGACTTATAATGTTTTTAGAGCCCCCCCGCCCTCCTTAACAAGGCCTGTAAGCGGCATCCCTTCCTCTCCAGGCAACAGAGGTGAGCTCTTTGTGATGTCATGTCCGTTGCTCTCCACTTTCTCTGTGGAGGGAGGTCTACTGTCTGACTTATAATGTTTTTAGAGCCCCCCCGCCCTCCTTAACAAGGCCTGTAAGCGGCATCCCTTCCTCTCCAGGCAACACAGGTGAGCTCTTTGTGATGTCATGTCCGTTGCTCTCCACTTTCTCTGTGGAGGGAGGTCTACTGTCTGACTTATACTGTTTTTAGAGCCCCCCCTCCCTCCTTAACAAGGCCTGTAAGCGGCATCCCTTCCTCTCCAGGCAACAGAGGTGAGCTCTTTGTGATGTCATGTCCGTTGCTCTCCACTTTCTCTGTGGAGGGAGGTCTACTGTCTGACTTATAATGTTTGTAGAGCCCCCCCGCCCTCCTTAACAAGGCCTGTTAGCGGCATCCCTTCCTCTCCAGGCAACACAGGTGAGCTCTTTGTGATGTCATGTCCGTTGCTCTCCACTTTCTCTGTGGAGGGAGGTCTACTGTAGGACTTATACTGTTTTTAGAGCCCCCCCCCTCCCTCCTTAACATGGCCTGTAAGCGGCATCCCTTCCTCTCCAGGCAACACAGGTGAGCTCTTTGTGATGTCATGTCCGTTGCTCTCCACTTTCTCTGTGGAGGTAAGCCCACTGTCTGACTTATAATGTTTTTAGAGCCCCCCCTCCCTCCTTAACAAGGCCTGTAAGCGGCATCCCTTCCTCTCCAGGCAACAGAGGTGAGCTCTTTGTGATGTCATGTCCGTTGCTCTCCACTTTCTCTGTGGAGGTAAGCCCACTGTCTGACTTATAATGTTTTTAGAGTCCCCCCCACTCCTTAACAAGGCCTGTAAGCGGCATCCCTTCCTCTCCAGGCAACAGAGGTGAGCTCTTTGTGATGTCATGTCCGTTGCTCTCCACTTACTCTATGGAGGTAGGTCCACTGTCTGACTTATAATGTTTTTAGAGCCCCCCCTCCCTCCTTAACAAGGCCTGTAAGCGGCATCCCTTCCTCTCCAGGCAACAGAGGTGAGCTCTTTGTGATGTCATGTCCGTTGCTCTCCACTTTCTCTGTGGAGGTAAGCCCACTGTCTGACTTATAATGTTTTTAGAGTCCCCCCCACTCCTTAACAAGGCCTGTAAGCGGCATCCCTTCCTCTCCAGGCAACAGAGGTGAGCTCTTTGTGATGTCATGTCCGTTGCTCTCCACTTACTCTATGGAGGTAGGTCCACTGTCTGACTTATAATGTTTTTAGACGCCCCCCCCCCCCATAACAAGGCCTGTAAGCGGCATCCCTTCCTCTCCAGACAACACAGGTGAGCTCTTTGTGATGTCATGTCCGTTGCTCTCCACTTTCTCTGTGGAGGGAGGTCTACTGTCTGACTTATACTGTTTTTAGAGCCCCCCCTCCCTCCTTAACAAGGCCTGTAAGTGGCATCCCTTCCTCTCCAGGCAACACAGGTGAGCTCTTTGTGATGTCATGTCCGTTGCTCTCCACTTTCTCTGTGGAGGGAGGTCTACTGTCTGACTTATACTGTTTTTAGAGCCCCCCCTCCCTCCTTAACAAGGCCTGTAAGCGGCATCCCTTCCTCTCCAGGCAACAGAGGTGAGCTCTTTGTGATGTCATGTCCGTTGCTCTCCACTTACTCTATGGAGGTAGGTCCACTGTCTGACTTATAATGTTTTTAGACTCCCCCCCCCCCATAACAAGGCCTGTAAGCGGCATCTCTTACTCTCCAGGCAACAGAGGTGAGCTCTTTGTGATGTCATGTCCGTTGCTCTCCACTTACTCTATGGAGGTAGGTCCACTGTCTGACTTATAATGTTTTTAGACTCCCCCCCCCCCATAACAAGGCCTGTAAGCGTCATCTCTTACTCTCCAGGCAACAGAGGTGAGCTCTTTGTGATGTCATGTCCGTTGCTCTCCACTTACTCTATGGAGGTAGGTCCACTGTCTGACTTATAATGTTTTTATTCTCCCCCCCCCCCATAACAAGGCCTGTAAGCGGCATCCCTTCCTCTCCAGGCAACAGAGGTGAGCTCTTTGTGATGTCATGTCCGTTGCTCTCCACTTTCTGTGTGGAGGTACGCCCACTGTCTGACTTATAATGTTTTTAGAGTCCCCCTCCCTCCTTAACAAGGCCTGTAAGCGGCATCCCTTCCTCTCCAGGCAACAGAGGTGAGCTCTTTGTGATGTCATGTCCGTTGCTCTCCACTTTCTCTATGGAGGTAGGTCCACTGTCTGACTTATAATGTTTTTAGAGTCCCCCCCCTCCTTAACAAGGCCTGTGAGCGGCATCCCTTCCTCTCCAGGCAACAGAGGTGAGCTCTTTGTGATGTCATGTCCGTTGCTCTCCACTTACTCTATGGAGGTAGGTCCACTGTCTGACTTATAATGTTTTTAGAGCCCCCCCGCCCTCCTTAACAAGGCCTGTAAGCGGCATCCCTTCCTCTCCAGGCAACACAGGTGAGCTCTTTGTGATGTCATGTCCGTTGCTCTCCACATTCTCTGTGGAGGTAGGTCCACTGTCTGACTTATAATGTTTTTAGAGCCCCCCCGCCCTCCTTAACAAGGCCTGTAAGCGGCATCCCTTCCTCTCCAGGCAACAGAGGTGAGCTCTTTGTGATGTCATGTCCGTTGCTCTCCACTTTCTCTGTGGAGGGAGGTCTACTGTCTGACTTATAATGTTTTTAGAGCCCCCCCGCCCTCCTTAACAAGGCCTGTAAGCGGCATCCCTTCCTCTCCAGGCAACACAGGTGAGCTCTTTGTGATGTCATGTCCGTTGCTCTCCACTTTCTCTGTGGAGGGAGGTCTACTGTCTGACTTATACTGTTTTTAGAGCCCCCCCTCCCTCCTTAACAAGGCCTGTAAGCGGCATCCCTTCCTCTCCAGGCAACAGAGGTGAGCTCTTTGTGATGTCATGTCCGTTGCTCTCCACTTTCTCTGTGGAGGGAGGTCTACTGTCTGACTTATACTGTTTTTAGAGCCCCCCCTCCCTCCTTAACATGGCCTGTTAGCGGCATCCCTTCCTCTCCAGGCAACACAGGTGAGCTCTTTGTGATGTCATGTCCGTTGCTCTCCACTTTCTCTGTGGAGGTAAGCCCACTGTCTGACTTATAATGTTTTTAGAGCCCCCCCTCCCTCCTTAACAAGGCCTGTAAGCGGCATCCGTTCCTCTCCAGGCAACAGAGGTGAGCTCTTTGTGATGTCATGTCCGTTGCTCTCCACTTTCTCTGTGGAGGTAAGCCCACTGTCTGACTTATAATGTTTTTAGAGTCCCCCCCACTCCTTAACAAGGCCTGTAAGCGGCATCCCTTCCTCTCCAGGCAACAGAGGTGAGCTCTTTGTGACGTCATGTCCGTTGCTCTCCACTTTCTCTGTGGAGGTAAGCCCACTGTCTGACTTATAATGTTTTTAGAGTCCCCCCCACTCCTTAACAAGGCCTGTAAGCGGCATCCCTTCCTCTCCAGGCAACACAGGTGAGCTCTTTGTGATGTCATGTCCGTTGCTCTCCACTTTCTCTGTGGAGGTAAGCCCACTGTCTGACTTATAATGTTTTTAGAGCCCCCCCTCCCTCCTTAACAAGGCCTGTAAGCGGCATCCCTTCCTCTCCAGGCAACAGAGGTGAGCTCTTTGTGATGTCATGTCCGTTGCTCTCCACTTTCTCTGTGGAGGTAAGCCCACTGTCTGACTTATAATGTTTTTAGAGTCCCCCCCACTCCTTAACAAGGCCTGTAAGCGGCATCCCTTCCTCTCCAGGCAACAAAGGTGAGCTCTTTGTGACGTCATGTCCGTTGCTCTCCACTTTCTCTGTGGAGGGAGGTCTACTGTCTGACTTATATTGTTTTTAGAGCCCCCCCTCCCTCCTTAACAAGGCCTGTAAGCGGCATCCCTTCCTCTCCAGGCAACAGAGGTGAGCTCTTTGTGATGTCATGTCCGTTGCTCTCCACTTTCTCTGTGGAGGTAAGCCCACTGTCTGACTTATAATGTTTTTAGAGTCCCCCCCACTCCTTAACAAGCCCTGTAAGCGGCATCCCTTCCTCTCCAGGCAACAGAGGTGAGCTCTTTGTGATGTCATGTCCGTTGCTCTCCACTTACTCTATGGAGGTAGGTCCACTGTCTGACTTATAATGTTTTTAGACGCCCCCCCCCCCCCCATAACAAGGCCTGTAAGCGGCATCCCTTACTCTCCAGGCAACACAGGTGAGCTCTTTGTGATGTCATGTCCGTTGCTCTCCACTTTCTCTGTGGAGGTAAGCCCACTGTCTGACTTATAATGTTTTTAGAGCCCCCCCTCCCTCCTTAACAAGGCCTGTAAGCGGCATCCCTTCCTCTCCAGGCAACAGAGGTGAGCTCTTTGTGATGTCATGTCCGTTGCTCTCCACTTTCTCTGTGGAGGTAAGCCCACTGTCTGACTTATAATGTTTTTAGAGTCCCCCCCACTCCTTAACAAGGCCTGTAAGCGGCATCCCTTCCTCTCCAGGCAACAGAGGTGAGCTCTTTGTGACGTCATGTCCGTTGCTCTCCACTTTCTCTGTGGAGGTAAGCCCACTGTCTGACTTATAATGTTTTTAGAGTCCCCCCCACTCCTTAACAAGGCCTGTAAGCGGCATCCCTTCCTCTCCAGGCAACACAGGTGAGCTCTTTGTGATGTCATGTCCGTTGCTCTCCACTTTCTCTGTGGAGGTAAGCCCACTGTCTGACTTATAATGTTTTTAGAGCCCCCCCTCCCTCCTTAACAAGGCCTGTAAGCGGCATCCCTTCCTCTCCAGGCAACAGAGGTGAGCTCTTTGTGATGTCATGTCCGTTGCTCTCCACTTTCTCTGTGGAGGTAAGCCCACTGTCTGACTTATAATGTTTTTAGAGTCCCCCCCACTCCTTAACAAGGCCTGTAAGCGGCATCCCTTCCTCTCCAGGCAACAAAGGTGAGCTCTTTGTGACGTCATGTCCGTTGCTCTCCACTTTCTCTGTGGAGGGAGGTCTACTGTCTGACTTATACTGTTTTTAGAGCCCCCCCCTCCCTCCTTAACAAGGCCTGTAAGCGGCATCCCTTCCTCTCCAGGCAACAGAGGTGAGCTCTTTGTGATGTCATGTCCGTTGCTCTCCACTTTCTCTGTGGAGGTAAGCCCACTGTCTGACTTATAATGTTTTTAGAGTCCCCCCCACTCCTTAACAAGCCCTGTAAGCGGCATCCCTTCCTCTCCAGGCAACAGAGGTGAGCTCTTTGTGATGTCATGTCCGTTGCTCTCCACTTTGTGTGTGGAGGTACGCCCACTGTCTGACTTATAATGTTTTTAGAGTCCCCCCCCCCTCCTTAACAAGGCGTGTAAGCGGCATCCCTTCCTCTCCAGGCAACAGAGGTGAGCTCTTTGTGATGTCATGTCCGTTGCTCTCCACTTTCTCTGTGGAGGGAGGTCTACTGTCTGACTTATAATGTTTTTAGAGCCCCCCCGCCCTCCTTAACAAGGCCTGTAAGCGGCATCCCTTCCTCTCCAGGCAACACAGGTGAGCTCTTTGTGATGTCATGTCCGTTGCTCTCCACTTTCTCTGTGGAGGGAGGTCTACTGTCTGACTTATAATGTTTGTAGAGCCCCCCCCGCCCTCCTTAACAAGGCCTGTAAGCGGCATCCCTTCCTCTCCAGGCAACACAGGTGAGCTCTTTGTGATGTCATGTCCGTTGCTCTCCACTTACTCTATGGAGGTAGGTCCACTGTCTGACTTATAATGTTTTTAGACTCCCCCCCCCCCCATAACAAGGCCTGTAAGCGGCATCCCTTACTCCTCAGGCAACACAGGTGAGCTCTTTGTGATGTCATGTCCGTTGCTCTCCACTTTGGAGGGAGGTCTACTGTCTGACTTATACTGTTTTTAGAGCCCCCCCTCCCTCCTTAACAAGGCCTGTAAGCGGCATCCCTTCCTCTCCAGGCAACACAGGTGAGCTCTTTGTGATGTCATGTCCGTTGCTCTCCACTTTCTCTGTGGAGGGAGGTCTACTGTCTGACTTATACTGTTTTTAGAGCCCCCCCTCCCTCCTTAACAAGGCCTGTAAGCGGCATCCCTTCCTCTCCAGGCAACACAGGTGAGCTCTTTGTGATGTCATGTCCGTTGCTCTCCACTTTCTCTGTGGAGGGAGGTCTACTGTCTGACTTATACTGTTTTTAGAGCCCCCCCTCCCTCCTTAACATGGCCTGTAAGCGGCATCCCTTCCTCTCCAAGCAACACAGGTGAGCTCTTTGTGATGTCATGTCCGTTGCTCTCCACTTTCTCTGTGGAGATAAGCCCACTGTCTGACTTATAATGTTTTTAGAGCCCCCCCTCCCTCCTTAACAAGGCCTGTAAGCGGCATCCCTTCCTCTCCAGGCAACAGAGGTGAGCTCTTTGTGATGTCATGTCCGTTGCTCTCCACTTTCTCTGTGGAGGTAAGCCCACTGTCTGACTTATAATGTTTTTAGAGTCCCCCCCACTCCTTAACAAGGCCTGTAAGCGGCATCCCTTCCTCTCCAGGCAACAAAGGTGAGCTCTTTGTGACGTCATGTCCGTTGCTCTCCACTTTCTCTGTGGAGGGAGGTCTACTGTCTGACTTATACTGTTTTTAGAGCCCCCCCTCCCTCCTTAACAAGGCCTGTAAGCGGCATCCCTTCCTCTCCAGGCAACAGAGGTGAGCTCTTTGTGATGTCATGTCCGTTGCTCTCCACTTTCTCTGTGGAGGTAAGCCCACTGTCTGTCTTATAATGTTTTTAGAGTCCCCCCCACTCCTTAACAAGGCCTGTAAGCGGCATCCCTTACTCTCCAGGCAACAGAGGTGAGCTCTTTGTTATGTCATGTCCGTTGCTCTCCACTTACTCTATGGAGGTAGGTCCACTGTCTGACTTATAATGTTTTTAGAGCCCCCCCGCCCTCCTTAACAAGGCCTGTAAGCGGCATCCCTTCCTCTCCAGGCAACACAGGTGAGCTCTTTGTGATGTCATGTCCGTTGCTCTCCACATTCTCTGTGGAGGTAGGTCCACTGTCTGACTTATAATGTTTTTAGAGTCCCCCCCCCCCATAACAAGGCCTGTAAGCGGCATCCCTTCCTCTCCAGGCAACAGAGGTGAGCTCTTTGTGATGTCATGTCCGTTGCTCTCCACTTTCTCTGTGGAGGTAAGCCCACTGTCTGACTTATAATGTTTTTAGAGTCCCCCCCACTCCTTAACAAGGCCTGTAAGCGGCATCCCTTCCTCTCCAGGCAACAAAGGTGAGCTCTTTGTGACGTCATGTCCGTTGCTCTCCACTTTCTCTGTGGAGGGAGGTCTACTGTCTGACTTATACTGTTTTTAGAGCCCCCCCTCCCTCCTTAACAAGGCCTGTAAGCGGCATCCCTTCCTCTCCAGGCAACAGAGGTGAGCTCTTTGTGATGTCATGTCCGTTGCTCTCCACTTTCTCTGTGGAGGTAAGCCCACTGTCTGACTTATAATGTTTTTAGAGTCCCCCCCACTCCTTAACAAGGCCTGTAAGCGGCATCCCTTCCTCTCCAGGCAACAGAGGTGAGCTCTTTGTGATGTCATGTCCGTTGCTCTCCACTTACTCTATGGAGGTAGGTCCACTGTCTGACTTATAATGTTTTTAGACGCCCCCCCCCCATAACAAGGCCTGTAAGCGGCATCCCTTACTCTCCAGGCAACAGAGGTGAGCTCTTTGTGATGTCATGTCCGTTTCTCTCCACTTTGTGTGTGGAGGTACGCCCACTGTCTGACTTATAATGTTTTTAGAGTCCCCCCCCCCCCTCCTTAACAAGGCGTGTAAGCGGCATCCCTTCCTCTCCAGGCAACAGAGGTGAGCTCTTTGTGATGTCATGTCCGTTGCTCTCCACTTTCTCTGTGGAGGGAGGTCTACTGTCTGACTTATAATGTTTTTAGAGCCCCCCCGCCCTCCTTAACAAGGCCTGTAAGCGGCATCCCTTCCTCTCCAGGCAACACAGGTGAGCTCTTTGTGATGTCATGTCCGTTGCTCTCCACTTTCTCTGTGGAGGGAGGTCTACTGTCTGACTTATAATGTTTGTAGAGCCCCCCCGCCCTCCTTAACAAGGCCTGTAAGCGGCATCCCTTCCTCTCCAGGCAACACAGGTGAGCTCTTTGTGATGTCATGTCCGTTGCTCTCCACTTACTCTATGGAGGTAGGTCCACTGTCTGACTTATAATGTTTTTAGACTCCCCCCCCCCCCATAACAAGGCCTGTAAGCGGCATCCCTTACTCCTCAGGCAACACAGGTGAGCTCTTTGTGATGTCATGTCCGTTGCTCTCCACTTTGGAGGGAGGTCTACTGTCTGACTTATACTGTTTTTAGAGCCCCCCCTCCCTCCTTAACAAGGCCTGTAAGCGGCATCCCTTCCTCTCCAGGCAACACAGGTGAGCTCTTTGTGATGTCATGTCCGTTGCTCTCCACTTTCTCTGTGGAGGGAGGTCTACTGTCTGACTTATACTGTTTTTAGAGCCCCCCCTCCCTCCTTAAAAAGGCCTGTAAGCGGCATCCCTTCCTCTCCAGGCAACACAGGTGAGCTCTTTGTGATGTCATGTCCGTTGCTCTCCACTTTCTCTGTGGAGGGAGGTCTACTGTCTGACTTATACTGTTTTTAGAGCCCCCCCTCCCTCCTTAACATGGCCTGTAAGCGGCATCCCTTCCTCTCCAAGCAACACAGGTGAGCTCTTTGTGATGTCATGTCCGTTGCTCTCCACTTTCTCTGTGGAGGTAAGCCCACTGTCTGACTTATAATGTTTTTAGAGCCCCCCCTCCCTCCTTAACAAGGCCTGTAAGCGGCATCCCTTCCTCTCCAGGCAACAGAGGTGAGCTCTTTGTGATGTCATGTCCGTTGCTCTCCACTTTCTCTGTGGAGGTAAGCCCACTGTCTGACTTATAATGTTTTTAGAGTCCCCCCCACTCCTTAACAAGGCCTGTAAGCGGCATCCCTTCCTCTCCAGGCAACAAAGGTGAGCTCTTTGTGACGTAATGTCCGTTGCTCTCCACTTTCTCTGTGGAGGGAGGTCTACTGTCTGACTTATACTGTTTTTAGAGCCCCCCCTCCCTCCTTAACAAGGCCTGTAAGCGGCATCCCTTCCTCTCCAGGCAACAGAGGTGAGCTCTTTGTGATGTCATGTCCGTTGCTCTCCACTTTCTCTGTGGAGGTAAGCCCACTGTCTGACTTATAATGTTTTTAGAGTCCCCCCCACTCCTTAACAAGGCCTGTAAGCGGCATCCCTTACTCTCCAGGCATCAGAGGTGAGCTCTTTGTGATGTCATGTCCGTTGCTCTCCACTTACTCTATGGAGTTAGGTCCACTGTCTGACTTATAATGTTTTTAGAGCCCCCCCGCCCTCCTTAACAAGGCCTGTAAGCGGCATCCCTTCCTCTCCAGGCAACACAGGTGAGCTCTTTGTGATGTCATGTCCGTTGCTCTCCACATTCTCTGTGGAGGTAGGTCCATTGTCTGACTTATAATGTTTTTAGAGTCCCCCCCCCCCCATAACAAGGCCTGTAAGCGGCATCCCTTCCTCTCCAGGCAACAGAGGTGAGCTCTTTGTGATGTCATGTCCGTTGCTCTCCACTTACTCTATGGAGGTAGGTCCACTGTCTGACTTATAATGTTTTTAGACTCCCCCCCCCCCCATAACAAGGCCTGTAAGCGGCATCTCTTACTCTCCAGGCAACAGAGGTGAGCTCTTTGTGATGTCATGTCCGTTGCTCTCCACTTTCTGTGTGGAGGTACACCCACTGTCTGACTTATAATGTTTTTAGAGTCCCCCTCCCTCCTTAACAAGGCCTGTAAGCGGCATCCCTTCCTCTCCAGGCAACAGAGGTGAGCTCTTTGTGATGTCATGTCCGTTGCTCTCCACTTTCTCTATGGAGGTAGGTCCACTGTCTGACTTATAATGTTTTTAGAGCCCCCCCCGCCCTCCTTAACAAGGCCTGTGAGCGGCATCCCTTCCTCTCCAGGCAACAGAGGTGAGCTCTTTGTGATGTCATGTCCGTTGCTCTCCACTTTATCTGTGGAGGTCAGCCCACTGTCTGACTTATAATGTTTTTAGAGTCCCCCCCCTCCTTAACAAGGCGTGTAAGCGGCATCCCTTCCTCTCCAGGCAACAGAGGTGAGCTCTTTGTGATGTCATGTCCGTTGCTCTCCACTTTCTCTGTGGAGGGAGGTCTACTGTCTGACTTATAATGTTTTTAGAGCCCCCCCGCCCTCCTTAACAAGGCCTGTAAGCGGCATCCCTTCCTCTCCAGGCAACACAGGTGAGCTCTTTGTGATGTCATGTCCGTTGCTCTCCACTTTCTCTGTGGAGGGAGGTCTACTGTCTGACTTATACTGTTTTTAGAGCCCCCCCTCCCTCCTTAACATGGCCTGTAAGCGGCATCCCTTCCTCTCCAGGCAACACAGGTGAGCTCTTTGTGATGTCATGTCCGTTGCTCTCCACTTTCTCTGTGGAGGTAAGCCCACTGTCTGACTTATAATGTTTTTAGAGCCCCCCCTCCCTCCTTAACAAGGCCTGTAAGCGGCATCCCTTCCTCTCCAGGCAACAGAGGTGAGCTCTTTGTGATGTCATGTCCGTTGCTCTCCACTTTCTCTGTGGAGGTAAGCCCACTGTCTGACTTATAATGTTTTTAGAGTCCCCCCCCACTCCTTAACAAGGCCTGTAAGTGGCATCCCTTCCTCTCCAGGCAACAGAGGTGAGCTCTTTGTGATGTCATGTCCGTTGCTCTCCACTTACTCTATGGAGGTAGGTCCACTGTCTGACTTATAATTTTTTTAGACGCCCCCCCCCCCATAACAAGGCCTGTAAGCGGCATCCCTTACTCTCCAGGCAACAGAGGTGAGCTCTTTGTGATGTCATGTCCGTTGCTCTCCACTTTCTGTGTGGAGGTATGCCCACTGTCTGACTTATAATGTTTTTAGAGTCCCCCCACCTCCTTAACAAGGCGTGTAAGCGGCATCCCTTCCTCTCCAGGCAACAGAGGTGAGCTCTTTGTGATGTCATGTCCGTTGCTCTCCACTTTCTCTGTGGAGGGAGGTCTACTGTCTGACTTATAATGTTATTAGAGCCCCCCCCGCCCTCCTTAACAAGGCCTGTAAGCGGCATCCCTTCCTCTCCAGGCAACACAGGTGAGCTCTTTGTGATGTCATGTCCGTTGCTCTCCACTTTCTCTGTGGAGGGAGGTCTACTGTCTGACTTATACTGTTTTTAGAGCGCCCCCTCCCTCCTTAACAAGGCGTGTAAGCGGCATCCCTTCCTCTCCAGGCAACACAGGTGAGCTCTTTGTGATGTCATGTCCGTTGCTCTCCACTTACTCTATGGAGGTAGGTCCACTGTCTGACTTATAATGTTTTTAGACGCCCCCCCCCCCCCATAACAAGGCCTGTAAGCGGCATCCCTTACTCTCCAGGCTACAGAGGTGAGCTCTTTGTGATGTCATGTCCGTTGCTCTCCACTTTCTGTGTGGAGGTACGCCCACTGTCTGACTTATAATGTTTTTAGAGTCCCCCCCCCCTCCTTAACAAGGCGTGTAAGCGGCATCCCTTCCTCTCCAGGCAACAGAGGTGAGCTCTTTGTGATGTCATGTCCGTTGCTCTCCACTTTCTCTGTGGAGGGAGGTCTACTGTCTGACTTATAATGTTTTTAGAGCCCCCCCGCCCTCCTTAACAAGGCCTGTAAGCGGCATCCCTTCCTCTCCAGGCAACAGAGGTGAGCTCTTTGTGATGTCATGTCCGTTGCTCTCCACTTTCTCTGTGGAGGTAAGCCCACTGTCTGACTTATAATGTTTTTAGAGTCCCCCCCACTCCTTAACAAGGCCTGTAAGCGGCATCCCTTCCTCTCCAGGCAACAGAGGTGAGCTCTTTGTGATGTCATGTCCGTTGCTCTCCACTTACTCTATGGAGGTAGGTCCACTGTCTGACTTATAATGTTTTTAGACGCCCCCCCGCCCCCATAACAAGGCCTGTAAGCGGCATCCCTTACTCTCCAGGCAACAGAGTTGAGCTCTTTGTGATGTCATGTCCGTTGCTCTCCACTTTCTGTGTGGAGGTACGCCCACTGTCTGACTTATAATGTTTTTAGAGTCCCCCCCCCTCCTTAACAAGGCGTGTAAGCGGCATCCCTTACTCTCCAGGCAACAGAGTTGAGCTCTTTGTGATGTCATGTCCGTTGCTCTCCACTTTCTGTGTGGAGGTACGCCCACTGTCTGACTTATAATGTTTTTAGAGCCCCCCCTCCCTCCTTAACAAGGCCTGTAAGCGGCATCCCTTCCTCTCCAGGCAACAGAGGTGAGCTCTTTGTGATGTCATGTCCGTTGCTCTCCACTTTCTCTGTGGAGGTAAGCCCACTGTCTGACTTATAATGTTTTTAGAGTCCCCCCCCCACTCCTTAACAAGGCCTGTAAGTGGCATCCCTTCCTCTCCAGGCAACAGAGGTGAGCTCTTTGTGATGTCATGTCCGTTGCTCTCCACTTACTCTATGGAGGTAGGTCCACTGTCTGACTTATAATTTTTTTAGACGCCCCCCCCCCCCCATAACAAGGCCTGTAAGCGGCATCCCTTACTCTCCAGGCAACAGAGGTGAGCTCTTTGTGATGTCATGTCCGTTGCTCTTCACTTTCTGTGTGGAGGTACGCCCACTGTCTGACTTATAATGTTTTTAGAGTCCCCCCACCTCCTTAACAAGGCGTGTAAGCGGCATCCCTTCCTCTCCAGGCAACAGAGGTGAGCTCTTTGTGATGTCATGTCCGTTGCTCTCCACTTTCTCTGTGGAGGGAGGTCTACTGTCTGACTTATAATGTTATTAGAGCCCCCCCCGCCCTCCTTAACAAGGCCTGTAAGCGGCATCCCTTCCTCTCCAGGCAACACAGGTGAGCTCTTTGTGATGTCATGTCCGTTGCTCTCCACTTACTCTATGGAGGTAGGTCCACTGTCTGACTTATAATGTTTTTAGACGCCCCCCCCCCCCCATAACAAGGCCTGTAAGCGGCATCCCTTACTCTCCAGGCTACAGAGGTGAGCTCTTTGTGATGTCATGTCCGTTGCTCTCCACTTTCTGTGTGGAGGTACGCCCACTGTCTGACTTATAATGTTTTTAGAGTCCCCCCCCCCTCCTTAACAAGGCGTGTAAGCGGCATCCCTTCCTCTCCAGGCAACAGAGGTGAGCTCTTTGTGATGTCATGTCCGTTGCTCTCCACTTTCTCTGTGGAGGGAGGTCTACTGTCTGACTTATAATGTTTTTAGAGCCCCCCCGCCCTCCTTAACAAGGCCTGTAAGCGGCATCCCTTCCTCTCCAGGCAACAGAGGTGAGCTCTTTGTGATGTCATGTCCGTTGCTCTCCACTTTCTCTGTGGAGGTAAGCCCACTGTCTGACTTATAATGTTTTTAGAGTCCCCCCCACTCCTTAACAAGGCCTGTAAGCGGCATCCCTTCCTCTCCAGGCAACAGAGGTGAGCTCTTTGTGATGTCATGTCCGTTGCTCTCCACTTACTCTATGGAGGTAGGTCCACTGTCTGACTTATAATGTTTTTAGACGCCCCCCCGCCCCCATAACAAGGCCTGTAAGCGGCATCCCTTACTCTCCAGGCAACAGAGTTGAGCTCTTTGTGATGTCATGTCCGTTGCTCTCCACTTTCTGTGTGGAGGTACGCCCACTGTCTGACTTATAATGTTTTTAGAGTCCCCCCCCTCCTTAACAAGGCGTGTAAGCGGCATCCCTTCCTCTCCAGGCAACAGAGGTGAGCTCTTTGTGATGTCATGTCCGTTGCTCTCCACTTTCTCTGTGGAGGGAGGTCTACTGTCTGACTTATAATGTTTTTAGAGCCCCCCCGCCCTCCTTAACAAGGCCTGTAAGCGGCATCCCTTCCTCTCCAGGCAACACAGGTGAGCTCTTTGTGATGTCATGTCCGTTGCTCTCCACTTTCTCTGTGGAGGGAGGTCTACTGTCTGACTTATACTGTTTTTAGAGACCCCCCCCTCCTTAACAAGGCCTGTAAGCGGCATCCCTTCCTCTCCAGGCAACAGAGGTGAGCTCTTTGTGATGTCATGTCCGTTCCTCTCCACTTTCGCTGTGGAGGGAGGTCTACTGTCTGCCTTATAATGTTTGTAGAGCCCCCCCGCCCTCCTTAACAAGGCCTGTAACACAGGTGAGCTCTTTGTGATGTCATGTCCGTTGCTCTCCACTTTCTCTGTGGAGGGAGGTCTACTGTCTGACTTATACTGTTTTTAGAGCCCCCCCTCCCTCCTTAACATGGCCTGTAAGCGGCATCCCTTCCTCTCCAGGCAACCCAGGTGAGCTCTTTGTGATGTCATGTCCGTTGCTCTCCACTTTCTCTGTGGAGGTAAGCCCACTGTCTGACTTATAATGTTTTTAGAGCCCCCCCTCCCTCCTTAACAAGGCCTGTAAGCGGCATCCCTTCCTCTCCAGGCAACAGAGGTGAGCTCTTTGTGATGTCATGTCCGTTGCTCTCCACTTTCTCTGTGGAGGTAAGCCCACTGTCTGACTTATAATGTTTTTAGAGCCCCCCCTCCCTCCTTAACAAGGCCTGTAAGCGGCATCCCTTCCTCTCCAGGCAACAGAGGTGAGCTCTTTGTGATGTCATGTCCGTTGCTCTCCACTTTCTCTGTGGAGGTAAGCCCACTGTCTGACTTATAATGTTTTTAGAGTCCCCCCCACTCCTTAACAAGGCCTGTAAGCGGCATCCCTTCCTCTCCAGGCAACAAAGGTGAGCTCTTTGTGACGTCATGTCCGTTGCTCTCCACTTTCTCCGTGGAGGGAGGTCTACTGTCTGACTTATACTGTTTTTAGAGCCCCCCCTCCCTCCTTAACAAGGCCTGTAAGCGGCATCCCTTCCTCTCCAGGCAACAGAGGTGAGCTCTTTGTGATGTCATGTCCGTTGCTCTCCACTTTCTCTGTGGAGGTAAGCCCACTGTCTTACTTATAATGTTTTTAGAGTCCCCCCCACTCCTTAACAAGGCCTGTAAGCGGCATCCCTTCCTCTCCAGGCAACAGAGGTGAGCTCTTTGTGATGTCATGTCCGTTGCTCTCCACTTACTCTATGGAGGTAGGTCCACTGTCTGACTTATAATGTTTTTAGACGCCCCCCCCCCCCATAACAAGGCCTGTAAGCGGCATCCCTTACTCTCCAGGCTACAGAGGTGAGCTCTTTGTGATGTCATGTCCGTTGCTCTCCACTTTCTGTGTGGAGGTACGCCCACTGTCTGACTTATAATGTTTTTAGAGTCCCCCCCCCCTCCTTAACAAGGCGTGTAAGCGGCATCCCTTCCTCTCCAGGCAACAGAGGTGAGCTCTTTGTGATGTCATGTCCGTTGCTCTCCACTTTCTCTGTGGAGAGAGGTCCACTGTCTGACTTATAATGTTTTTAGAGCCCCCCCGCCCTCCTTAACAAGGCCTGTAAGCGGCATCCCTTCCTCTCCAGGCAACAGAGGTGAGCTCTTTGTGATGTCATGTCCGTTGCTCTCCACTTTCTCTGTGGAGGGAGGTCTACTGTCTGACTTATACTGTTTTTAGAGCCCCCCCTCCCTCCTTAACAAGGCCTGTAAGCGGCATCCCTTCCTCTCCAGGCAACAAAGGTGAGCTCTTTGTGACGTCATGTCCGTTGCTCTCCACATTCTCTGTGGAGGGAGGTCTACTGTCTGACTTATACTGTTTTTAGAGCCCCCCCTCCCTCCTTAACAAGGCCTGTAAGCGGCATCCCTTCCTCTCCAGGCAACAGAGGTGAGCTCTTTGTGATGTCATGTCCGTTGCTCTCCACTTTCTCTGTGGAGGTAAGCCCACTGTCTGACTTATAATGTTTTTAGAGTCCCCCCCACTCCTTAACAAGGCCTGTAAGCGGCATCCCTTCCTCTCCAGGCAACAGAGGTGAGCTCTTTGTGATGTCATGTCCGTTGCTCTCCACTTACTCTATGGAGGTAGGTCCACTGTCTGACTTATAATGTTTTTAGACGCCCCCCCCCCCCCATAACAAGGCCTGTAAGCGGCATCCCTTACTCTCCAGGCAACAGAGTTGAGCTCTTTGTGATGTCATGTCCGTTGCTCTCCACTTTCTGTGTTTAGGTACGCCCACTGTCTGACTTATAATGTTTTTAGAGTCCCCCCCCCCTCCTTAACAAGGCGTGTAAGCGGCATCCCTTCCTCTCCAGGCAACAGAGGTGAGCTCTTTGTGATGTCATGTCCGTTGCTCTCCACTTTCTCTGTGGAGGGAGGTCTACTGTCTGACTTATAATGTTTTTAGAGCCCCCCCGCCCTCCTTAACAAGGCCTGTAAGCGGCATCCCTTCCTCTCCAGGCAACACAGGTGAGCTCTTTGTGATGTCATGTCCGTTGCTCTCCACTTTCTCTGTGGAGGGAGGTCTACTGTCTGACTTATACTGTTTTTAGAGACCCCCCCCCTCCTTAACAAGGCCTGTAAGCGGCATCCCTTCCTCTCCAGGCAACAGAGGTCAGCTCTTTGTGATGTCATGTCCGTTCCTCTCCACTTTCTCTGTGGAGGGAGGTCTACTGTCTGCCTTATAATGTTTGTAGAGCCCCCCCGCCCTCCTTAACAAGGCCTGTAAGCGGCATCCCTTCCTCTCCAGGCAACACAGGTGAGCTCTTTGTGATGTCATGTCCGTTGCTCTCCACTTTCTCTGTGGAGGTAAGCCCACTGTCTGACTTATAATGTTTTTAGAGCCCCCCCTCCCTCCTTAACAAGGCCTGTAAGCGGCATCCCTTCCTCTCCAGGCAACAGAGGTGAGCTCTTTGTGATGTCATGTCCGTTGCTCTCCACTTTCTCTGTGGAGGTAAGCCCACTGTCTGACTTATAATGTTTTTAGAGCCCCCCCTCCCTCCTTAACAAGGCCTGTAAGCGGCATCCCTTCCTCTCCAGGCAACAGAGGTGAGCTCTTTGTGATGTCATGTCCGTTGCTCTCCACTTTCTCTGTGGAGGTAAGCCCACTGTCTGACTTATAATGTTTTTAGAGTCCCCCCCACTCCTTAACAAGGCCTGTAAGCGGCATCCCTTCCTCTCCAGGCAACAAAGGTGAGCTCTTTGTGACGTCATGTCCGTTGCTCTCCACTTTCTCTGTGGAGGGAGGTCTACTGTCTGACTTATACTGTTTTTAGAGCCCCCCCTCCCTCCTTAACAAGGCCTGTAAGCGGCATCCCTTCCTCTCCAGGCAACAGAGGTGAGCTCTTTGTGATGTCATGTCCGTTGCTCTCCACTTTATCTGTGGAGGTCAGCCCCCTGTCTGACTTATAATGTCTTTAGAGTCCCCCCCCCCTCCTTAACAAGGCCTGTAAGCGGCATCCCTTCCTCTCCAGGCAACAGAGGTGAGCTCTTTGTGATGTCATGTCCGTTGCTCTCCACTTTCTCTGTGGAGGTAAGCCCACTGTCTGACTTATAATGTTTTTAGAGTCCCCCCCACTCCTTAACAAGGCCTGTAAGCGGCATCCCTTCCTCTCCAGGCAACAGAGGTGAGCTCTTTGTGATGTCATGTCCGTTGCTCTCCACTTACTCTATGGAGGTAGGTCCACTGTCTGACTTATAATGTTTTTAGACGCCCCCCCCCCCCCCATAACAAGGCCTGTAAGCGGCATCCCTTCCTCTCCAGGCAACAGAGGTGAGCTCTTTGTGATGTCATGTCCGTTGCTCTCCACTTTCTCTGTGGAGGTAAGCCCACTGTCTGACTTATAATGTTTTTAGAGTCCCCCCCACTCCTTAACAAGGCCTGTAAGCGGCATCCCTTCCTCTCCAGGCAACAGAGGTGAGCTCTTTGTGATGTCATGTCCGTTGCTCTCCGCTTTCTCTGTGGAGGGAGGTCTACTGTCTGACTTATAATGTTTTTAGAGCCCCCCCCGCCCTCCTTAACAAGGCCTGTAAGCGGCATCCCTTCCTCTCCAGGCAACACAGGTGAGCTCTTTGTGATGTCATGTCCGTTGCTCTCCACTTTCTCTGTGGAGGGAGGTCTACTGTCTGACTTATACTGTTTTTAGAGCCCCCCCTCCCTCCTTAACAAGGCCTGTAAGCGGCATCCCTTCCTCTCCAGGCAACAGAGGTGAGCTCTTTGTGATGTCATGTCTGTTGCTCTCCACTTTCTCTGTGGAGGGAGGTCTACTGTCTGACTTATAATGTTTGTAGAGCCCCCCCGCCCTCCTTAACAAGGCCTGTAAGCGGCATCCCTTCCTCTCCAGGCAACACAGGTGAGCTCTTTGTGATGTCATGTCCGTTGCTCTCCACTTTCTCTGTGGAGGGAGGTCTACTGTCTGACTTATTCTGTTTTTAGAGCCCCCCTCCCTCCTTAACATGGCCTGTAAGCGGCATCCCTTCCTCTCCAGGCAACACAGGTGAGCTCTTTGTGATGTCATGTCCGTTGCTCTCCACTTTCTCTGTGGAGGTAAGCCCACTGTCTGACTTATAATGTTTTTAGAGCCCCCCCTCCCTCCTTAACAAGGCCTGTAAGCGGCATCCCTTCCTCTCCAGGCAACAGAGGTGAGCTCTTTGTGATGTCGTGTCCGTTGCTCTCCACTTTCTCTGTGGAGGTAAGCCCACTGTCTGACTTATAATGTTTTTAGAGTCCCCCCCACTCCTTAACAAGGCCTGTAAGCGGCATCCCTTCCTCTCCAGGCAACAAAGGTGAGCTCTTTGTGACGTCATGTCCGTTGCTCTCCACTTTCTCTGTGGAGGGAGGTCTACTGTCTGACTTATACTGTTTTTAGAGCCCCCCCTCCCTCCTTAACAAGGCCTGTAAGCGGCATCCCTTCCTCTCCAGGCAACAGAGGTGAGCTCTTTGTGATGTCATGTCCGTTGCTCTCCACTTTCTCTGTGGAGGGAGGTCTACTGTCTGACTTATACTGTTTTTAGAGCCCCCCCTCCCTCCTTAACAAGGCCTGTAAGCGGCATCCCTTCCTCTCCAGGCAACAAAGGTGAGCTCTTTGTGACGTCATGTCCGTTGCTCTCCACATTCTCTGTGGAGGGAGGTCTACTGTCTGACTTATACTGTTTTTAGAGCCCCCCCTCCCTCCTTAACAAGGCCTGTAAGCGGCATCCCTTCCTCTCCAGGCAACAGAGGTGAGCTCTTTGTGATGTCATGTCCGTTGCTCTCCACTTTCTCTGTGGAGGTAAGCCCACTGTCTGACTTATAATGTTTTTAGAGTCCCCCCCACTCCTTAACAAGGCCTGTAAGCGGCATCCCTTCCTCTCCAGGCAACAGAGGTGAGCTCTTTGTGATGTCATGTCCGTTGCTCTCCACTTACTCTATGGAGGTAGGTCCACTGTCTGACTTATAATGTTTTTAGACGCCCCCCCCCCATAACAAGGCCTGTAAGCGGCATCCCTTACTCTCCAGGCAACAGAGTTGAGCTCTTTGTGATGTCATGTCCGTTGCTCTCCACTTTCTGTGTTTAGGTACGCCCACTGTCTGACTTATAATGTTTTTAGAGTCCCCCCCCCCTCCTTAACAAGGCGTGTAAGCGGCATCCCTTCCTCTCCAGGCAACAGAGGTGAGCTCTTTGTGATGTCATGTCCGTTGCTCTCCACTTTCTCTGTGGAGGGAGGTCTACTGTCTGACTTATAATGTTTTTAGAGCCCCCCCGCCCTCCTTAACAAGGCCTGTAAGCGGCATCCCTTCCTCTCCAGGCAACACAGGTGAGCTCTTTGTGATGTCATGTCCGTTGCTCTCCACTTTCTCTGTGGAGGGAGGTCTACTGTCTGACTTATACTGTTTTTAGAGACCCCCCCCCCTCCTTAACAAGGCCTGTAAGCGGCATCCCTTCCTCTCCAGGCAACAGAGGTCAGCTCTTTGTGATGTCATGTCCGTTCCTCTCCACTTTCTCTGTGGAGGGAGGTCTACTGTCTGCCTTATAATGTTTGTAGAGCCCCCCCGCCCTCCTTAACAAGGCCTGTAAGCGGCATCCCTTCCTCTCCAGGCAACACAGGTGAGCTCTTTGTGATGTCATGTCCGTTGCTCTCCACTTTCTCTGTGGAGGTAAGCCCACTGTCTGACTTATAATGTTTTTAGAGCCCCCCCTCCCTCCTTAACAAGGCCTGTAAGCGGCATCCCTTCCTCTCCAGGCAACAGAGGTGAGCTCTTTGTGATGTCATGTCCGTTGCTCTCCACTTTCTCTGTGGAGGTAAGCCCACTGTCTGACTTATAATGTTTTTAGAGCCCCCCCTCCCTCCTTAACAAGGCCTGTAAGCGGCATCCCTTCCTCTCCAGGCAACAGAGGTGAGCTCTTTGTGATGTCATGTCCGTTGCTCTCCACTTTCTCTGTGGAGGTAAGCCCACTGTCTGACTTATAATGTTTTTAGAGTCCCCCCCACTCCTTAACAAGGCCTGTAAGCGGCATCCCTTCCTCTCCAGGCAACAAAGGTGAGCTCTTTGTGACGTCATGTCCGTTGCTCTCCACTTTCTCTGTGGAGGGAGGTCTACTGTCTGACTTATACTGTTTTTAGAGCCCCCCCTCCCTCCTTAACAAGGCCTGTAAGCGGCATCCCTTCCTCTCCAGGCAACAGAGGTGAGCTCTTTGTGATGTCATGTCCGTTGCTCTCCACTTTATCTGTGGAGGTCAGCCCCCTGTCTGACTTATAATGTCTTTAGAGTCCCCCCCCCCCCCTCCTTAACAAGGCCTGTAAGCGGCATCCCTTCCTCTCCAGGCAACAGAGGTGAGCTCTTTGTGATGTCATGTCCGTTGCTCTCCACTTTCTCTGTGGAGGTAAGCCCACTGTCTGACTTATAATGTTTTTAGAGTCCCCCCCACTCCTTAACAAGGCCTGTAAGCGGCATCCCTTCCTCTCCAGGCAACAGAGGTGAGCTCTTTGTGATGTCATGTCCGTTGCTCTCCACTTACTCTATGGAGGTAGGTCCACTGTCTGACTTATAATGTTTTTAGACGCCCCCCCCCCATAACAAGGCCTGTAAGCGGCATCCCTTCCTCTCCAGGCAACAGGTGAGCTCTTTGTGATGTCATGTCCGTTGCTCTCCACTTTCTCTGTGGAGGTAAGCCCACTGTCTGACTTATAATGTTTTTAGAGTCCCCCCCACTCCTTAACAAGGCCTGTAAGCGGCATCCCTTCCTCTCCAGGCAACAGAGGTGAGCTCTTTGTGATGTCATGTCCGTTGCTCTCCGCTTTCTCTGTGGAGGGAGGTCTACTGTCTGACTTATAATGTTTTTAGAGCCCCCCCCGCCCTCCTTAACAAGGCCTGTAAGCGGCATCCCTTCCTCTCCAGGCAACACAGGTGAGCTCTTTGTGATGTCATGTCCGTTGCTCTCCACTTTCTCTGTGGAGGGAGGTCTACTGTCTGACTTATACTGTTTTTAGAGCCCCCCCTCCCTCCTTAACAAGGCCTGTAAGCGGCATCCCTTCCTCTCCAGGCAACAGAGGTGAGCTCTTTGTGATGTCATGTCTGTTGCTCTCCACTTTCTCTGTGGAGGGAGGTCTACTGTCTGACTTATAATGTTTGTAGAGCCCCCCCGCCCTCCTTAACAAGGCCTGTAAGCGGCATCCCTTCCTCTCCAGGCAACACAGGTGAGCTCTTTGTGATGTCATGTCCGTTGCTCTCCACTTTCTCTGTGGAGGGAGGTCTACTGTCTGACTTATTCTGTTTTTAGAGCCCCCCTCCCTCCTTAACATGGCCTGTAAGCGGCATCCCTTCCTCTCCAGGCAACACAGGTGAGCTCTTTGTGATGTCATGTCCGTTGCTCTCCACTTTCTCTGTGGAGGTAAGCCCACTGTCTGACTTATAATGTTTTTAGAGCCCCCCCTCCCTCCTTAACAAGGCCTGTAAGCGGCATCCCTTCCTCTCCAGGCAACAGAGGTGAGCTCTTTGTGATGTCGTGTCCGTTGCTCTCCACTTTCTCTGTGGAGGTAAGCCCACTGTCTGACTTATAATGTTTTTAGAGTCCCCCCCACTCCTTAACAAGGCCTGTAAGCGGCATCCCTTCCTCTCCAGGCAACAAAGGTGAGCTCTTTGTGACGTCATGTCCGTTGCTCTCCACTTTCTCTGTGGAGGGAGGTCTACTGTCTGACTTATACTGTTTTTAGAGCCCCCCCTCCCTCCTTAACAAGGCCTGTAAGCGGCATCCCTTCCTCTCCAGGCAACAGAGGTGAGCTCTTTGTGATGTCATGTCCGTTGCTCTCCACTTTCTCTGTGGAGGTAAGCCCACTGTCTGACTTATAATGTCTTTAGAGTCCCCCCCACTCCTTAACAAGGCCTGTAAGCGGCATCCCTTCCTCTCCAGGCAACAGAGGTGAGCTCTTTGTGATGTCATGTCCGTTGCTCTCCACTTACTCTATGGAGGTAGGTCCACTGTCTGACTTATAATGTTTTTAGACGCCCCCCCCCCCCATAACAAGGCCTGTAAGCGGCATCCCTTACTCTCCAGGCAACAGAGGTGAGCTCTTTGTGATGTCATATCCGTTGCTCTCCACTTTCTGTGTGGAGGTACGCCCACTGTCTGACTTATAATGTTTTTAGAGTCCCCCCCCCCTCCTTAACAAGGCGTGTAAGCGGCATCCCTTCCTCTCCAGGCAACACAGGTGAGCTCTTTGTGATGTCATGTCCGTTGCTCTCCACTTTCTCTGTGGAGGGAGGTCTACTGTCTGACTTATAATGTTTGTAGAGCCCCCCCGCCCTCCTTAACAAGGCCTGTAAGCGGCATCCCTTCCTCTCCAGGCAACACAGGTGAGCTCTTTGTGATGTCATGTCCGTTGCTCTCCACTTACTCTATGGAGGTAGGTCCACTGTCTGACTTATAATGTTTTTAGACTCCCCCCCCCCATAACAAGGCCTGTAAGCGGCATCCCTTACTCCTCAGGCAACACAGGTGAGCTCTTTGTGATGTCATGTCCGTTGCTCTCCACTTTGGAGGGAGGTCTACTGTCTGACTTATACTGTTTTTAGAGCCCCCCCTCCCTCCTTAACAAGGCCTGTAAGCGGCATCCCTTCCTCTCCAGGCAACACAGGTGAGCTCTTTGTGATGTCATGTCCGTTGCTCTCCACTTTCTCTGTGGAGGGAGGTCTACTGTCTGACTTATACTGTTTTTAGAGCCCCCCCTCCCTCCTTAACAAGGCCTGTAAGCGGCATCCCTTCCTCTCCAGGCAACACAGGTGAGCTCTTTGTGATGTCATGTCCGTTGCTCTCCACTTTCTCTGTGGAGGTAAGCCCACTGTCTGACTTATAATGTTTTTAGAGCCCCCCCTCCCTCCTTAACATGGCCTGTAAGCGGCATCCCTTCCTCTCCAGGCAACACAGGTGAGCTCTTTGTGATGTCATGTCCGTTGCTCTCCACTTTCTCTGTGGAGGTAAGCCCACTGTCTGACTTATACTGTTTTTAGAGCCCCCCCTCCCTCCTTAACAAGGCCTGTAAGCGGCATCCCTTCCTCTCCAGGCAACAGAGGTGAGCTCTTTGTGATGTCATGTCCGTTGCTCTCCACTTTCTCTGTGGAGGTAAGCCCACTGTCTGACTTATAATGTTTTTAGAGTCCCCCCCACTCCTTAACAAGGCCTGTAAGCGGCATCCCTTCCTCTCCAGGCAACAGAGGTGAGCTCTTTGTGATGTCATGTCCGTTGCTCTCCACTTACTCCATGGAGGTAGGTCCACTGTCTGACTTATAATGTTTTTAGACTCCCCCCCCCCCCATAACAAGGCCTGTAAGCGGCATCCCTTACTCTCCAGGCAACAGAGGTGAGCTCTTTGTGATGTCATGTCCGTTGCTCTCCACTTTCTCTATGGAGGTAGGTCCACTGTCTGACTTATAATGTTTTTAGAGTCCCCCTCCCTCCTTAACAAGGCCTGTAAGCGGCATCCCTTCCTCTCCAGGCAACAGAGGTGAGCTCTTTGTGATGTCATGTCCGTTGCTCTCCACTTTCTCTATGGAGGTAGGTCCACTGTCTGACTTATAATGTTTTTAGAGTCCCCCCCCTCCTTAACAAGGCCTGTGAGCGGCATCCCTTCCTCTCCAGGCAACAGAGGTGAGCTCTTTGTGATGTCATGTCCGTTGCTCTCCACTTTATCTGTGGAGGTCAGCCCACTGTCTGACTTATAATGTTTTTAGAGTCCCCCCCCTCCTTAACAAGGCGTGTAAGCGGCATCGCTTCCTCTCCAGGCAACAGAGGTGAGCTCTTTGTGATGTCATGTCCGTTGCTCTCCACTTTCTCTGTGGAGGGAGGTCTACTGTCTGACTTATAATGTTTTTAGAGCCCCCCCGCCCTCCTTAACAAGGCCTGTAAGCGGCATCCCTTCCTCTCCAGGCAACACAGGTGAGCTCTTTGTGATGTCATGTCCGTTGCTCTCCACTTTCTCTGTGGAGGGAGGTCTACTGTCTGACTTATACTGTTTTTAGAGCCCCCCCTCCCTCCTTAACATGGCCTGTAAGCGGCATCCCTTCCTCTCCAGGCAACACAGGTGAGCTCTTTGTGATGTCATGTCCGTTGCTCTCCACTTTCTCTGTGGAGGTAAGCCCACTGTCTGACTTATAATGTTTTTAGAGCCCCCCCTCCCTCCTTAACAAGGCCTGTAAGCGGCATCCCTTCCTCTCCAGGCAACAGAGGTGAGCTCTTTGTGATGTCATGTCCGTTGCTCTCCACTTTCTCTGTGGAGGTAAGCCCACTGTCTGACTTATAATGTTTTTAGAGTCCCCCCCACTCCTTAACAAGGCCTGTAAGCGGCATCCCTTCCTCTCCAGGCAACAAAGGTGAGCTCTTTGTGACGTCATGTCCGTTGCTCTCCACTTTCTCTGTGGAGGGAGGTCTACTGTCTGACTTATACTGTTTTTAGAGCCCCCCCTCCCTCCTTAACAAGGCTTGTAAGCGGCATCCCTTCCTCTCCAGGCAACAGAGGTGAGCTCTTTGTGATGTCATGTCCGTTGCTCTCCACTTTCTCTGTGGAGGTAAGCCCACTGTTTGACTTATAATGTTTTTAGACGCCCCCCCCTATAACAAGGCCTGTAAGCGGCATCCCTTACTCTCCAGGCAACAGAGGTGAGCTCTTTGTGATGTCATGTCCGTTGCTCTCCACTTTCTGTGTTGAGTTACGCCCACTGTCTGACTTATAATGTTTTTAGAGTCCCCCCCCCCTCCTTAACAAGGCGTGTAAGCGGCATCCCTTCCTCTCCAGGCAACACAGGTGAGCTCTTTGTGATGTCATGTCCGTTGCTCTCCACTTTCTCTGTGGAGGGAGGTCTACTGTCTGACTTATACTGTTTTTAGAGCGCCCCCTCCCTCCTTAACAAGGCCTGTAAGCGGCATCCCTTCCTCTCCAGGCAACAGAGGTGAGCTCTTTGTGATGTCATGTCCGTTGCTCTCCACTTACTCTATGGAGGTAGGTCCACTGTCTGACTTATAATGTTTTTAGACGCCCCCCCCCCCCCATAACAAGGCCTGTAAGCGGCATCCCTTCCTCTTCAGGCAACAGAGGTGAGCTCTTTGTGATGTCATGTCCGTTGCTCTCCACTTTCTGTGTGGAGGTACGCCCACTGTCTGACTTATAATGTTTTTAGAGTCCCCCCCCCCTCCTTAACAAGGCGTGTAAGCGGCATCCCTTCCTCTCCAGGCAACAGAGGTGAGCTCTTTGTGATGTCATGTCCGTTGCTCTCCACTTTCTCTGTGGAGGGAGGTCTACTGTCTGACTTATAATGTTTTTAGACCCCCCCGCCCTCCTTAACAAGGCCTGTAAGCGGCATCCCTTCCTCTCCAGGCAACAGAGGTGAGCTCTTTGTGATGTCATGTCCGTTGCTCTCCACTTTCTCTGTGGAGGGAGGTCTACTGTCAGATTTATACTGTTTTTAGAGCCCCCCCTCCCTCCTTAACAAGGCCTGTAAGCGGCATCCCTTCCTCTCCAGGCAAGAAAGGTGAGCTCTTTGTGACGTCATGTCCGTTGCTCTCCACTTTCTGTGTGGAGGTACGCCCACTGTCTGACTTATAATGTTTTTAGAGTCCCCCTCCCTCCTTAACAAGGCCTGTAAGCGGCATCCCTTCCTCTCCAGGCAACAGAGGTGAGCTCTTTGTGATGTCATGTCCGTTGCTCTCCACTTTCTCTGTGGAGGTAGGTCCACTGTCTGACTTATAATGTTTTTAGAGCCCCCCCTCCCTCCTTAACAAGGCCTGTAAGCGGCATCCCTTCCTCTCCAGGCAACAGAGGTGAGCTCTTTGTGATGTCGTGTCCGTTGCTCTCCACTTTCTCTGTGGAGGTAAGCCCACTGTCTGACTTATAATGTTTTTAGAGTCCCCCCCACTCCTTAACAAGGCCTGTAAGCGGCATCCCTTCCTCTCCAGGCAACAAAGGTGAGCTCTTTGTGACGTCATGTCCGTTGCTCTCCACTTTCTCTGTGGAGGGAGGTCTACTGTCTGACTTATACTGTTTTTAGAGCCCCCCCTCCCTCCTTAACAAGGCCTGTAAGCGGCATCCCTTCCTCTCCAGGCAACAGAGGTGAGCTCTTTGTGATGTCATGTCCGTTGCTCTCCACTTTCTCTGTGGAGGTAAGCCCACTGTCTGACTTATAATGTCTTTAGAGTCCCCCCCACTCCTTAACAAGGCCTGTAAGCGGCATCCCTTCCTCTCCAGGCAACAGAGGTGAGCTCTTTGTGATGTCATGTCCGTTGCTCTCCACTTACTCTATGGAGGTAGGTCCACTGTCTGACTTATAATGTTTTTAGACGCCCCCCCCCCCATAACAAGGCCTGTAAGCGGCATCCCTTACTCTCCAGGCAACAGAGGTGAGCTCTTTGTGATGTCATATCCGTTGCTCTCCACTTTCTGTGTGGAAGTACGCCCACTGTCTGACTTATAATGTTTTTAGAGTCCCCCCCCCCTCCTTAACAAGGCGTGTAAGCGGCATCCCTTCCTCTCCAGGCAACACAGGTGAGCTCTTTGTGATGTCATGTCCGTTGCTCTCCACTTTCTCTGTGGAGGGAGGTCTACTGTCTGACTTATAATGTTTGTAGAGCCCCCCCGCCCTCCTTAACAACGCCTGTAAGCGGCATCCCTTCCTCTCCAGGCAACACAGGTGAGCTCTTTGTGATGTCATGTCCGTTGCTCTCCACTTACTCTATGGAGGTAGGTCCACTGTCTGACTTATAATGTTTTTAGACTCCCCCCCCCATAACAAGGCCTGTAAGCGGCATCCCTTACTCCTCAGGCAACACAGGTGAGCTCTTTGTGATGTCATGTCCGTTGCTCTCCACTTTGGAGGGAGGTCTACTGTCTGACTTATACTGTTTTTAGAGCCCCCCCTCCCTCCTTAACAAGGCCTGTAAGCGGCATCCCTTCCTCTCCAGGCAACACAGGTGAGCTCTTTGTGATGTCATGTCCGTTGCTCTCCACTTTCTCTGTGGAGGGAGGTCTACTGTCTGACTTATACTGTTTTTAGAGCCCCCCCTCCCTCCTTAACAAGGCCTGTAAGCGGCATCCCTTCCTCTCCAGGCAACACAGGTGAGCTCTTTGTGATGTCATGTCCGTTGCTCTCCACTTTCTCTGTGGAGGTAAGCCCACTGTCTGACTTATAATGTTTTTAGAGTCCCCCCCACTCCTTAACAAGGCCTGTAAGCGGCATCCCTTCCTCTCCAGGCAACAGAGGTGAGCTCTTTGTGATGTCATGTCCGTTGCTCTCCACTTACTCTATGGAGGTAGGTCCACTGTCTGACTTATAATGTTTTTAGACTCCCCCCCCCCCCATAACAAGGCCTGTAAGCGGCATCCCTTACTCTCCAGGCAACAGAGGTGAGCTCTTTGTGATGTCATGTCCGTTGCTCTCCACTTTCTCTGTGGAGGTAAGCCCACTGTCTGACTTATAATGTTTTTAGAGTCCCCCCCACTCCTTAACAAGGCCTGTAAGCGGCATCCCTTCCTCTCCAGGCAACAGAGGTGAGCTCTTTGTGATGTCATGTCCGTTGCTCTCCACTTACTCTATGGAGGTAGGTCCACTGTCTGACTTATAATGTTTTTAGACGCCCCCCCCCCCCCATAACAAGGCCTGTAAGCGGCATCCCTTCCTTTCCAGGCAACAGAGGTGAGCTCTTTGTGATGTCATGTCCGTTGCTCTCCACTTTCTGTGTGGAGGTACGCCCACTGTCTGACTTATAATGTTTTTAGAGTCCCCCCCCCCTCCTTAACAAGGCGTGTAAGCGGCATCCCTTCCTCTCCAGGCAACAGAGGTGAGCTCTTTGTGATGTCATGTCCGTTGCTCTCCACTTTCTCTGTGGAGGGAGGTCTACTGTCTGACTTATAATGTTTTTAGACCCCCCCGCCCTCCTTAACAAGGCCTGTAAGCGGCATCCCTTCCTCTCCAGGCAACAGAGGTGAGCTCTTTGTGATATCATGTCCGTTGCTCTCCACTTTCTCTGTGGAGGGAGGTCTACTGTCTGATTTATACTGTTTTTAGAGCCCCCCCTCCCTCCTTAACAAGGCCTGTAAGCGGCATCCCTTCCTCTCCAGGCAAGAAAGGTGAGCTCTTTGTGACGTCATGTCCGTTGCTCTCCACTTTCTGTGTGGAGGTACGCCCACTGTCTGACTTATAATGTTTTTAGAGTCCCCCTCCCTCCTTAACAAGGCCTGTAAGCGGCATCCCTTCCTCTCCAGGCAACAGAGGTGAGCTCTTTGTGATGTCATGTCCGTTGCTCTCCACTTTCTCTGTGGAGGTAGGTCCACTGTCTGACTTATAATGTTTTTAGAGCCCCCCCTCCCTCCTTAACAAGGCCTGTAAGCGGCATCCCTTCCTCTCCAGGCAACAGAGGTGAGCTCTTTGTGATGTCGTGTCCGTTGCTCTCCACTTTCTCTGTGGAGGTAAGCCCACTGTCTGACTTATAATGTTTTTAGAGTCCCCCCCACTCCTTAACAAGGCCTGTAAGCGGCATCCCTTCCTCTCCAGGCAACAAAGGTGAGCTCTTTGTGACGTCATGTCCGTTGCTCTCCACTTTCTCTGTGGAGGGAGGTCTACTGTCTGACTTATACTGTTTTTAGAGCCCCCCCTCCCTCCTTAACAAGGCCTGTAAGCGGCATCCCTTCCTCTCCAGGCAACAGAGGTGAGCTCTTTGTGATGTCATGTCCGTTGCTCTCCACTTTCTCTGTGGAGGTAAGCCCACTGTCTGACTTATAATGTCTTTAGAGTCCCCCCCACTCCTTAACAAGGCCTGTAAGCGGCATCCCTTCCTCTCCAGGCAACAGAGGTGAGCTCTTTGTGATGTCATGTCCGTTGCTCTCCACTTACTCTATGGAGGTAGGTCCACTGTCTGACTTATAATGTTTTTAGACGCCCCCCCCCCCCCATAACAAGGCCTGTAAGCGGCATCCCTTACTCTCCAGGCAACAGAGGTGAGCTCTTTGTGATGTCATATCCGTTGCTCTCCACTTTCTGTGTGGAGGTACGCCCACTGTCTGACTTATAATGTTTTTAGAGTCCCCCCCCCCGCCTTAACAAGGCGTGTAAGCGGCATCCCTTCCTCTCCAGGCAACACAGGTGAGCTCTTTGTGATGTCATGTCCGTTGCTCTCCACTTTCTCTGTGGAGGGAGGTCTACTGTCTGACTTATAATGTTTGTAGAGCCCCCCCGCCCTCCTTAACAACGCCTGTAAGCGGCATCCCTTCCTCTCCAGGCAACACAGGTGAGCTCTTTGTGATGTCATGTCCGTTGCTCTCCACTTACTCTATGGAGGTAGGTCCACTGTCTGACTTATAATGTTTTTAGACTCCCCCCCCCATAACAAGGCCTGTAAGCGGCATCCCTTACTCCTCAGGCAACACAGGTGAGCTCTTTGTGATGTCATGTCCGTTGCTCTCCACTTTGGAGGGAGGTCTACTGTCTGACTTATACTGTTTTTAGAGCCCCCCCTCCCTCCTTAACAAGGCCTGTAAGCGGCATCCCTTCCTCTCCAGGCAACACAGGTGAGCTCTTTGTGATGTCATGTCCGTTGCTCTCCACTTTCTCTGTGGAGGGAGGTCTACTGTCTGACTTATACTGTTTTTAGAGCCCCCCCTCCCTCCTTAACAAGGCCTGTAAGCGGCATCCCTTCCTCTCCAGGCAACACAGGTGAGCTCTTTGTGATGTCATGTCCGTTGCTCTCCACTTTCTCTGTGGAGGTAAGCCCACTGTCTGACTTATAATGTTTTTAGAGTCCCCCCCACTCCTTAACAAGGCCTGTAAGCGGCATCCCTTCCTCTCCAGGCAACAGAGGTGAGCTCTTTGTGATGTCATGTCCGTTGCTCTCCACTTACTCTATGGAGGTAGGTCCACTGTCTGACTTATAATGTTTTTAGACTCCCCCCCCCCCCATAACAAGGCCTGTAAGCGGCATCCCTTACTCTCCAGGCAACAGAGGTGAGCTCTTTGTGATGTCGTGTCCGTTGCTCTCCACTTTCTGTGTGGAGGTACGCCCACTGTCTGACTTATAATGTTTTTAGAGTCCCCCTCCCTCCTTAACAAGGCCTGTAAGCGGCATCCCTTCCTCTCCAGGCAACAGAGGTGAGCTCTTTGTGATGTCATGTCCGTTGCTCTCCACTTTCTCTATGGAGGTAGGTCCACAGTCTGACTTATAATGTTTTTAGAGTCCCCCCCCTCCTTAACAAGGCCTGTGAGCGGCATCCCTTCCTCTCCAGGCAACAGAGGTGAGCTCTTTGTGATGTCATGTCCGTTGCTCTCCACTTTATCTGTGGAGGTCAGCCCACTGTCTGACTTATAATGTTTTTAGAGTCCCCCCCCTCCTTAACAAGGCGTGTAAGCGGCATCGCTTCCTCTCCAGGCAACACAGGTGAGCTCTTTGTGATGTCATGTCCGTTGCTCTCCACTTTCTCTGTGGAGGTAAGCCCACTGTCTGACTTATAATGTTTTTAGAGCCCCCCCTCCCTCCTTAACAAGGCCTGTAAGCGGCATCCCTTCCTCTCCAGGCAACAGAGGTGAGCTCTTTGTGATGTCATGTCCGTTGCTCTCGACTTTCTCTGTGGAGGTAAGCCCACTGTCTGACTTATAATGTTTTTAGAGTCCCCCCCACTCCTTAACAAGGCCTGTAAGCGGCATCCCTTCCTCTCCAGGCAACAAAGGTGAGCTCTTTGTGACGTCATGTCCGTTGCTCTCCACTTTCTCTGTGGAGGGAGGTCTACTGTCTGACTTGTACTGTTTTTAGAGCCCCCCCTCCCTCCTTAACAAGGCTTGTAAGCGGCATCCCTTCCTCTCCAGGCAACAGAGGTGAGCTCTTTGTGATGTCATGTCCGTTGCTCTCCACTTTCTCTGTGGAGGTAAGCCCACTGTTTGACTTATAATGTTTTTAGACGCCCCCCCCCCCCCATAACAAGGCCTGTAAGCGGCATCCCTTACTCTCCAGGCAACAGAGGTGAGCTCTTTGTGATGTCATGTCCGTTGCTCTCCACTTTCTGTGTTGAGGTACGCCCACTGTCTGACTTATAATGTTTTTAGAGTCCCCCCCCCTCCTTAACAAGGCGTGTAAGCGGCATCCCTTCCTCTCCAGGCAACAGAGGTGAGCTCTTTGTGATGTCATGTCCGTTGCTCTCCACTTTCTCTGTGGAGGGAGGTCTACTGTCTGACTTATAATGTTTTTAGAGCCCCCCCGCCCTCCTTAACAAGGCCTGTAAGCGGCATCCCTTCCTCTCCAGGCAACACAGGTGAGCTCTTTGTGATGTCATGTCCGTTGCTCTCCACTTTCTCTGTGGAGGGAGGTCTACTGTCTGACTTATACTGTTTTTAGAGCGCCCCCTCCCTCCTTAACAAGGCCTGTAAGCGGCATCCCTTCCTCTCCAGGCAACAGAGGTGAGCTCTTTGTGATGTCATGTCCGTTGCTCTCCACTTACTCTATGGAGGTAAGCCCACTGTCTGACTTATAATGTTTTTAGAGTCCCCCCCCCCCATAACAAGGCCTGTAAGCGGCATCCCTTACTCTCGAGGCTACAGAGGTGAGCTCTTTGTGATGTCATGTCCGTTGCTCTCCACTTTCTCTGTGGAGGGAGGTCTACTGTCTGACTTATAATGTTTTTAGAGTCCCCCCCCCCTCCTTAACAAGGCGTGTAAGCGGCATCCCTTCCTCTCCAGGCAACAGAGGTGAGCTCTTTGTGATGTCATGTCCGTTGCTCTCCACTTTCTCTGTGGAGGGAGGTCTACTGTCTGACTTATAATGTTTTTAGACCCCCCCGCCCTCCTTAACAAGGCCTGTAAGCGGCATCCCTTCCTCTCCAGGCAACAGAGGTGAGCTCTTTGTGATGTCATGTCCGTTGCTCTCCACTTTCTCTGTGGAGGGAGGTCTACTGTCTGATTTATACTGTTTTTAGAGCCCCCCCTCCCTCCTTAACAAGGCCTGTAAGCGGCATCCCTTCCTCTCCAGGCAAGAAAGGTGAGCTCTTTGTGACGTCATGTCCGTTGCTCTCCACTTTCTGTGTGGAGGTACGCCCACTGTCTGACTTATAATGTTTTTAGAGTCCCCCTCCCTCCTTAACAAGGCCTGTAAGCGGCATCCCTTCCTCTCCAGGCAACAGAGGTGAGCTCTTTGTGATGTCGTGTCCGTTGCTCTCCACTTTCTCTGTGGAGGTAAGCCCACTGTCTGACTTATAATGTTTTTAGAGTCCCCCCCACTCCTTAACAAGGCCTGTGAGTGGCATCCCTTCCTCTCCAGGCAACAGAGGTGAGCTCTTTGTGATGTCATGTCCGTTGCTCTCCACTTTCTCTGTGGAGGTAAGCCCACTGTCTGACTTATAATGTTTTTAGAGTCCCCCCCACTCCTTAACAAGGCCTGTAAGCGGCATCCCTTCCTCTCCAGGCAACAGAGGTGAGCTCTTTGTGATGTCATGTCCGTTGCTCTCCATTTTATCTGTGGAGGTCAGCCCACTGTCTGACTTATTATGTTTTTAGAGTCCCCCCCCTCCTTAACAAGGCGTGTAAGCGGCATCCCTTCCTCTCCAGGCAACAGAGGTGAGCTCTTTGTGATGTCATGTCCGTTGCTCTCCACTTTCTCGGTGGAGGGAGGTCTACTGTCTGACTTATACTGTTTTTAGAGCCCCCCCTCCCTCCTTAACAAGGCCTGTAAGCGGCAGCCCTTCCTCTCCAGGCAACAGAGGTGAGCTCTTTGTGATGTCATGTCCGTTGCTCTCCACTTTCTCTGTGGAGGGAGGTCTACTGTCTGACTTATAATGTTTTTAGAGCCCCCCCGCCCTCCTTAACAAGGCCTGTAAGCGGCATCCCTTCCTCTCCAGGCAACACAGGTGAGCTCTTTGTGATGTCATGTCCGTTGCTCTCTACTTTCTCTGTGGAGGGAGGTCTACTGTCTGACTTATACTGTTTTTAGAGCCCCCCCTCCCTCCTTAACATGGCCTGTAAGCGGCATCCCTTCCTCTCCATGCAACACAGGTGAGCTCTTTGTGATGTCATGTCCGTTGCTCTCCGCTTTCTCTGTGGAGGTAAGCCCATTGTCTGACTTATAATGTTTTTAGAGCCCCCCCTCCCTCCTTAACAAGGCCTGTAAGCGGCATCCCTTCCTCTCCAGGCAACAGAGGTGAGCTCTTTGTGATGTCATGTCAGTTGCTCTCCACTTTCTCTGTGGAGGTAAGCCCACTGTCTGACTTATAATGTTTTTAGAGTCCCCCCCACTCCTTAACAAGGCCTGTAAGCGGCATCCCTTCCTCTCCAGGCAACAGAGGTGAGCTCTTTGTGATGTCATGTCCGTTGCTCTCCACTTACTCTATGGAGGTAGGTCCACTGTCTGACTTATAATGTTTTTAGACGCCCCCCCCCCCCATAACAAGGCCTGTAAGCGGCATCACTTACTCTCCAGGCAACACAGGTGAGCTCTTTGTGATGTCATGTCCGTTGCTCTCCACTTTCTCTGTGGAGGGAGGTCTACTGTCTGACTTATAATGTTTTTAGAGCCCCCCCGCCCTCCTTAACAAGGCCTGTAAGCGGCATCCCTTCCTCTCCAGGCAACACAGGTGAGCTCTTTGTGATGTCATGTCCGTTGCTCTCCACTTTCTCTGTGGAGGGAGGTCTACTGTCTGACTTATAATGTTTTTAGAGCCCCCCCGCCCTCCTTAACAAGGCCTGTAAGCGGCATCCCTTCCTCTCCAGGCAACACAGGTGAGCTCTTTGTGATGTCATGTCCGTTGCTCTCCACTTTCTCTGTGGAGGGAGGTCTACTGTCTGACTTATACTGTTTTTAGAGCCCCCCCTCCCTCCTTAACAAGGCCTGTAAGCGGCATCCCTTCCTCTCCAGGCAACACAGGTGAGCTCTTTGTGATGTCATGTCCGTTGCTCTCCACTTTCTCTGTGGAGGGAGGTCTACTGTCTGACTTATACTGTTTTTAGAGCCCCCCCTCCCTCCTTAACATGGCCTGTAAGCGGCATCCCTTCCTCTCCAGGCAACACAGGTGAGCTCTTAGTGATGTCATGTCCGTTGCTCTCCACTTTCTCTGTGGAGGTAAGCCCACTGTCTGACTTATAATGTTTTTAGAGTCCCCCCCACTCCTTAACAAGGCCTGTAAGCGGCATCCCTTCCTCTCCAGGCAACAAAGGTGAGCTCTTTGTGACGTCATGTCCGTTGCTCTCCACTTTCTCTGTGGAGGGAGGTCTACTGTCTGACTTATACTGTTTTTAGAGCCCCCCCTCCCTCCTTAACAAGGCCTGTAAGCGGCATCCCTTCCTCTCCAGGCAACAGAGGTGAGCTCTTTGTGATGTCATGTCCGTTGCTCTCCACTTACTCTATGGAGGTAGGTCCACTGTCTGACTTATAATGTTTTTAGAGCCCCCCCCCGCCCTCCTTAACAAGGCCTATAAGCGGCATCCCTTCCTCTCCAGGCAACACAGGTGAGCTCTTTGTGATGTCATGTCCGTTGCTCTCCACTTTCTCTGTGGAGGTAGGTCCACTGTCTTACTTATAATGTTTTTAGAGTCCCCCCCCCCATAACAAGGCCTGTAAGCGGCATCCCTTCCTCTCCAGGCAACAGAGGTGAGCTCTTTGTGATGTCATGTCCGTTGCTCTCCACTTACTCTATGGAGGTAAGCCCACTGTCTGACTTATAATGTTTTTAGAGTCCCCCCCACTCCTTAACAAGGCCTGTAAGCGGCATCCCTTCCTCTCCAGGCAACAAAGGTGAGCTCTTTGTGACGTCATGTCCGTTGCTCTCCACTTTCTCTGTGGAGGGAGGTCTACTGTCTGACTTATACTGTTTTTAGAGCCCCCCCTCCCTCCTTAACAAGGCCTGTAAGCGGCATCCCTTCCTCTCCAGGCAACAGAGGTGAGCTCTTTGTGATGTCATGTCCGTTGCTCTCCACTTACTCTATGGAGGTAGGTCCACTGTCTGACTTATAATGTTTTTAGAGCCCCCCCCGCCCTCCTTAACAAGGCCTATAAGCGGCATCCCTTCCTCTCCAGGCAACACAGGTGAGCTCTTTGTGATGTCATGTCCGTTGCTCTCCACTTTCTCTGTGGAGGTAGGTCCACTGTCTTACTTATAATGTTTTTAGAGTCCCCCCCCCCCCATAACAAGGCCTGTAAGCGGCATCCCTTCCTCTCCAGGCAACAGAGGTGAGCTCTTTGTGATGTCATGTCCGTTGCTCTCCACTTACTCTATGGAGGTAGGTCCACTGTCTGACTTATAATGTTTTTAGACCCCCCCCCCATAACAAGGCCTGTAAGCGGCATCCCTTACTCTCCAGGCAACAGAGGTGAGCTCTTTGTGATGTCATGTCCGTTGCTCTCCACATTCTGTGTGGAGGTACGCCCACTGTCTGACTTATAATGTTTTTAGAGTCCCCCCCCCCTCCTTAACAAGGCCTATAAGCGGCATCCCTTCCTCTCCAGGCAACACAGGTGAGCTCTTTGTGATGTCATGTCCGTTGCTCTCCACTTTCTCTGTGGAGGGAGGTCTACTGTCTGACTTATACTGTTTTTGAGCCCCCCCTCCCTCCTTAACATGGCCTGTAAGCGGCATCCCTTCCTCTCCAGGCAACACAGGTGAGCTCTTTGTGATGTCATGTCCGTTGCTCTCCACTTTCTCTGTGGAGGGAGGTCTACTGTCTGACTTATAATGTTTTTAGAGCCCCCCCTCCCTCCTTAACAAGGCCTATAAGCGGCATCCCTTCCTCTCCAGGCAACACAGGTGAGCTCTTTGTGCTGTCATGTCCGTTGCTCTCCACTTTCTCTGTGGAGGGAGGTCTACTGTCTGACTTATACTGTTTTTAGAGCCCCCCCTCCCTCCTTAACATGGCCTGTAAGCGGCATCCCTTCGTCTCCAGGCAACAGAGGTGAGCTCTTTGTGATGTCATGTCCGTTGCTCTCCACTTTCTCTGTGGAGGTAAGCCCACTGTCTGACTTATAATGTTTTTAGAGCCCCCCCTCCCTCCTTAACAAGGCCTGTAAGCGGCATCCCTTCCTCTCCAGGCAACAGAGGTGAGCTCTTTGTGATGTCATGTCCGTTGCTCTCCACTTTCTCTGTGGAGGTAAGCCCACTGTCTGACTTATAATGTTTTTAGAGTCCCCCCCACTCCTTAACAAGGCCTGTAAGCGGCATCCCTTCCTCTCCAGGCAACAGAGGTGAGCTCTTTGTGACGTCATGTCCGTTGCTCTCCACTTTCTCTGTGGAGGGAGGTCTTCTGTCTGACTTATATTGTTTTTAGAGCCCCCCCTCCCTCCTTAACAAGGCCTGTAAGCGGCATCCCTTCCTCTCCAGGCAACAGAGGTGAGCTCTTTGTGATGTCATGTCCGTTGCTCTCCACTTTCTCTGTGGAGGTAAGCCCACTGTCTGACTTATAATGTTTTTAGAGTCCCCCCCACTCCTTAACAAGGCCTGTAAGCGGCATCCCTTCCTCTCCAGGCAACAGAGGTGAGCTCTTTGTGATGTCATGTCCGTTGCTCTCCACTTTCTCTGTGGAGGGAGGTCTACTGTCTGACTTATACTGTTTTTAGAGCCCCCCCTCCCTCCTTAACATGGCCTGTAAGCGGCATCCCTTCCTCTCCAGGCAACACAGGTGAGCTCTTTGTGATGTCATGTCCGTTGCTCTCCACTTTCTCTGTGGAGGGAGGTCTACTGTCTGACTTATAATGTTTTTAGAGCCCCCCCTCCCTCCTTAACAAGGCCTATAAGCGGCATCCCTTCCTCTCCAGGCAACACAGGTGAGCTCTTTGTGCTGTCATGTCCGTTGCTCTCCACTTTCTCTGTGGAGGGAGGTCTACTGTCTGACTTATACTGTTTTTAGAGCCCCCCCTCCCTCCTTAACATGGCCTGTAAGCGGCATCCCTTCGTCTCCAGGCAACAGAGGTGAGCTCTTTGTGATGTCATGTCCGTTGCTCTCCACTTTCTCTGTGGAGGTAAGCCCACTGTCTGACTTATAATGTTTTTAGAGCCCCCCCTCCCTCCTTAACAAGGCCTGTAAGCGGCATCCCTTCCTCTCCAGGCAACAGAGGTGAGCTCTTTGTGATGTCATGTCCGTTGCTCTCCACTTTCTCTGTGGAGGTAAGCCCACTGTCTGACTTATAATGTTTTTAGAGTCCCCCCCACTCCTTAACAAGGCCTGTAAGCGGCATCCCTTCCTCTCCAGGCAACAGAGGTGAGCTCTTTGTGACGTCATGTCCGTTGCTCTCCACTTTCTCTGTGGAGGGAGGTCTTCTGTCTGACTTATATTGTTTTTAGAGCCCCCCCTCCCTCCTTAACAAGGCCTGTAAGCGGCATCCCTTCCTCTCCAGGCAACAGAGGTGAGCTCTTTGTGATGTCATGTCCGTTGCTCTCCACTTTCTCTGTGGAGGTAAGCCCACTGTCTGACTTATAATGTTTTTAGAGTCCCCCCCACTCCTTAACAAGGCCTGTAAGCGGCATCCCTTCCTCTCCAGGCAACAGAGGTGAGCTCTTTGTGATGTCATGTCCGTTGCTCTCCACTTACTCTATGGAGGTAGGTCCACTGTCTGACTTATAATGTTTTTAGAGCCCCCCCGCCCTCCTTAACAAGGCCTGTAAGCGGCATCCCTTCCTCTCCAGGCAACACAGGTGAGCTCTTTGTGATGTCATGTCCGTTGCTCTCCACTTTCTCTGTGGAGGTAAGCCCACTGTCTGACTTATAATGTTTTTAGAGCCCCCCCTCCCTCCTTAACAAGGCCTGTAAGCGGCATCCCTTCCTCTCCAGGCAACAGAGGTGAGCTCTTTGTGATGTCATGTCCGTTGCTCTCCACTTTCTCTGTGGAGGTAAGCCCACTGTCTGACTTATAATGTTTTTAGAGTCCCCCCCACTCCTCAACAAGGCCTGTAAGCGGCATCCCTTCCTCTCCAGGCAACAAAGGTGAGCTCTTTGTGACGTCATGTCCGTTGCTCTCCACTTTCTCTGTGGAGGGAGGTCTACTGTCTGACTTATACTGTTTTTAGAGCCCCCCCTCCCTCCTTAACAAGGCCTGTAAGCGGCATCCCTTCCTCTCCAGGCAACAGAGGTGAGCTCTTTGTGATGTCATGTCCGTTGCTCTCCACTTTCTCTGTGGAGGGAGGTCTACTGTCTGATTTATACTGTTTTTAGAGCCCCCCCTCCCTCCTTAACAAGGCCTGTAAGCGGCATCCCTTCCTCTCCAGGCAAGAAAGGTGAGCTCTTTGTGACGTCATGTCCGTTGCTCTCCACTTTCTGTGTGGAGGTACGCCCACTGTCTGACTTATAATGTTTTTAGAGTCCCCCTCCCTCCTTAACAAGGCCTGTAAGCGGCATCCCTTCCTCTCCAGGCAACAGAGGTGAGCTCTTTGTGATGTCGTGTCCGTTGCTCTCCACTTTCTCTGTGGAGGTAAGCCCACTGTCTGACTTATAATGTTTTTAGAGTCCCCCCCACTCCTTAACAAGGCCTGTAAGCGGCATCCCTTCCTCTCCAGGCAACAGAGGTGAGTTCTTTGTGATGTCATGTCCGTTGCTCTCCATTTTATCTGTGGAGGTCAGCCCACTGTCTGACTTATTATGTTTTTAGAGTCCCCCCCCCCTCCTTAACAAGGCGTGTAAGCGGCATCCCTTCCTCTCCAGGCAACAGAGGTGAGCTCTTTGTGATGTCATGTCCGTTGCTCTCCACTTTCTCGGTGGAGGTAAGCCCACTGTCTGACTTATACTGTTTTTAGAGCCCCCCCTCCCTCCTTAACAAGGCCTGTAAGCGGCAGCCCTTCCTCTCCAGGCAACAGAGGTGAGCTCTTTGTGATGTCATGTCCGTTGCTCTCCACTTTCTCTGTGGAGGGAGGTCTACTGTCTGACTTATAATGTTTTTAGAGCCCCCCCGCCCTCCTTAACAAGGCCTGTAAGCGGCATCCCTTCCTCTCCAGGCAACACAGGTGAGCTCTTTGTGATGTCATGTCCGTTGCTCTCTACTTTCTCTGTGGAGGGAGGTCTACTGTCTGACTTATACTGTTTTTAGAGCCCCCCCTCCCTCCTTAACATGGCCTGTAAGCGGCATCCCTTCCTCTCCAGGCAACACAGGTGAGCTCTTTGTGATGTCATGTCCGTTGCTCTCCACTTTCTCTGTGGAGGTAAGCCCATTGTCTGACTTATAATGTTTTTAGAGCCCCCCCTCCCTCCTTAACAAGGCCTGTAAGCGGCATCCCTTCCTCTCCAGGCAACAGAGGTGAGCTCTTTGTGATGTCATGTCAGTTGCTCTCCACTTTCTCTGTGGAGGTAAGCCCACTGTCTGACTTATAATGTTTTTAGAGTCCCCCCCACTCCTTAACAAGGCCTGTAAGCGGCATCCCTTCCTCTCCAGGCAACAGAGGTGAGCTCTTTGTGATGTCATGTCCGTTGCTCTCCACTTACTCTATGGAGGTAGGTCCACTGTCTGACTTATAATGTTTTTAGACGCCCCCCCCCCCATAACAAGGCCTGTAAGCGGCATCACTTACTCTCCAGGCAACACAGGTGAGCTCTTTGTGATGTCATGTCCGTTGCTCTCCACTTTCTCTGTGGAGGGAGGTCTACTGTCTGACTTATAATGTTTTTAGAGCCCCCCCGCCCTCCTTAACAAGGCCTGTAAGCGGCATCCCTTCCTCTCCAGGCAACACAGGTGAGCTCTTTGTGATGTCATGTCCGTTGCTCTCCACTTTCTCTGTGGAGGGAGGTCTACTGTCTGACTTATAATGTTTTTAGAGCCCCCCCGCCCTCCTTAACAAGGCCTGTAAGCGGCATCCCTTCCTCTCCAGGCAACACAGGTGAGCTCTTTGTGATGTCATGTCCGTTGCTCTCCACTTTCTCTGTGGAGGGAGGTCTACTGTCTGACTTATACTGTTTTTAGAGCCCCCCCTCCCTCCTTAACAAGGCCTGTAAGCGGCATCCCTTCCTCTCCAGGCAACACAGGTGAGCTCTTTGTGATGTCATGTCCGTTGCTCTCCACTTTCTCTGTGGAGGGAGGTCTACTGTCTGACTTATACTGTTTTTAGAGCCCCCCCTCCCTCCTTAACATGGCCTGTAAGCGGCATCCCTTCCTCTCCAGGCAACACAGGTGAGCTCTTAGTGATGTCATGTCCGTTGCTCTCCACTTTCTCTGTGGAGGTAAGCCCACTGTCTGACTTATAATGTTTTTAGAGTCCCCCCCACTCCTTAACAAGGCCTGTAAGCGGCATCCCTTCCTCTCCAGGCAACAAAGGTGAGCTCTTTGTGACGTCATGTCCGTTGCTCTCCACTTTCTCTGTGGAGGGAGGTCTACTGTCTGACTTATACTGTTTTTAGAGCCCCCCCTCCCTCCTTAACAAGGCCTGTAAGCGGCATCCCTTCCTCTCCAGGCAACAGAGGTGAGCTCTTTGTGATGTCATGTCCGTTGCTCTCCACTTACTCTATGGAGGTAGGTCCACTGTCTGACTTATAATGTTTTTAGAGCCCCCCCCCGCCCTCCTTAACAAGGCCTATAAGCGGCATCCCTTCCTCTCCAGGCAACACAGGTGAGCTCTTTGTGATGTCATGTCCGTTGCTCTCCACTTTCTCTGTGGAGGTAGGTCCACTGTCTTACTTATAATGTTTTTAGAGTCCCCCCCCCCATAACAAGGCCTGTAAGCGGCATCCCTTCCTCTCCAGGCAACAGAGGTGAGCTCTTTGTGATGTCATGTCCGTTGCTCTCCACTTACTCTATGGAGGTAAGCCCACTGTCTGACTTATAATGTTTTTAGAGTCCCCCCCACTCCTTAACAAGGCCTGTAAGCGGCATCCTTTCCTCTCCAGGCAACAAAGGTGAGCTCTTTGTGACGTCATGTCCGTTGCTCTCCACTTTCTCTGTGGAGGGAGGTCTACTGTCTGACTTATACTGTTTTTAGAGCCCCCCCTCCCTCCTTAACAAGGCCTGTAAGCGGCATCCCTTCCTCTCCAGGCAACAGAGGTGAGCTCTTTGTGATGTCATGTCCGTTGCTCTCCACTTACTCTATGGAGGTAGGTCCACTGTCTGACTTATAATGTTTTTAGAGCCCCCCCCGCCCTCCTTAACAAGGCCTATAAGCGGCATCCCTTCCTCTCCAGGCAACACAGGTGAGCTCTTTGTGATGTCATGTCCGTTGCTCTCCACTTTCTCTGTGGAGGTAGGTCCACTGTCTTACTTATAATGTTTTTAGAGTCCCCCCCCCCATAACAAGGCCTGTAAGCGGCATCCCTTCCTCTCCAGGCAACAGAGGTGAGCTCTTTGTGATGTCATGTCCGTTGCTCTCCACTTACTCTATGGAGGTAGGTCCACTGTCTGACTTATAATGTTTTTAGACCCCCCCCCCATAACAAGGCCTGTAAGCGGCATCCCTTACTCTCCAGGCAACAGAGGTGAGCTCTTTGTGATGTCATGTCCGTTGCTCTCCACATTCTGTGTGGAGGTACGCCCACTGTCTGACTTATAATGTTTTTAGAGTCCCCCCCCCTCCTTAACAAGGCCTATAAGCGGCATCCCTTCCTCTCCAGGCAACACAGGTGAGCTCTTTGTGATGTCATGTCCGTTGCTCTCCACTTTCTCTGTGGAGGTAAGCCCACTGTCTGACTTATACTGTTTTTAGAGCCCCCCCTCCCTCCTTAACATGGCCTGTAAGCGGCATCCCTTCCTCTCCAGGCAACACAGGTGAGCTCTTAGTGATGTCATGTCCGTTGCTCTCCACTTTCTCTGTGGAGGTAAGCCCACTGTCTGACTTATAATGTTTTTAGAGTCCCCCCCACTCCTTAACAAGGCCTGTAAGCGGCATCCCTTCCTCTCCAGGCAACAAAGGTGAGCTCTTTGTGACGTCATGTCCGTTGCTCTCCACTTTCTCTGTGGAGGGAGGTCTACTGTCTGACTTATACTGTTTTTAGAGCCCCCCCTCCCTCCTTAACAAGGCCTGTAAGCGGCATCCCTTCCTCTCCAGGCAACAGAGGTGAGCTCTTTGTGATGTCATGTCCGTTGCTCTCCACTTACTCTATGGAGGTAGGTCCACTGTCTGACTTATAATGTTTTTAGAGCCCCCCCCCGCCCTCCTTAACAAGGCCTATAAGCGGCATCCCTTCCTCTCCAGGCAACACAGGTGAGCTCTTTGTGATGTCATGTCCGTTGCTCTCCACTTTCTCTGTGGAGGTAGGTCCACTGTCTTACTTATAATGTTTTTAGAGTCCCCCCCCCCATAACAAGGCCTGTAAGCGGCATCCCTTCCTCTCCAGGCAACAGAGGTGAGCTCTTTGTGATGTCATGTCCGTTGCTCTCCACTTACTCTATGGAGGTAAGCCCACTGTCTGACTTATAATGTTTTTAGAGTCCCCCCCACTCCTTAACAAGGCCTGTAAGCGGCATCCTTTCCTCTCCAGGCAACAAAGGTGAGCTCTTTGTGACGTCATGTCCGTTGCTCTCCACTTTCTCTGTGGAGGGAGGTCTACTGTCTGACTTATACTGTTTTTAGAGCCCCCCCTCCCTCCTTAACAAGGCCTGTAAGCGGCATCCCTTCCTCTCCAGGCAACAGAGGTGAGCTCTTTGTGATGTCATGTCCGTTGCTCTCCACTTACTCTATGGAGGTAGGTCCACTGTCTGACTTATAATGTTTTTAGAGCCCCCCCCGCCCTCCTTAACAAGGCCTATAAGCGGCATCCCTTCCTCTCCAGGCAACACAGGTGAGCTCTTTGTGATGTCATGTCCGTTGCTCTCCACTTTCTCTGTGGAGGTAGGTCCACTGTCTTACTTATAATGTTTTTAGAGTCCCCCCCCCCATAACAAGGCCTGTAAGCGGCATCCCTTCCTCTCCAGGCAACAGAGGTGAGCTCTTTGTGATGTCATGTCCGTTGCTCTCCACTTACTCTATGGAGGTAGGTCCACTGTCTGACTTATAATGTTTTTAGACCCCCCCCCCATAACAAGGCCTGTAAGCGGCATCCCTTACTCTCCAGGCAACAGAGGTGAGCTCTTTGTGATGTCATGTCCGTTGCTCTCCACATTCTGTGTGGAGGTACGCCCACTGTCTGACTTATAATGTTTTTAGAGTCCCCCCCCCTCCTTAACAAGGCCTATAAGCGGCATCCCTTCCTCTCCAGGCAACACAGGTGAGCTCTTTGTGATGTCATGTCCGTTGCTCTCCACTTTCTCTGTGGAGGTAAGCCCACTGTCTGACTTATACTGTTTTTAGAGCCCCCCCTCCCTCCTTAACATGGCCTGTAAGCGGCATCCCTTCCTCTCCAGGCAACACAGGTGAGCTCTTTGTGATGTCATGTCCGTTGCTCTCCACTTTCTCTGTGGAGGGAGGTCTACTGTCTGACTTATAATGTTTTTAGAGCCCCCCCTCCCTCCTTAACAAGGCCTATAAGCGGCATCCCTTCCTCTCCAGGCAACACAGGTGAGCTCTTTGTGCTGTCATGTCCGTTGCTCTCCACTTTCTCTGTGGAGGGAGGTCTACTGTCTGACTTATACTGTTTTTAGAGCCCCCCCTCCCTCCTTAACATGGCCTGTAAGCGGCATCCCTTCGTCTCCAGGCAACAGAGGTGAGCTCTTTGTGATGTCATGTCCGTTGCTCTCCACTTTCTCTGTGGAGGTAAGCCCACTGTCTGACTTATAATGTTTTTAGAGCCCCCCCTCCCTCCTTAACAAGGCCTGTAAGCGGCATCCCTTCCTCTCCAGGCAACAGAGGTGAGCTCTTTGTGATGTCATGTCCGTTGCTCTCCACTTTCTCTGTGGAGGGAGGTCTACTGTCTGACTTATAATGTTTTTAGAGCCCCCCCTCCCTCCTTAACAAGGCCTATAAGCGGCATCCCTTCCTCTCCAGGCAACACAGGTGAGCTCTTTGTGCTGTCATGTCCGTTGCTCTCCACTTTCTCTGTGGAGGGAGGTCTACTGTCTGACTTATACTGTTTTTAGAGCCCCCCCTCCCTCCTTAACATGGCCTGTAAGCGGCATCCCTTCGTCTCCAGGCAACAGAGGTGAGCTCTTTGTGATGTCATGTCCGTTGCTCTCCACTTTCTCTGTGGAGGTAAGCCCACTGTCTGACTTATAATGTTTTTAGAGCCCCCCCTCCCTCCTTAACATGGCCTGTAAGCGGCATCCCTTCCTCTCCAGGCAACACAGGTGAGCTCTTTGTGATGTCATGTCCGTTGCTCTCCACTTTCTCTGTGGAGGGAGGTCTACTGTCTGACTTATAATGTTTTTAGAGCCCCCCCTCCCTCCTTAACAAGGCCTATAAGCGGCATCCCTTCCTCTCCAGGCAACACAGGTGAGCTCTTTGTGCTGTCATGTCCGTTGCTCTCCACTTTCTCTGTGGAGGGAGGTCTACTGTCTGACTTATACTGTTTTTAGAGCCCCCCCTCCCTCCTTAACATGGCCTGTAAGCGGCATCCCTTCGTCTCCAGGCAACAGAGGTGAGCTCTTTGTGATGTCATGTCCGTTGCTCTCCACTTTCTCTGTGGAGGTAAGCCCACTGTCTGACTTATAATGTTTTTAGAGCCCCCCCTCCCTCCTTAACAAGGCCTGTAAGCGGCATCCCTTCCTCTCCAGGCAACAGAGGTGAGCTCTTTGTGATGTCATGTCCGTTGCTCTCCACTTTCTCTGTGGAGGTAAGCCCACTGTCTGACTTATAATGTTTTTAGAGTCCCCCCCACTCCTTAACAAGGCCTGTAAGCGGCATCCCTTCCTCTCCAGGCAACAAAGGTGAGCTCTTTGTGACGTCATGTCCGTTGCTCTCCACTTTCTCTGTGGAGGGAGGTCTTCTGTCTGACTTATATTGTTTTTAGAGCCCCCCCTCCCTCCTTAACAAGGCCTGTAAGCGGCATCCCTTCCTCTCCAGGCAACAGAGGTGAGCTCTTTGTGATGTCATGTCCGTTGCTCTCCACTTTCTCTGTGGAGGTAAGCCCACTGTCTGACTTATAATGTTTTTAGAGTCCCCCCCACTCCTTAACAAGGCCTGTAAGCGGCATCCCTTCCTCTCCAGGCAACAGAGGTGAGCTCTTTGTGATGTCATGTCCGTTGCTCTCCACTTACTCTATGGAGGTAGGTCCACTGTCTGACTTATAATGTTTTTAGAGCCCCCCCGCCCTCCTTAACAAGGCCTGTAAGCGGCATCCCTTCCTCTCCAGGCAACACAGGTGAGCTCTTTGTGATGTCATGTCCGTTGCTCTCCACTTTCTCTGTGGAGGTAAGCCCACTGTCTGACTTATAATGTTTTTAGAGTCCCCCCCACTCCTCAACAAGGCCTGTAAGCGGCATCCCTTCCTCTCCAGGCAACAAAGGTGAGCTCTTTGTGACGTCATGTCCGTTGCTCTCCACTTTCTCTGTGGAGGGAGGTCTACTGTCTGACTTATACTGTTTTTAGAGCCCTCCCTCCCTCCTTAACAAGGCCTGTAAGCGGCATCCCTTCCTCTCCAGGCAACAGAGGTGAGCTCTTTGTGATGTCATGTCCGTTGCTCTCCACTTTCTCTGTGGAGGTAAGCCCACTGTCTGACTTATAATGTTTTTAGAGTCCCCCCCACTCCTTAACAAGGCCTGTAAGCGGCATCCCTTCCTCTCCAGGCAACAGAGGTGAGCTCTTTGTGATGTCATGTCCGTTGCTCTCCACTTACTCTATGGAGGTAGGTCCACTGTCTGACTTATAATGTTTTTAGAGCCCCCCCCGCCCTCCTTAACAAGGCCTGTAAGCGGCATCCCTTCCTCTCCAGGCAACACAGGTGAGCTCTTTGTGATGTCATGTCCGTTGCTCTCCACTTTCTCTGTGGAGGTAGGTCCACTGTCTGACTTATAATGTTTTTAGAGTCCCCCCCCCCATAACAAGGCCTGTAAGCGGCATCCCTTCCTCTCCAGGCAACACAGGTGAGCTCTTTGTGATGTCATGTCCGTTGCTCTCCACTTTCTCTGTGGAGGTAAGCCCACTGTCTGACTTATAATGTTTTTAGAGCCCCCCCTCCCTCCTTAACAAGGCCTGTAAGCGGCATCCCTTCCTCTCCAGGCAACAGAGGTGAGCTCTTTGTGATGTCATGTCCGTTGCTCTCCACTTTCTCTGTGGAGGTAAGCCCACTGTCTGACTTATAATGTTTTTAGAGTCCCCCCCACTCCTCAACAAGGCCTGTAAGCGGCATCCCTTCCTCTCCAGGCAACAAAGGTGAGCTCTTTGTGACGTCATGTCCGGTGCTCTCCACTTTTTCTGTGGAGGGAGGTCTACTGTCTGACTTATACTGTTTTTAGAGCCCCCCCTCCCTCCTTAACGTGGCCTGTAAGCGGGATCCCTTCCTCTCCAGGCAACAGAGGTGAGCTCTTTGTGATGTCATGTCCGTTGCTCTCCACTTTCTCTGTGGAGGTAAGCCCACTGTCTGACTTATAATGTTTTTAGAGCCCCCCCTCCCTCCTTAACAAGGCCTGTAAGCGGCATCCCTTCCTCTCCAGGCAACAGAGGTGAGCTCTTTGTGATGTCATGTCCGTTGCTCTCCACTTTCTCTGTGGAGGGAGGTCTACTGTCTGACTTATAATGTTTTTAGAGTCCCCCCCACTCCTTAACAAGGCCTGTAAGCGGCATCCCTTCCTCTCCAGGCAACAAAGGTGAGCTCTTTGTGACGTCATGTCCGTTGCTCTCCACTTTCTCTGTGGAGGGAGGTCTACTGTCTGACTTATACTGTTTTTAGAGCCCCCCCTCCCTCCTTAACAAGGCCTGTAAGCGGCATCCCTTCCTCTCCAGGCAACAGAGGTGAGCTCTTTGTGATGTCATGTCCGTTGCTCTCCACTTTCTCTGTGGAGGTAAGCCCACTGTCTGACTTATAATGTTTTTAGAGTCCCCCCCACTCCTTAACAAGGCCTGTAAGTGGCATCCCTTCCTCTCCAGGCAACAGAGGTGAGCTCTTTGTGATGTCATGTCCGTTGCTCTCCACTTACTCTATGGAGGTAGGTCCACTGTCTGACTTATAATGTTTTTAGACGCCCCCCCCCCCCCATAACAAGGCCTGTAAGCGGCATCCCTTACTCTCCAGGCAACAGAGGTGAGCTCTTTGTGATGTCATGTCCGTTGCTCTCCACTTTCTGTGTGGAGGTACGCCCACTGTCTGACTTATAATGTTTTTAGAGTCCCCCCCCCTCCTTAACAAGGGGTGTAAGCGGCATCCCTTCCTCTCCAGGCAACAGAGGTGAGCTCTTTGTGATGTCATGTCCGTTGCTCTCCACTTTCTCTGTGGAGGGAGGTCTACTGTCTGACTTATAATGTTTTTAGAGCCCCCCCGCCCTCCTTAACAAGGCCTGTAAGCGGCATCCCTTCCTCTCCAGGCAACACAGGTGAGCTCTTTGTGATGTCATGTCCGTTGCTCTCCACTTTCTCTGTGGAGGGAGGTCTACTGTCTGACTTATACTGTTTTTAGAGCCCCCCCTCCCTCCTTAACAGGGCCTGTAAGCGGCATCCCTTCATCTCCAGGCAACAGAGGTGAGCTCTTTGTGATGTCATGTCCGTTGCTCTCCACTTTCTCTGTGGAGGGAGGTCTACTGTCTGACTTATAATGTTTGTAGAGCCCCCCCGCCCTCCTTAACAAGGCCTTTAAGCGGCATCCCTTCCTCTCCAGGCAACACAGGTGAGCTCTTTGTGATGTCATGTCCGTTGCTCTCCACTTTCTCTGTGGAGGGAGGTCTACTGTCTGACATATAATGTTTTTAGAGCCCCCCCACCCTCCTTAACAAGGCCTGTAAGCGGCATCCCTTCCTCTCCAGGCAACACAGGTGAGCTCTTTGTGACGTCATGTCCGTTGCTCTCCACTTTCTCTGTGGAGGGAGGTCTACTGTCTGACTTATACTGTTTTTAGAGCCCCCCCTCCCTCCTTAACAAGGCCTGTAAGCGGCATCCCTTCCTCTCCAGGCAACAGAGGTGAGCTCTTTGTGATGTCATGTCCGTTGCTCTCCACTTTCTCTGTGGAGGTAAGCCCACTGTCTGACTTATAATGTTTTTAGAGTCCCCCCCACTCCTTAACAAGGCCTGTAAGAGGCATCCCTTCCTCTCCAGGCAACAGAGGTGAGATCTTTGTGATGTCATGTCCGTTGCTCTCCACTTACTCTATGGAGGTAGGTCCACTGTCTGACTTATAATGTTTTTAGACGCCCCCCCCCCATAACAAGGCCTGTAAGCGGCATCCCTTACTCTCCAGGCAACAGAGGTGAGCTCTTTGTGATGTCATGTCCGTTGCTCTCCACTTTCTCTGTGGAGGGAGGTCTACTGTCTGACTTATAATGTTTTTAGAGCCCCCCCCGCCCTCCTTAACAAGGCCTGTAAGCGGCATCCCTTCCTCTCCAGGCAACACAGGTGAGCTCTTTGTGATGTCATGTCCGTTGCTCTCCACTTTCTCTGTGGAGGGAGGTCTACTGTCTGACTTATACTGTTTTTAGAGCCCCCCCTCCCTCCTTAACAGGGCCTGTAAGCGGCATCCCTTCATCTCCAGGCAACAGAGGTGAGCTCTTTGTGATGTCATGTCCGTTGCTCTCCACTTTCTCTGTGGAGGAAGGTCTACTGTCTGACTTATAATGTTTGTAGAGCCCCCCCGCCCTCCTTAACAAGGCCTTTAAGCGGCATCCCTTCCTCTCCAGGCAACACAGGTGAGCTCTTTGTGATGTCATGTCCGTTGATCTCCACTTTCTCTGTGGAGGGAGGTCTACTGTCTGACATATAATGTTTTTAGAGCCCCCCCGCCCTCCTTAACAAGGCCTGTAAGCGGCATCCCTTCCTCTCCAGGCAACACAGGTGAGCTCTTTGTGATGTCATGTCCGTTGCTCTCCACTTTCTCTGTGGAGGGAGGTCTACTGTCTGACTTATACTGTTTTTAGAGCCCCCCCTCCCTCCTTAACATGGCCTGTAAGCGGCATCCCTTCCTCTCCAGGCAACACAGGTGAGCTCTTTGTGATGTCATGTCCGTTGCTCTCCACTTTCTCTGTGGAGGTAAGCCCACTGTCTGACTTATAATGTTTTTAGAGCCCCCCCTCCCTCCTTAACAAGGCCTGTAAGCGACATTCCTTCCTCTCCAGGCAACAGAGGTGAGCTCTTTGTGATGTCATGTCCGTTGCTCTCCACTTTCTCTGTGGAGGTAAGCCCACTGTCTGACTTATAATGTTTTTAGAGTCCCCCCCACTCCTTAACAAGGCCTGTAAGCGGCATCCCTTCCTCTCCAGGCAACAAAGGTGAGCTCTTTGTGACGTCATGTCCGTTGCTCTCCACTTTCTCTGTGGAGGGAGGTCTACTGTCTGACTTATACTGTTTTTAGAGCCCCCCCTCCCTCCTTAACAAGGCCTGTAAGCGGCATCCCTTCCTCTCCAGGCAACAGAGGTGAGCTCTTTGTGATGTCATGTCCGTTGCTCTCCACTTTCTCTGTGGAGGTAAGCCCACTGTCTGACTTATAATGTTTTTAGAGTCCCCCCCACTCCTTAACAAGGCCTGTAAGCGGCATCCCTTCCTCTCCAGGCAACAGAGGTGAGCTCTTTGTGATGTCATGTCCGTTGCTCTCCACTTACTCTATGGAGGTAGGTCCACTGTCTGACTTATAATGTTTTTAGACGCCCCCCCCCCCCCCATAACAAGGCCTGTAAGCGTCATCCCTTACTCTCCAGGCAACAGAGTTGAGCTCTTTGTGATGTCATGTCCGTTGCTCTCCACTTTCTGTGTGGAGGTACGCCCACTGTCTGACTTATAATGTTTTTAGAGTCACCCCCCCTCCTTAACAAGGCGTGTAAGCGGCATCCCTTCCTCTCCAGGCAACAGAGGTGAGCTCTTTGTGATGTCATGTCCGTTGCTCTCCACTTTCTCTGTGGAGGGAGGTCTACTGTCTGACTTATAATGTTTTTAGAGCCCCCCCGCCCTCCTTAACAAGGCCTGTAAGCGGCATCCCTTCCTCTCCAGGCAACACAGGTGAGCTCTTTGTGATGTCATGTCCGTTGCTCTCCACTTTCTCTGTGGAGGGAGGTCTACTGTCTGACTTATACTGTTTTTAGAGCCCCCCCTCCCTCCTTAACAGGGCCTGTAAGCGGCATCCCTTCATCTCCAGGCAACAGAGGTGAGCTCTTTGTGATGTCATGTCCGTTGCTCTCCACTTTCTCTGTGGAGGGAGGTCTACTGTCTGACTTATAATGTTTGTAGAGCCCCCCCCGCCCTCCTTAACAAGGCCTTTAAGCGGCATCCCTTCCTCTCCAGGCAACACAGGTGAGCTCTTTGTGATGTCATGTCCGTTGCTCTCCACTTTCTCTGTGGAGGGAGGTCTACTGTCTGACATATAATGTTTTTAGAGCCCCCCCGCCCTCCTTAACAAGGCCTGTAAGCGGCATCCCTTCCTCTCCAGGCAACACAGGTGAGCTCTTTGTGATGTCATGTCCGTTGCTCTCCACTTTCTCTGTGGAGGGAGGTCTAATGTCTTTCTTATACTGTTTTTAGAGCCCCCCCTCCCTCCTTAACATGGCCTGTAAGCGGCATCCCTTCCTCTCCAGGCAACACAGGTGAGCTCTTTGTGATGTCATGTCCGTTGCTCTCCACTTTCTCTGTGGAGGTAAGCCCACTGTCTGACTTATAATGTTTTTAGAGCCCCCCCTCCCTCCTTAACAAGGCCTGTAAGCGACATTCCTTCCTCTCCAGGCAACAGAGGTGAGCTCTTTGTGATGTCATGTCCGTTGCTCTCCACTTTCTCTGTGGAGGTAAGCCCACTGTCTGACATATAATGTTTTTAGAGTCCCCCCCACTCCTTAACAAGGCCTGTAAGCGGCATCCCTTCCTCTCCAGGCAACAAAGGTGAGCTCTTTGTGACGTCATGTCCGTTGCTCTCCACTTTCTCTGTGGAGGGAGGTCTACTGTCTGACTTATACTGTTTTTAGAGCCCCCCCTCCCTCCTTAACAAGGCCTGTAAGCGGCATCCCTTCCTCTCCAGGCAACAGAGGTGAGCTCTTTGTGATGTCATGTCCGTTGCTCTCCACTTTCTCTGTGGAGGTAAGCCCACTGTCTGACTTATAATGTTTTTAGAGTCCCCCCCACTCCTTAACAAGGCCTGTAAGCGGCATCCCTTCCTCTCCAGGCAACAGAGGTGAGCTCTTTGTGATGTCATGTCCGTTGCTCTCCACTTACTCTATGGAGGTAGGTCCACTGTCTGACTTATAATGTTTTTAGACGCCCCCCCCCCCATAACAAGGCCTGTAAGCGGCATCCCTTACTCTCCAGGCAACAGAGTTGAGCTCTTTGTGATGTCATGTCCGTTGCTCTCCACTTTCTGTGTGGAGGTACGCCCACTGTCTGACTTATAATGTTTTTAGAGTCACCCCCCCTCCTTAACAAGGCGTGTAAGCGGCATCCCTTCCTCTCCAGGCAACAGAGGTGAGCTCTTTGTGATGTCATGTCCGTTGCTCTCCACTTTCTCTGTGGAGGGAGGTCTACTGTCTGACTTATAATGTTTTTAGAGCCCCCCCGCCCTCCTTTACAAGGCCTGTAAGCGGCATCCCTTCCTCTCCAGGCAACACAGGTGAGCTCTTTGTGATGTCATGTCCGTTGCTCTCCACTTTCTCTGTGGAGGGAGGTCTACTGTCTGACTTATACTGTTTTTAGAGCCCCCCCTCCCTCCTTAACAAGGCCTGTAAGCGGCATCCCTTCCTGTCCAGGCAACAGAGGTGAGCTCTTTGTGATGTCATGTCCGTTGCTCTCCACTTTCTCTGTGGAGGGAGGTCTACTGTCTGACTTATAATGTTTGTAGAGCCCCCCCGCCCTCCTTAACAAGGCCTGTAAGCGGCATCCCTTCCTCTCCAGGCAACACAGGTGAGCTCTTCGTGATGTCATGCCCGTTGCTCTCCACTTTCTCTGTGGAGGGAGGTCTACTGTCTGACTTATACTGTTTTTAGAGCCCCCCCTCCCTCCTTAACATGGCCTGTAAGCGGCATCCCTTCCTCTCCAGGCAACACAGGTGAGCTCTTTGTGATGTCATGTCCGTTGCTCTCCACTTTCTCTGTGGAGGTAAGCCCACTGTGTGACTTATAATGTTTTTAGAGCCCCCCCTCCCTCCTTAACAAGGCCTGTAAGCGGCATCCCTTCCTCTCCAGGCAACAGAGGTGAGCTCTTTGTGATGTCATGTCCGTTGCTCTCCACTTTCTCTGTGGAGGTAAGCCCACTGTCTGACTTATAATGTTTTTAGAGCCCCCCCCCCCACTCCTTAACAAGGCCTGTAAGCGGCATCCCTTCCTCTCCAGGCAACAAAGGTGAGCTCTTTGTGACGTCATGTCCGTTGCTCTCCACTTTCTCTGTGGAGGGAGGTCTACTGTCTGACATATACTGTTTTTAGAGCCCCCCCTCCCTCCTTAACAAGGCCTGTAAGCGGCATCCCTTACTCTCCAGGCAACAGAGGTGAGCTCTTTGTGATGTCATGTCCGTTGCTCTCCACTTTCTCTGTGGAGGTAAGCCCACTGTCTGACTTATAATGTTTTTAGAGTCCCCCCCCCACTCCTTAACAAGGCCTGTAAGCGGCATCCCTTCCTCTCCAGGCAACAGAGGTGAGCTCTTTGTGACGTCATGTCCGTTGCTCTCCACTTACTCTATGGAGGTAGGTCCACTGTCTGACTTATAATGTTTTTAGACGCCCCCCCCCCATAACAAGGCCTGTAAGCGGCATCCCTTACTCTCCAGGCAACAGAGTTGAGCTCTTTGTGATGTCATGTCCGTTGCTCTCCACTTTCTGTGTGGAGGTACGCCCACTGTCTGACTTATAAAGTTTGTAGAGTCCCCCCCCCTCCTTAACAAGGCGCGTAAGCGGCATCCCTTCCTCTCCAGGCAACAGAGGTGAGCTCTTTGTGATGTCATCTCCGTTGCTCTCCACTTTCTCTGTGGAGGGAGGTCTACTGTCTGACTTATAATGTTTTTAGAGCCCCCCCGCCCTCCTTAACAAGGCCTGTAAGCGGCATCCCTTCCTCTCCAGGCAACACAGGTGAGCTCTTTGTGATGTCATGTCCGTTGCTCTCCACTTTCTCTGTGGAGGGAGGTCTACTGTCTGACTTATACTGTTTTTAGAGCCCCCCCCCCTCCTTAACAAGGCGTGTAAGCGGCATCCCTTCCTCTCCAGGCAACAGAGGTGAGCTCTTTGTGATGTCATGTCCGTTGCTCTCCACTTACTCTATGGAGGTAGGTCCACTGTCTGACTTATAATGTTTTTAGACGCCCCCCCCCCATAACAAGGCCTGTAAGCGGCATCCCTTACTCTCCAGGCAACAGAGGTGAGCTCTTTGTGATGTCATGTCCGTTGCTCTCCACTTTCTGTGTGGAGGTACGCCCACTGTCTGACTTATAATGTTTTTAGAGTCCCCCCCACTCCTTAACAAGGCGTGTAAGCGGCATCCCTTCCTCTCCAGGCAACAGAGGTGAGCTCTTTGTGATGTCATGTCCGTTGCTCTCCACTTACTCTATGGAGGTAGGTCCACTGTCTGACTTATAATGTTTTTAGACGCCCCCCCCCCCCATAACAAGGCCTGTAAGCGGCATCCCTTCCTCTCCAGGCAACAGAGTTGAGCTCTTTGTGATGTCATGTCCGTTGCTCTCCACTTTCTGTGTGGAGGTATGCCCACTGTCTGACTTATAATGTTTTTAGAGTCCCCCCCCCCACTCCTTAACAAGGCCTGTAAGCGGCATCCCTTCCTCTCCAGGCAACAAAGGTGAGCTCTTTGTGACGTCATGTCCGTTGCTCTCCACTTTCTCTGTGGAGGGAGGTCTACTGTCTGACTTATACTGTTTTTAGAGCCCCCCCTCCCTCCTTAACAAGGCCTGTAAGCGGCATCCCTTCCTCTCCAGGCAACAGAGGTGAGCTCTTTGTGATGTCATGTCCGTTGCTCTCCACTTACTCTATGGAGGTAGGTCCACTGTCTGACTTATAATGTTTTTAGACGCCCCCCCCCCCATAACAAGGCCTGTAAGCGGCATCCCTTACTCTCCAGGCAACAGAGGTGAGCTCTTTGTGATGTCATGTCCGTTGCTCTCCACTTTCTGTGTGGAGGTACGCCCACTGTCTGACTTATAATGTTTTTAGAGTCCCCCCCCTCCTTAACAAGGCGTGTAAGCGGCATCCCTTCCTCTCCAGGCAACAGAGGTGAGCTCTTTGTGATGTCATGTCCGTTGCTCTCCACTTTCTCTGTGGAGGGAGGTCTACTGTCTGACTTATAATGTTTTTAGAGCCCCCCCTCCCTCCTTAACATGGCCTGTAAGCGGCATCCCTTCCTCTCCAGGCAACACAGGTGAGCTCTTTGTGATGTCATGTCCGTTGCTCTCCACTTTCTCTGTGGAGGTAAGCCCACTGTCTGACTTATAATGTTTTTAGAGTCCCCCCCCCCCTCCTTAACAAGGCCTGTAAGCGGCATCCCTTCCTCTCCAGGCAACAGAGGTGAGCTCTTTGTGATGTCATGTCCGTTGCTCTCCACTTTCTCTGTGGAGGGAGGTCTACTGTCTGACTTATAATGTTTTTAGAGCCCCCCCTCCCTCCTTAACATGGCCTGTAAGCGGCATCCCTTCCTCTCCAGGCAACAGAGGTGAGCTCTTTGTGATGTCATGTCCGTTGCTCTCCACTTTCTCTGTGGAGGTAAGCCCACTGTCTGACTTATAATGTTTTTAGAGTCCCCCCCACTCCTTAACAAGGCCTGTAAGCGGCATCCCTTCCTCTCCAGGCAACAAAGGTGAGCTCTCTGTGATGTCATGTCCGTTGCTCTCCACTTTCTCTGTGGAGGGAGGTCTACTGTCTGACTTATACTGTTTTTAGAGCCCCCCCTCCCTCCTTAACAAGGCCTGTAAGCGGCATCCCTTCCTCTCCAGGCAACAGAGGTGAGCTCTTTGTGATGTCATGTCCGTTGCTCTCCACTTTCTCTGTGGAGGTAAGCCCACTGTCTGACTTATAATGTTTTTAGAGTCCCCCCCACTCCTTAACAAGGCGTGTAAGCGGCATCCCTTCCTGTCCAGGCAACAGAGGTGAGCTCTTTGTGATGTCATGTCCGTTGCTCTCCACTTACTCTATGGATGTAGGTCCACTGTCTGACTTATAATGTTTTTAGACGCCCCCCCCCCCATAACAAGGCCTGTAAGCGGCATCCCTTACTCTCCAGGCAACAGAGGTGAGCTCTTTGTGATGTCATGTCCGTTGCTCTCCACTTTCTGTGTGGAGGTACGCCCACTGTCTGATTTATAATGTTTTTAGAGTCCCCCCCCCTCCTTAACAAGGCGTGTAAGCGGCATCCCTTCCTCTCCAGGCAACAGAGGTGAGCTCTTTGTGATGTCATGTCCGTTGCTCTCCACTTTCTCTGTGGAGGGAGGTCTACTGTCTGACTTATAATGTTTTTAGAGCCCCCCCGCCCTCCTTAACAAGGCCTGTAAGCGGCATCTCTTCCTCTCCAGGCAACACAGGTGAGCTCTTTGTGATGTCATGTCCGTTGCTCTCCACTTTCTCTGTGGAGGGAGGTCTACTGTCTGACTTATAATGTTTGTAGAGCCCCCCCGCCCTCCTTAACAAGGCCTGTAAGCGGCATCCCTTCCTCTCCAGGCAACACAGGTGAGCTCTTTGTGATGTCATGTCCGTTGCTCTCCACTTACTCTATGGAGGTAGGTCCACTGTCTGACTTATAATGTTTTTAGACTCCCCCCCCCCATAACAAGGCCTGTAAGCGGCATCCCTTACTCCTCAGGCAACACAGGTGAGCTCTTTGTGATGTCATGTCCGTTGCTCTCCACTTTGGAGGGAGGTCTACAGTCTAACTTATACTGTTTTTAGAGCCCCCCCTCCCTCCTTAACAAGGCCTGTAAGCGGCATCCCTTCCTCTCCAGGCAACACAGGTGAGCTCTTTGTGATGTCATGTCCGTTGCTCTCCACTTTCTCTGTGGAGGGAGGTCTACTGTCTGACTTATACTGTTTTTAGAGCCCCCCTCCCTCCTTAACAAGGCCTGTAAGCGGCATCCCTTCCTCTCCAGGCAACACAGGTGAGCTCTTTGTGATGTCATGTCCGTTGCTCTCCACTTTCTCTGTGGAGGGAGGTCTACTGTCTGACTTATACTGTTTTTAGAGCCCCCCCTCCCTCCTTAACATGGCCTGTAAGCGGCATCCCTTCCTCTCCAGGCAACACAGGTGAGCTCTTTGTGATGTCATGTCCGTTGCTCTCCACTTTCTCTGTGGAGGTAAGCCCACTGTCTGACTTATAATGTTTTTAGAGCCCCCCCTCCCTCCTTAACAAGGCCTGTAAGCGGCATCCCTTCCTCTCCAGGCAACAGAGGTGAGCTCTTTGTGATGTCATGTCCGTTGCTCTCCACTTTCTCTGTGGAGGTAAGCCCACTGTCTGACTTATAATGTTTTTAGAGTCCCCCCCACTCCTTAACAAGGCCTGTAAGCGGCATCCCTTCCTCTCCAGGCAACAAAGGTGAGCTCTTTGTGACGTCATGTCCGTTGCTCTCCACTTTTTCTGTGGAGGGAGGTCTACTGTCTGACTTATACTGTTTTTAGAGCCCCCCCTCCCTCCTTAACATGGCCTGTAAGCGGCATCCCTTCCTCTCCAGGCAACACAGGTGAGCTCTTTGTGATGTCATGTCCGTTGCTCTCCACTTTCTCTGTGGAGGTAAGCCCACTGTCTGACTTATAATGTTTTTAGAGCCCCCCCTCCCTCCTTAACAAGGCCTGTAAGCGGCATCCCTTCCTCTCCAGGCAACAGAGGTGAGCTCTTTGTGATGTCATGTCCGTTGCTCTCCACTTTCTCTGTGGAGGTAAGCCCACTGTCTGACTTATAATGTTTTTAGAGTCCCCCCCACTCCTTAACAAGGCCTGTAAGCGGCATCCCTTCCTCTCCAGGCAACAGAGGTGAGCTCTTTGTGATGTCATGTCCGTTGCTCTCCACTTACTCTATGGAGGTAGGTCCACTGTCTGACTTATAATGTTTTGAGAGCCCCCCCGCCCTCCTTAACAAGGCCTGTAAGCGGCATCCCTTCCTCTCCAGGCAACACAGGTGAGCTCTTTGTGATGTCATGTCCGTTGCTCTCCACTTTCTCTGTGGAGGTAGGTCCACTGTCTGACTTATAATGTTTTTAGAGTCCCCCCCCCCCATAACAAGGCCTGTAAGCGGCATCCCTTCCTCTCCAGGCAACAGAGGTGAGCTCTTTGTGATGTCATGTCCGTTGCTCTCCACTTACTCTATGGAGGTAGGTCCACTGTCTGACTTATAATGTTTTTAGACTCCCCCCCCCCCATAACAAGGCCTGTAAGCGGCATCTCTTACTCTCCAGGCAACAGAGGTGAGCTCTTTGTGATGTCATGTCCGTTGCTCTCCACTTTTTGTGTGGAGGTACGCCCACTGTCTGACTTATAATGTTTTTAGAGTCCCCCTCCCTCCTTAACAAGGCCTGTAAGCGGCATCCCTTCCTCTCCAGGCAACAGAGGTGAGCTCTTTGTGATGTCATGTCCGTTGCTCTCCACTTTCTCTATGGAGGTACGTCCACTGTCTGACTTATAATGTTTTTAGAGTCCCCCCCCCTCCTTAACAAGGCCTGTGAGCGGCATCCCTTCCTCTCCAGGCAACAGAGGTGAGCTCTTTGTGATGTCATGTCCGTTGCTCTCCACTTTATCTGTGGAGGTCAGCCCACTGTCTGACTTATAATGTTTTTAGAGTCCCCCCCCCCTCCTTAACAAGGCGTGTAAGCGGCATCCCTTCCTCTCCAGGCAACAGAGGTGAGCTCTTTGTGATGTCATGTCCGTTGCTCTCCACTTTCTCTGTGGAGGGAGGTCTACTGTCTGACTTATAATGTTTTTAGAGCCCCCCCGCCCTCCTTAACAAGGCCTGTAAGCGGCATCCCTTCCTCTCCAGGCAACACAGGTGAGCTCTTTGTGATGTCATGTCCGTTGCTCTCCACTTTCTCTGTGGAGGGAGGTCTACTGTCTGACTTATACTGTTTTTAGAGCCCCCCCTCCCTCCTTAACATGGCCTGTAAGCGGCATCCCTTCCTCTCCAGGCAACACAGGTGATCTCTTTGTGATGTCATGTCCGTTGCTCTCCACTTTCTCTGTGGAGGTAAGCCCACTGTCTGACTTATAATGTTTTTAGAGCCCCCCCTCCCTCCTTAACAAGGCCTGTAAGCGGCATCCCTTCCTCTCCAGGCAACAGAGGTGAGCTCTTTGTGATGTCATGTCCGTTGCTCTCCACTTTCTCTGTGGAGGTAAGCCCACTGTCTGACTTATAATGTTTTTTGAGTCCCCCCCACTCCTTAACAAGGCCTGTAAGCGGCATCCCTTCCTCTCCAGGCAACAAAGGTGAGCTCTTTGTGACGTCATGTCCGTTGCTCTCCACTTTCTCTGTGGAGGGAGGTCTACTGTCTGACTTATAATGTTTTTAGAGTCCCCCCCACTCCTTAACAAGGCCTGTAAGTGGCATCCCTTCCTCTCCAGGCAACAGAGGTGAGCTCTTTGTGATGTCATGTCCGTTGCTCTCCACTTTCTCTGTGGAGGTAAGCCCACTGTTTGACTTATAATGTTTTTAGAGTCCCCCCCACTCCTTAACAAGGCCTGTAAGTGGCATCCCTTCCTCCCCAGGCAACAGAGGTGAGCTCTTTGTGATGTCATGTCCGTTGCTCTCCACTTACTCTATGGAGGTAGGTCCACTGTCTGACTTATAATGTTTTTAGACGCCCCCCCCCCCCATAACAAGGCCTGTAAGCGGCATCCCTTACTCTCCAGGCAACAGAGGTGAGCTCTTTGTGATGTCATGTCCGTTGCTCTCCACTTTCTGTGTGGAGGTACGCCCACTGTCTGACTTATAATGTTTTTAGAGTCCCCCCCCCTCCTTAACAAGGCGTGTAAGCGGCATCCCTTCCTCTCCAGGCAACACAGGTGAGCTCTTTGTGATGTCATGTCCGTTGCTCTCCACTTTCTCTGTGGAGGGAGGTCTACTGTCTGACTTATACTGTTTTTAGAGCGCCCCCTCCCTCCTTAACAAGGCCTGTAAGCGGCATCCCTTCCTCTCCAGGCAACAGAGGTGAGCTCTTTGTGATGTCATGTCCGTTGCTCTCCACTTACTCTATGGAGGTAGGTCCACTGTCTGACTTATAATGTTTTTAGAGTCCCCCCCCCTCCTTAACAAGGCGTGTAAGCGGCATCCCTTCCTCTCCAGGCAACAGAGGTGAGCTCTTTGTGATGTCATGTCCGTTGCTCTCCACTTTCTCTGTGGAGGGAGGTCTACTGTCTGACTTATAATGTTTTTAGAGCCCCCCCGCCCTCCTTAACAAGGCCTGTAAGCGGCATCCCTTCCTCTCCAGGCAACAGAGGTGAGCTCTTTGTGATGTCATGTCCGTTGCTCTCCACTTTCTCTGTGGAGGGAGGTCCACTGTCTGACTTATAATGTTTTTAGAGTCCCCCCCCTCCTTAACAAGGCCTGTGAGCGGCATCCCTTCCTCTCCAGGCAACAGAGGTGAGCTCTTTGTGATGTCATGTCCGTTGCTCTCCACTTTATCTGTGGAGGGAGGTCTACTGTCTGACTTATACTGTTTTTAGAGCCCCCCCTCCCTCCTTAACATGGCCTGTAAGCGGCATCCCTTCCTCTCCAGGCAACACAGGTGAGCTCTTTGTGATGTCATGTCCGTTGCTCTCCACTTTCTCTGTGGAGGTAAGCCCACTGTCTGACTTATAATGTTTTTAGAGCCCCCCCTCCCTCCTTAACAAGGCCTGTAAGCGGCATCCCTTCCTCTCCAGGCAACAGAGGTGAGCTCTTTGTGATGTCATGTCCGTTGCTCTCCACTTTCTCTGTGGAGGTAAGCCCACTGTCTGACTTATAATGTTTTTAGAGTCCCCCCCACTCCTTAACAAGGCCTGTAAGCGGCATCCCTTCCTCTCCAGGCAACAGAGGTGAGCTCTTTGTGATGTCATGTCCGTTGCTCTCCACTTACTCTATGGAGGTAGGTCCACTGTCTGACTTATAATGTTTTTAGAGCCCCCCCGCCCTCCTTAACAAGGCCTGTAAGCGGCATCCCTTCCTCTCCAGGCAACACAGGTGAGCTCTTTGTGATGTCATGTCCGTTGCTCTCCACTTTCTCTGTGGAGGTAGGTCCACTGTCTGACTTATAATGTTTTTAGAGTCCCCCCCCCCCCATAACAAGGCCTGTAAGCGGCATCCCTTCCTCTCCAGGCAACAGAGGTGAGCTCTTTGTGATGTCATGTCCGTTGCTCTCCACTTACTCTATGGAGGTAGGTCCACTGTCTGACTTATAATGTTTTTAGACTCCCCCCCCCCCATAACAAGGCCTGTAAGCGGCATCTCTTACTCTCCAGGCAACAGAGGTGAGCTCTTTGTGATGTCATGTCCGTTGCTCTCCACTTTTTGTGTGGAGGTAGGTCCACTGTCTGACTTATAATGTTTTTAGAGTCCCCCTCCCTCCTTAACAAGGCCTGTAAGCGGCATCCCTTCCTCTCCAGGCAACAGAGGTGAGCTCTTTGTGATGTCATGTCCGTTGCTCTCCACTTTCTCTGTGGAGGTAGGTCCACTGTCTGACTTATAATGTTTTTAGAGTCCCCCTCCCTCCTTAACAAGGCCTGTAAGCGGCATCCCTTCCTCTCCAGGCAACAGAGGTGAGCTCTTTGTGATGTCATGTCCGTTGCTCTCCACTTTCTCTATGGAGGTACGTCCACTGTCTGACTTATAATGTTTTTAGAGTCCCCCCCCCTCCTTAACAAGGCCTGTGAGCGGCATCCCTTCCTCTCCAGGCAACAGAGGTGAGCTCTTTGTGATGTCATGTCCGTTGCTCTCCACTTTATCTGTGGAGGTCAGCCCACTGTCTGACTTATAATGTTTTTAGAGTCCCCCCCCCTCCTTAACAAGGCGTGTAAGCGGCATCCCTTCCTCTCCAGGCAACAGAGGTGAGCTCTTTGTGATGTCATGTCCGTTGCTCTCCACTTTCTCTGTGGAGGGAGGTCTACTGTCTGACTTATAATGTTTTTAGAGCCCCCCCGCCCTCCTTAACAAGGCCTGTAAGCGGCATCCCTTCCTCTCCAGGCAACACAGGTGAGCTCTTTGTGATGTCATGTCCGTTGCTCTCCACTTTCTCTGTGGAGGGAGGTCTACTGTCTGACTTATACTGTTTTTAGAGCCCCCCCTCCCTCCTTAACATGGCCTGTAAGCGGCATCCCTTCCTCTCCAGGCAACACAGGTGATCTCTTTGTGATGTCATGTCCGTTGCTCTCCACTTTCTCTGTGGAGGTAAGCCCACTGTCTGACTTATAATGTTTTTAGAGCCCCCCCTCCCTCCTTAACAAGGCCTGTAAGCGGCATCCCTTCCTCTCCAGGCAACAGAGGTGAGCTCTTTGTGATGTCATGTCCGTTGCTCTCCACTTTCTCTGTGGAGGTAACCCCACTGTCTGACTTATAATGTTTTTTGAGTCCCCCCCACTCCTTAACAAGGCCTGTAAGCGGCATCCCTTCCTCTCCAGGCAACAAAGGTGAGCTCTTTGTGACGTCATGTCCGTTGCTCTCCACTTTCTCTGTGGAGGGAGGTCTACTGTCTGACTTATAATGTTTTTAGAGTCCCCCCCACTCCTTAACAAGGCCTGTAAGTGGCATCCCTTCCTCTCCAGGCAACAGAGGTGAGCTCTTTGTGATGTCATGTCCGTTGCTCTCCACTTTCTCTGTGGAGGTAAGCCCACTGTTTGACTTATAATGTTTTTAGAGACCCCCCCACTCCTTAACAAGGCCTGTAAGTGGCATCCCTTCCTCCCCAGGCAACAGAGGTGAGCTCTTTGTGATGTCATGTCCGTTGCTCTCCACTTACTCTATGGAGGTAGGTCCACTGTCTGACTTATAATGTTTTTAGACGCCCCCCCCCCCCATAACAAGGCCTGTAAGCGGCATCCCTTACTCTCCAGGCAACAGAGGTGAGCTCTTTGTGATGTCATGTCCGTTGCTCTCCACTTTCTGTGTGGAGGTACGCCCACTGTCTGACTTATAATGTTTTTAGAGTCCCCCCCCCTCCTTAACAAGGCGTGTAAGCGGCATCCCTTCCTCTCCAGGCAACACAGGTGAGCTCTTTGTGATGTCATGTCCGTTGCTCTCCACTTTCTCTGTGGAGGGAGGTCTACTGTCTGACTTATACTGTTTTTAGAGTGCCCCCTCCCTCCTTAACAAGGCCTGTAAGCGGCATCCCTTCCTCTCCAGGCAACAGAGGTGAGCTCTTTGTGATGTCATGTCCGTTGCTCTCCACTTACTCTATGGAGGTAGGTCCACTGTCTGACTTATAATGTTTTTAGAGTCCCCCCCCCTCCTTAACAAGGCGTGTAAGCGGCATCCCTTCCTCTCCAGGCAACAGAGGTGAGCTCTTTGTGATGTCATGTCCGTTGCTCTCCACTTTCTCTGTGGAGGGAGGTCTACTGTCTGACTTATAATGTTTTTAGAGCCCCCCCGCCCTCCTTAACAAGGCCTGTAAGCGGCATCCCTTCCTCTCCAGGCAACAGAGGTGAGCTCTTTGTGATGTCATGTCCGTTGCTCTCCACTTTCTCTGTGGAGAGAGGTCCACTGTCTGACTTATAATGTTTTTAGAGTCCCCCCCCTCCTTAACAAGGCCTGTGAGCGGCATCCCTTCCTCTCCAGGCAACAGAGGTGAGCTCTTTGTGATGTCATGTCCGTTGCTCTCCACTTTATCTGTGGAGGTCAGCCCACTGTCTGACATAATGTTTTTAGAGTCCCCCCCCCTCCTTAACAAGGCGTGTAAGCGGCATCCCTTCCTCTCCAGGCAACAGAGGTGAGCTCTTTGTGATGTCATGTCCGTTGCTCTCCACTTTCTCTGTGGAGGGAGGTCTACTGTCTGACTTACAATGTTTTTAGAGCCCCCCCGCCCTCCTTAACAAGGCCTGTAAGCGGCATCCCTTCCTCTCCAGGCAACACAGGTGAGCTCTTTGTGATGTCATGTCCGTTGCTCTCCACTTTCTCTGTGGAGGGAGGTCTACTGTCTGACTTATACTGTTTTTAGAGCCCCCCCTCCCTCCTTAACATGGCCTGTAAGCGGCATCCCTTCCTCTCCAGGCAACACAGGTGAGCTCTTTGTGATGTCACGTCCGTTGCTCTCCACTTTCTCTGTGGAGGTAAGCCCACTGTCTGACTTATAATGTTTTTAGAGCCCCCCCTCCCTCCTTAACAAGGCCTGTAAGCGGCATCCCTTCCTCTCCAGGCAACAGAGGTGAGCTCTTTGTGATGTCATGTCCGTTGCTCTCCACGTTCTCTGTGGAGGTAAGCCCACTGTCTGACTTATAATGTTTTTAGAGTCCCCCCCACTCCTTAACAAGGCCTGTAAGCGGCATCCCTTCCTCTCCAGGCAACAAAGGTGAGCTCTTTGTGACGTCATGTCCGTTGCTCTCCACTTTCTCTGTGGAGGGAGGTCTACTGTCTGACTTATACTGTTTTTAGAGCCCCCCCTCCCTCCTTAACAAGGCCTGTAAGCGGCATCCCTTCCTCTCCAGGCAACAGAGGTGAGCTCTTTGTGATGTCATGTCCGTTGCTCTCCACTTTCTCTGTGGAGGTAAGCCCACTGTTTGACTTATAATGTTTTTAGAGTCCCCCCCACTCCTTAACAAGGCCTGTAAGTGGCATCCCTTCTTCTCCAGGCAACAGAGGTGAGCTCTTTGTGATGTCATGTCCGTTGCTCTCCACTTACTCTATGGAGGTAGGTCCACTGTCTGACTTATAATGTTTTTAGACGCCCCCCCCCCCATAACAAGGCCTGTAAGCGGCATCCCTTACTCTCCAGGCAACAGAGGTGAGCTCTTTGTGATGTCATGTCCGTTGCTCTCCACTTTCTGTGTGGAGGTACGCCCACTGTCTGACTTATAATGTTTTTAGAGTCCCCCCCCTCCTTAACAAGGCCTGTGAGCGGCATCCCTTCCTCTCCAGGCAACAGAGGTGAGCTCTTTGTGATGTCATGTCCGTTGCTCTCGACTTTCTCTGTGGAGGTAGGTCCACTGTCTGACTTATAATGTTTTTAGAGTCCCCCCCATTCCTTAACAAGGCCTGTAAGCGGCATCCCTTCCTCTCCAGGCAACAGAGGTGAGCTCTTTGTGATGTCATGTCCGTTGCTCTCCACTTTCTCTGTGGAGGTAAGCCCACTGTCTGACTTATAATGTTTTTAGAGTCCCCCCCACTCCTTAACAAGGCCTGTAAGCGGCATCCCTTCCTCTCCAGGCAACAAAGGTGAGCTCTTTGTGATGTCATGTCCGTTGCTCTCCACTTTATCTGTGGAGGTCAGCCCACTGTCTGACTTATAATGTTTTTAGAGTCCCCCCCCTCCTTAACAAGGCGTGTAAGCGGCATCCCTTCCTCTCCAGGCAACAGAGGTGAGCTCTTTGTGATGTCATGTCCGTTGCTCTCCACTTTCTCTGTGGAGGTAAGCCCACTGTTTGACTTATAATGTTTTTAGAGTCCCCCCCACTCCTTAACAAGGCCTGTAAGTGGCATCCCTTCCTCTCCAGGCAACAGAGGTGAGCTCTTTGTGATGTCATGTCCGTTGCTCTCCACTTACTCTATGGAGGTAGGTCCACTGTCTGACTTATAATGTTTTTAGACGCCCCCCCCCCCATAACAAGGCCTGTAAGCGGCATCCCTTACTCTCCAGGCAACAGAGGTGAGCTCTTTGTGATGTCATGTCCGTTGCTCTCCACTCTCTGTGTGGAGGTACGCCCACTGTCTGACTTATAATGTTTTTAGAGTCCCCCCCCCCTCCTTAACAAGGCGTGTAAGCGGCATCCCTTCCTCTCCAGGCAACAGAGGTGAGCTCTTTGTGATGTCATGTCCGTTGCTCTCCACTTTCTCTGTGGAGGGAGGTCTACTGTCTGACTTATAATGTTTTTAGAGCCCCCCCGCCCTCCTTACAAGGCCTGTAAGCGGCATCCCTTCCTCTCCAGGCAACAGAGGTGAGCTCTTTGTGATGTCATGTCCGTTGCTCTCCACTTTCTCTGTGGAGGGAGGTCCACTGTCTGACTTATAATGTTTTTAGAGTCCCCCCCCTCCTTAACAAGGCCTGTGAGCGGCATCCCTTCCTCTCCAGGCAACAGAGGTGAGCTCTTTGTGATGTCATGTCCGTTGCTCTCCACTTTATCTGTGGAGGTCAGCCCACTGTCTGACTTATAATGTTTTTAGAGTCCCCCCCCCTCCTTAACAAGGCGTGTAAGCGGCATCCCTTCCTCTCCAGGCAACAGAGGTGAGCTCTTTGTGATGTCATGTCCGTTGCTCTCCACTTTCTCTGTGGAGGGAGGTCTACTGTCTGACTTACAATGTTTTTAGAGCCCCCCCGCCCTCCTTAACAAGGCCTGTAAGCGGCATCCCTTCCTCTCCAGGCAACACAGGTGAGCTCTTTGTGATGTCATGTCCGTTGCTCTCCACTTTCTCTGTGGAGGGAGGTCTACTGTCTGACTTATACTGTTTTTAGAGCCCCCCCTCCCTCCTTAACATGGCCTGTAAGCGGCTTCCCTTCCTCTCCAGGCAACACAGGTGAGCTCTTTGTGATGTCATGTCCGTTGCTCTCCACTTTCTCTGTGGAGGTAAGCCCACTGTCTGACTTATAATGTTTTTAGAGCCCCCCCTCCCTCCTTAACAAGGCCTGTAAGCGGCATCCCTTCCTCTCCAGGCAACAGAGGTGAGCTCTTTGTGATGTCATGTCCGTTGCTCTCCACGTTCTCTGTGGAGGTAAGCCCACTGTCTGACTTATAATGTTTTTAGAGTCCCCCCCACTCCTTAACAAGGCCTGTAAGCGGCATCCCTTCCTCTCCAGGCAACAAAGGTGAGCTCTTTGTGACGTCATGTCCGTTGCTCTCCACTTTCTCTGTGGAGGGAGGTCTACTGTCTGACTTATACTGTTTTTAGAGCCCCCCCTCCCTCCTTAACAAGGCCTGTAAGCGGCATCCCTTCCTCTCCAGGCAACAGAGGTGAGCTCTTTGTGATGTCATGTCCGTTGCTCTCCCCTTTCTCTGTGGAGGTAAGCCCACTGTTTGACTTATAATGTTTTTAGAGTCCCCCCCACTCCTTAACAAGGCCTGTAAGTGGCATCCCTTCTTCTCCAGGCAACAGAGGTGAGCTCTTTGTGATGTCATGTCCGTTGCTCTCCACTTACTCTATGGAGGTAGGTCCACTGTCTGACTTATAATGTTTTTAGACGCCCCCCCCCCCATAACAAGGCCTGTAAGCGGCATCCCTTACTCTCCAGGCAACAGAGGTGAGCTCTTTGTGATGTCATGTCCGTTGCTCTCCACTTTCTGTGTGGAGGTACGCCCACTGTCTGACTTATAATGTTTTTAGAGTCCCCCCCCTCCTTAACAAGGCCTGTGAGCGGCATCCCTTCCTCTCCAGGCAACAGAGGTGAGCTCTTTGTGATGTCATGTCCGTTGCTCTCCACTTTATCTGTGGAGGTCAGCCCACTGTCTGACTTATAATGTTTTTAGAGTCCCCCCCCTCCTTAACAAGGCGTGTAAGCGGCATCCCTTCCTCTCCAGGCAACAGAGGTGAGCTCTTTGTGATGTCATGTCCGTTGCTCTCCACTTTCTCTGTGGAGGTAAGCCCACTGTCTGACTTATAATGTTTTTAGAGTCCCCCCCCCTCCTTAACAAGGCGTGTAAGCGGCATCCCTTCCTCTCCAGGCAACAGAGGTGAGCTCTTTGTGATGTCATGTCCGTTGCTCTCCACTTTCTCTGTGGAGGGAGGTCTACTGTCTGACTTATAATGTTTTTAGAGCCCCCCCGCCCTCCTTAACAAGGCCTGTAAGCGGCATCCCTTCCTCTCCAGGCAACAGAGGTGAGCTCTTTGTGATGTCATGTCCGTTGCTCTCCACTTTCTCTGTGGAGGGAGGTCTACTGTCTGACTTATACTGTTTTTAGAGCCCCCCCCTCCCTCCTTAACAAGGCCTGTAAGCGGCATCCCTTCCTCTCCAGGCAACAGAGGTGAGCTCTTTGTGATGTCATGTCCGTTGCTCTCCACTTTCTCTGTGGAGGGAGGTCTACTGTCTGACTTATAATGTTTGTAGAGCCCCCCCGCCCTCCTTAACAAGGCCTGTAAGCGGCATCCCTTCCTCTCCAGGCAACACAGGTGAGCTCTTTGTGATGTCATGTCCGTAGCTCTCCACTTTCTCTGTGGAGGGAGGTCTACTGTCTGACTTATACTGTTTTTAGAGCCCCCCCTCCCTCCTTAACAAGGCCTGTAAGCGGCATCCCTTCCTCTCCAGGCAACACAGGTGAGCTCATTGTGATGTCATGTCCGTTGCTCTCCACTTTCTCTGTGGAGGGAGGTCTACTGTCTGACTTATAATGTTTTTAGAGCCCCCCCTCCCTCCTTAACAAGGCCTGTAAGCGGCATCCCTTCCTCTCCAGGCAACAGAGGTGAGCTCTTTGTGATGTCATGTCCGTTGCTCTCCACTTTCTCTGTGGAGGTAAGCCCACTGTCTGACTTATAATGTTTTTAGAGTCCCCCCCACTCCTTAACAAGGCCTGTAAGCGGCATCCCTTCCTCTCCAGGCAACAAAGGTGAGCTCTTTGTGACGTCATGTCCGTTGCTCTCCACTTTCTCTGTGGAGGGAGGTCTACTGTCTGACTTATACTGTTTTTAGAGCCCCCCCTCCCTCCTTAACAAGGCCTGTAAGCGGCATCCCTTCCTCTCCAGGCAACAGAGGTGAGCTCTTTGTGATGTCATGTCCGTTGCTTTCCACTTTCTCTGTGGAGGTAAGCCCACTGTCTGACTTATAATGTTTTTAGAGTCCCCCCCACTCCTTAACAAGGCCTGTAAGCGGCATCCCTTCCTCTCCAGGCAACAGAGGTGAGCTCTTTGTGATGTCATGTCCGTTGCTCTCCACTTTCTCTGTGGAGGTAAGCCCACTGTCTGACTTATAATGTTTTTAGAGTCCCCCCCACTCCTTAACAAGGCCTGTAAGCGGCATCCCTTCCTTTCCAGGCAACAGAGGTGAGCTCTTTGTTATGTCATGTCCGTTGCTCTCCACTTACTCTATGGAGGTAGGTCCACTGTCTGACTTATAATGTTTTTAGACGCCCCCCCCCCCCATAACAAGGCCTGTAAGCGGCATCCCTTACTCTCCAGGCAACACAGTTGAGCTCTTTGTGATGTCATGTCCGTTGCTCTCCACTTTCTGTGTGGAGGTACGCCCACTGTCTGACTTATAATGTTTTTAGAGTCCCCCCCCCCTCCTTAACAAGGCGTGTAAGCGGCATCCCTTCCTCTCCAGGCAACAGAGGTGAGCTCTTTGTGATGTCATGTCCGTTGCTCTCCACTTTCTCTGTGGAGGGAGGTCTACTGTCTGACTTATAATGTTTGTAGAGCCCCCCCGCCCTCCTTAACAAGGCCTGTAAGCGGCATCCCTTCCTCTCCAGGCAACACAGGTGAGCTCTTTGTGATGTCATGTCCGTTGCTCTCCACTTTCTCTGTGGAGGGAGGTCTACTGTCTGACTTATAATGTTTTAAGAGCCCCCCCGCCCTCCTTAACAAGGCCTGTAAGCGGCATCCCTTCCTCTCCAGGCAACACAGGTGAGCTCTTTGTGATGTCATGTCTGTTGCTCTCCACTTTCTCTGTGGAGGGAGGTCTACTGTCTGACTTATAATGTTTTAAGAGCCCCCCCGCCCTCCTTAACAAGGCCTGTAAGCGGCATCCCTTCCTCTCCAGGCAACACAGGTGAGCTCTTTGTGATGTCATGTCCGTTGCTCTCCACTTTCTCTGTGGAGGTAAGCCCACTGTCTGACTTATAATGTTTTTAGAGTCCCCCCCACTCCTTAACAAGGCCTGTAAGCGGCATCCCTTCCTTTCCAGGCAACAGAGGTGAGCTCTTTGTGATGTCATGTCCGTTGCTCTCCACTTACTCTATGGAGGTAGGTCCACTGTCTGACTTATAATGTTTTTAGACGCCCCCCCCCATAACAAGGCCTGTAAGCGGCATTCCTTCCTCTCCAGGCAACAGAGGTGAGCTCTTTGTGATGTCATGTCCGTTGCTCTCCACTTTCTCTGTGGAGGGAGGTCTACTGTCTGACTTATAATGTTTTAAGAGCCCCCCCGCCCTCCTTAACAAGGCCTGTAAGCGGCATCCCTTCCTCTCCAGGCAACACAGGTGAGCTCTTTGTGATGTCATGTCCGTTGCTCTCCACTTTCTCTGTGGAGGTAAGCCCACTGTCTGACTTATAATGTTTTTAGAGTCCCCCCCACTCCTTAACAAGGCCTGTAAGCGGCATCCCTTCCTTTCCAGGCAACAGAGTTGAGCTCTTTGTGATGTCATGTCCGTTGCTCTCCACTTTCTGTGTGGAGGTACGCCCACTGTCTGACTTATAATGTTTTTAGAGTCCCCCCCCCTCCTTAACAAGGCGTGTAAGCGGCATCCCTTCCTCTCCAGGCAACAGAGGTGAGCTCTTTGTGATGTCATGTCCGTTGCTCTCCACTTTCTCTGTGGAGGGAGGTCTACTGTCTGACTTATAATGTTTTAAGAGCCCCCCCGCCCTCCTTAACAAGGCCTGTAAGCGGCATCCCTTCCTCTCCAGGCAACACAGGTGAGCTCTTTGTGATGTCATGTCCGTTGCTCTCCACTTTCTCTGTGGAGGGAGGTGTACTGTCTGACTTATACTGTTTTTAGAGCCCCCCCTCCCTCCTTAACAAGGCCTGTAAGCGGCATCCCTTCCTCTCCAGGCAACAGAGGTGAGCTCTTTGTGATGTCATGTCCGTTGCTCTCCACTTTCTCTGTGGAGGGAGGTCTACTGTCTGACTTATAATGTTTTAAGAGCCCCCCCGCCCTCCTTAACAAGGCCTGTAAGCGGCATCCCTTCCTCTCCAGGCAACACAGGTGAGCTCTTTGTGATGTCATGTCCGTTGCTCTCCACTTTCTCTGTGGAGGTAAGCCCACTGTCTGACTTATAATGTTTTTAGAGTCCCCCCCACTCCTTAACAAGGCCTGTAAGCGGCATCCCTTCCTTTCCAGGCAACAGAGTTGAGCTCTTTGTGATGTCATGTCCGTTGCTCTCCACTTTCTGTGTGGAGGTACGCCCACTGTCTGACTTATAATGTTTTTAGAGTCCCCCCCCCTCCTTAACAAGGCGTGTAAGCGGCATCCCTTCCTCTCCAGGCAACAGAGGTGAGCTCTTTGTGATGTCATGTCCGTTGCTCTCCACTTTCTCTGTGGAGGGAGGTCTACTGTCTGACTTATAATGTTTTAAGAGCCCCCCCGCCCTCCTTAACAAGGCCTGTAAGCGGCATCCCTTCCTCTCCAGGCAACACAGGTGAGCTCTTTGTGATGTCATGTCCGTTGCTCTCCACTTTCTCTGTGGAGGGAGGTGTACTGTCTGACTTATACTGTTTTTAGAGCCCCCCCTCCCTCCTTAACAAGGCCTGTAAGCGGCATCCCTTCCTCTCCAGGCAACAGAGGTGAGCTCTTTGTGATGTCATGTCCGTTGCTCTCCACTTTCTCTGTGGAGGGAGGTCTACTGTCTGACTTATAATGTTTTTAGAGTCCCCCCCCCTCCTTAACAAGGCGCGTAAGCGGCATCCCTTCCTCTCCAGGCAACAGAGGTGAGCTCTTTGTGATTTCATGTCCGTTGCTCTCCACTTTCTCTGTGGAGGGAGGTCTACTGTCTGACTTATAATGTTTGTAGAGCCCCCCCGCCCTCCTTAACAAGTCCTGTAAGCGGCATCCCTTCCTCTCTAGGCAACACAGGTGATCTCTTTGTGATGTCATGTCAGTTGCTCTCCACTTTCTCTGTGGAGGGAGGTCTACTGTCTGACTTATACTGTTTTTAGAGCCCCCCCTCCCTCCTTAACATGGCCTGTAAGCGGCATCCCTTCCTCTCCAGGCAACACAGGTGAGCTCTTTGTGATGTCATGTCCGTTGCTCTCCACTTTCTCTGTGGAGGTAAGCCCACTGTCTGACTTATAATGTTTTTAGACGCCCCCCCCCCCATAACAAGGCCTGTAAGCGGCATCCCTTACTCTCCAGGCAACAGAGGTGAGCTCTTTGTGATGTCATGTCCGTTGCTCTCCACTTTCTGTGTGGAGGTACGCCCACTGTCTGACTTATAATGTTTTTAGAGTCCCCCCCCCCTCCTTAACAAGGCCTGTAAGCGACATCCCTTCCTCTCCAGGCAACAGAGGTGAGCTCTTTGTGATGTCATGTCCGTTGCTCTCCACTTTCTCTGTGGAGGTAAGCCCACTGTCTGACTTATAATGTTTTTAGAGTCCCCCCCCCCTCCTTAACAAGGCGTGTAAGCGGCATCCCTTCCTCTCCAGGCAACAGAGGTGAGCTCTTTGTGATGTCATGTCCGTTGCTCTCCACTTTCTCTGTGGAGGTAAGCCCACTGTCTGACTTATAATGTTTTTAGAGTCCCCCCCCCTCCTTAACAAGGCGTGTAAGCGGCATCCCGTCCTCTCCAGGCAACAGAGGTGAGCTCTTTGTGATGTCATGTCCGTTGCTCTCCACTTTCTCTGTGGAGGTAAGCCCACTGTCTGACTTATAATGTTTTTAGAGTCCCCCCCCCCTTAACAAGGCGTGTAAGCGGCATCCCTTCCTCTCCAGGCAACAGAGGTAAGCTCTTTGTGATGTCATGTCCGTTGCTCTCCACATTCTCTATGGAGGTAGGCCCACTGTCGGACTTATAATGTTTTTAGAGTCCCCCCCCCCCCATAAGAAGGCCTGTAAGCGGCATCCCTTCCTCTCCAGGCAACAGAGGTGAGCTCTTTGTGATGTCATGTCCGTTGCTCTCCACTTTCTGTGTGGAGGTACGCCTACTGTCTGACTTATAATGTTTTTAGAGTCCCCCCCCCCCTCCTTAACAAGGCCTGTAAGCGGCATCCCTTCCTCTCCAGGCAACAGAGGTGAGCTCTTTGTGATGTCATGTCCGTTGCTCTCCACTTTATCTGTGGAGGTCAGCCCACTGTCTGACTTATAATGTTTTTAGAGTCCCCCCCACTCCTTAACAAGGCCTGTAAGCGGCATCCCTTCCTCTCCAGGCAACAGAGGTGAGCTCTTTGTGATGTCATGTCCGTTGCTCTCGACTTTCTCTGTGGAGGTAAGCCCACTGTCTGACTTATAATGTTTTTAGAGTCCCCCCCACTCCTTAACAAGGCCTGTAAGCGGCATCCCTTCCTCTCCAGGCAACAGAGGTGAGCTCTTTGTGATGTCATGTCCGTTGCTCTCCACTTTCTCTGTGGAGGTAGGTCCACTGTCTGACTTATAATGTTTTTAGAGTCCCCCCCCCCCCCAATAACAAGGCCTGTAAGCGGCATCCCTTACTCTCCAGGCAACAGAGGTGAGCTCTTTGTGATGTCATGTCCGTTGCTCTCCACTTTCTGTGTGGAGGTACGCCTACTGTCTGACTTATAATGTTTTTAGAGTCCCCCCCCCCCCTCCTTAACAAGGCCTGTAAGCGGCATCCCTTCCTCTCCAGGCAACAGAGGTGAGCTCTTTGTGATGTCATGTCCGTTGCTCTCCACTTTATCTGTGGAGGTCAGCCCACTGTCTGACTTATAATGTTTTTAGAGTCCCCCCCCCTCCTTAACAAGGCCTGTAAGCGGCATCCCTTCCTCTCCAGGCAACAGAGGTGAGCTCTTTGTGATGTCATGTCTGTTGCTCTCCACTTTCTCTGTGGAGGTAAGCCCACTGTCTGACTTATAATGTTTTTAGAGTCCACCCCACTCCTTAACAAGGCCTGTAAGCGGCATCCCTTCCTCTCCAGGCAACAGAGGTGAGCTCTTTGTGATGTCATGTCCGTTGCTCGCCACTTTCTGTGTGGAGGTACGCCCACTGTATGACTTATAATGTTTTTAGAGTCCCCCCTCCCTCCTTAACAAGGCCTGTAAGCGGCATCCCTTCCTCTCCAGGCAACACAGGTGAGCTCTTTGTGATGTCATGTCCGTTGCTCTCCACTTTATCTGTGGAGGTCAGCCCACTGTCTGACTTATACTGTTTTTAGAGTCCCCCCTCCCTCCTTAACAAGGCCTGTAAGCGGCATCCCTTCCTCTCCAGGCAACACAGGTGAGCTCTTTGTGATATCATGTCCGTTGCTCTCCACTTTCTCTGTGGAGGGAGGTCTACTGTCTGACTTATACTGTTTTTAGAGCCCCCCCTCCCTCCTTAACAAGGCCTGTAAGCGGCATCCCTTCCTCTCCAGGCAACAGAGGTGAGCTCTTTGTGATGTCATGTCCGTTGCTCTCCACTTTCTCTGTGGAGGGAGGTCTACTGTCTGACTTATAATGTTTTTAGAGCCCCCCCGCCCTCCTTAACAAGGCCTGTAAGCGGCATCCCTTCCTCTCCAGGCAACACAGGTGAGCTCTTTGTGATGTCATGTCCGTTGCTCTCCACTTTCTCTGTGGAGGTAAGCCCACTGTCTGACTTATAATGTTTTTAGAGTCCCCCCCACTCCTTAACAAGGCCTGTAAGCGGCATCCCTTCTTCTCCAGGCAACAAAGGTGAGCTCTTTGTGATGTCATGTCCGTTGCTCGCCGCTTTCTGTGTGGAGGTACGCCCACTGTATGACTTATAATGTTTTTAGAGTCCCCCCTCCCTCCTTAACAAGGCCTGTAAGCGGCATCCCTTCCTCTCCAGGCAACACAGGTGAGCTCTTTGTGATGTCATGTCCGTTGCTCTCCACTTTATCTGTGGAGGTCAGCCCACTGTCTGACTTATACTGTTTTTAGATTCCCCCCTCCCTCCTTAAAAAGGCCTGTAAGCGGCATCCCTTCCTCTCCAGGCAACAGAGGTGAGCTCTTTGTGATATCATGTCCGTTGCTCTCCACTTTCTCTGTGGAGGGAGGTCTACTGTCTGACTTATACTGTTTTTAGAGCCCCCCCTCCCTCCTTAACAAGGCCTGTAAGCGGCATCCCTTCCTCTCCAGGCAACAGAGGTGAGCTCTTTGTGATGTCATGTCCGTTGCTCTCCACTTTCTCTGTGGAGGGAGGTCTACTGTCTGACTTATACTGTTTTTAGAGCCCCCCCTCCCTCCTTAACAAGGCCTGTAAGCGGCATCCCTTCCTCTCCAGGCAACAGAGGTGAGCTCTTTGTGATGTCATGTCCGTTGCTCTCCACTTTCTCTGTGGAGGTAAGCCCACTGTCTGACTTATAATGTTTTTAGAGTCCCCCCCACTCCTTAACAAGGCCTGTAAGCGGCATCCCTTCCTCTCCAGGCAACAGAGGTGAGCTCTTTGTGATGTCATGTCCGTTGCTCTCCACTTACTCTATGGAGGTAGGTCCACTGTCTGACTTATAATGTTTTTAGACTCCCCCCCCCCCATAACAAGGCCTGTAAGCGGCATCCCTTACTCTCCAGGCAACAGAGGTGAGCTCTTTGTGATGTCATGTCCGTTGCTCTCCACTTTCTGTGTGGAGGTACGCCTACTGTCTGACTTATACTGTTTTTAGAGCCCCCCCTCCCTCCTTAACAAGGCCTGTAAGCGGCATCCCTTCCTCTCCAGGCAACAGAGGTGAGCTCTTTGTGATGTCATGTCCGTTGCTCTCCACTTTCTCTGTGGAGGGAGGTCTACTGTCTGACTTATACTGTTTTTAGAGCCCCCCCTCCCTCCTTAACAAGGCCTGTAAGCGGCATCCCTTCCTCTCCAGGCAACAGAGGTGAGCTCTTTGTGATGTCATGTCCGTTGCTCTCCACTTTCTCTGTGGAGGTAAGCCCACTATCTGACTTATAATGTTTTTAGAGTCCCCCCCACTCCTTAACAAGGCCTGTAAGCGGCATCCCTTCCTCTCCAGGCAACAGAGGTGAGCTCTTTGTGATGTCATGTCCGTTGCTCTCCACTTTCTCTGTGGAGGGAGGTCTACTGTCTGACTTATACTGTTTTTAGAGCCCCCCCTCCCTCCTTAACAAGGCCTGTAAGCGGCATCCCTTCCTCTCCAGGCAACAGAGGTGAGCTCTTTGTGATGTCATGTCCGTTGCTCTCCACTTTCTCTGTGGAGGGAGGTCTACTGTCTGACTTATAATGTTTTTAGAGCCCCCCCGCCCTCCTTAACAAGGCCTGTAAGCGGCATCCCTTCCTCTCCAGGCAACACAGGTGAGCTCTTTGTGATGTCATGTCCGTTGCTCTCCACTTTCTCTGTGGAGGTAAGCCCACTGTCTGACTTATAATGTTTTTAGAGTCCCCCCCACTCCTTAACAAGGCCTGTAAGCGGCATCCCTTCTTCTCCAGGCAACAAAGGTGAGCTCTTTGTGATGTCATGTCCGTTGCTCGCCACTTTCTGTGTGGAGGTACGCCCACTGTATGACTTATAATGTTTTTAGAGTCCCCCCTCCCTCCTTAACAAGGCCTGTAAGCGGCATCCCTTCCTCTCCAGGCAACACAGGTGAGCTCTTTGTGATGTCATGTCCGTTGCTCTCCACTTTATCTGTGGAGGTCAGCCCACTGTCTGACTTATACTGTTTTTAGATTCCCCCCTCCCTCCTTAAAAAGGCCTGTAAGCGGCATCCCTTCCTCTCCAGGCAACAGAGGTGAGCTCTTTGTGATATCATGTCCGTTGCTCTCCACTTTCTCTGTGGAGGGAGGTCTACTGTCTGACTTATACTGTTTTTAGAGCCCCCCCTCCCTCCTTAACAAGGCCTGTAAGCGGCATCCCTTCCTCTCCAGGCAACAGAGGTGAGCTCTTTGTGATGTCATGTCCGTTGCTCTCCACTTTCTCTGTGGAGGGAGGTCTACTGTCTGACTTATACTGTTTTTAGAGCCCCCCCTCCCTCCTTAACAAGGCCTGTAAGCGGCATCCCTTCCTCTCCAGGCAACAGAGGTGAGCTCTTTGTGATGTCATGTCCGTTGCTCTCCACTTTCTCTGTGGAGGTAAGCCCACTGTCTGACTTATAATGTTTTTAGAGTCCCCCCCACTCCTTAACAAGGCCTGTAAGCGGCATCCCTTCCTCTCCAGGCAACAGAGGTGAGCTCTTTGTGATGTCATGTCCGTTGCTCTCCACTTACTCTATGGAGGTAGGTCCACTGTCTGACTTATAATGTTTTTAGACTCCCCCCCCCCATAACAAGGCCTGTAAGCGGCATCCCTTACTCTCCAGGCAACAGAGGTGAGCTCTTTGTGATGTCATGTCCGTTGCTCTCCACTTTCTGTGTGGAGGTACGCCTACTGTCTGACTTATACTGTTTTTAGAGCCCCCCCTCCCTCCTTAACAAGGCCTGTAAGCGGCATCCCTTCCTCTCCAGGCAACAGAGGTGAGCTCTTTGTGATGTCATGTCCGTTGCTCTCCACTTTCTCTGTGGAGGGAGGTCTACTGTCTGACTTATACTGTTTTTAGAGCCCCCCCTCCCTCCTTAACAAGGCCTGTAAGCGGCATCCCTTCCTCTCCAGGCAACAGAGGTGAGCTCTTTGTGATGTCATGTCCGTTGCTCTCCACTTTCTCTGTGGAGGTAAGCCCACTATCTGACTTATAATGTTTTTAGAGTCCCCCCCACTCCTTAACAAGGCCTGTAAGCGGCATCCCTTCCTCTCCAGGCAACAGAGGTGAGCTCTTTGTGATGTCATGTCCGTTGCTCTCCACTTTCTCTGTGGAGGGAGGTCTACTGTCTGACTTATACTGTTTTTAGAGCCCCCCCTCCCTCCTTAACAAGGCCTGTAAGCGGCATCCCTTCCTCTCCAGGCAACAGAGGTGAGCTCTTTGTGATGTCATGTCCGTTGCTCTCCACTTTCTCTGTGGAGGTAAGCCCACTGTCTGACTTATAATGTTTTTAGAGTCCCCCCCACTCCTTAACAAGGCCTGTAAGCGGTATCCCTTCCTCTCCAGGCAACATAGGTGAGCTCTTTGTGATGTCATGTCCGTTGCTCTCCACTTTCTCTGTGGAGGTAAGCCCACTGTCTGACTTATAATGTTTTTAGAGTCCCCCCCCTCCTTAACAAGGCGTGTAAGCGGCATCCCTTCCTCTCCAGGCAACAGAGGTGAGCTCTTTGTGATGTCATGTCCGTTGCTCTCCACTTTCTGTATGGAGGTAGGTCCACTGTCTGACTTATAATGTTTTTAGACTCCCCCCCCCCATAACAAGGCCTGTAAGCGGCATCCCTTACTCTCCAGGCAACAGAGGTGAGCTCTTTGTGATGTCATGTCCGTTGCTCTCCACTTTCTGTGTGGAGGTACGCCTACTGTCTGACTTATAATGTTTTTAGAGTCCCCCCCCCCTCCTTAACAAGGCCTGTAAGCGGCATCCCTTCCTCTCCAGGCAACAGAGGTGAGCTCTTTCTGATGTCATGTCCGTTGCTCTCCACTTTCTCTGTGGAGGTCAGCCCACTGTCTGACTTATAATGTTTTTAGAGTCCCCCCCCCTCCTTAACAAGGCGTGTAAACGACATCCCTTCCTCTCCAGGCAACAGAGGTGAGCTCTTTGTGATGTCATGTCCCTTGCTCTCCACATTCTCTATGGAGGTAGGCCCACTGTCGGACTTATAATGTTTTTAGAGTCCCCCCCCCATAAGAAGGCCTGTAAGCGGCATCCCTTCCTCTCCAGGCAACAGAGGTGAGCTCTTTGTGATGTCATGTCCGTTGCTCTCCACTTTCTCTGTGGAGGGAGGTCCACTGTCTGACTTATACTGTTTTTAGAGTCCCCCCCTCCCTCCTTAACAAGGCCTGTAAGCGGCATCCCTTCCTCTCCAGGCAACAGAGGTGAGCTCTTTGTGATGTCATGTCCGTTGCTCTCCACTTTCTCTGGGGAGGGAGGTCCACTGTCTGACTTATACTGTTTTTAGAGTCCCCCCCCCCCATAAGAAGGCCTGTAAGCGGCATCCCTTCCTCTCCAGGCAACAGAGATGAGCTCTTTGTGATGTCATGTCCGTTGCTCTCCACTTTCTCTGGGGAGGGAGGTCCACTGTCTGACTTATACTGTTTTTAGAGTCCCCCCCCCATAAGAAGGCCTGTAAGCGGCATCCCTTCCTCTCCAGGCAACAGAGGTGAGCTCTTTGTGATGTCATGTCCGTTGCTCTCCACTTTCTCTGGGGAGGTAGGTCCACTGTCTGACTTATAATGTTTTTAGAGTCCCCCCCCCCATAAGAAGGCCTGTAAGCGGCATCCCTTCCTCTCCAGGCAACAGAGGTGAGCTCTTTGTGATGTCATGTCCGTTGCTCTCCACTTTCTCTGGGGAGGGAGGTCCACTGTCTGACTTATACTGTTTTTAGAGTCCCCCCCTCCCTCCTTAACAAGGCCTGTAAGCGGCATCCCTTCCTCTCCAGGCAACAGAGGTGAGCTCTTTGTGATGTCATGTCCGTTGCTCTCCACATTCTCTGTGGAGGTAAGCCCACTGTCTGACTTAAAATGTTTTTAGAGATTCCCCCCCCCATAACAAGGCCTGTAAGCGGCATCCCTTCCTCTCCAGGCAACAGAGGTGAGCTCTTTGTGATGTCATGTCCGTTGCTCTCCACATTCTCTGTGGAGGTAAGCCCACTGTCTGACTTAAAATGTTTTTAGAGATTCCCCCCCCATAACAAGGCCTGTAAGCGGCATCCCTTCCTCTCCAGGCAACAGAGGTGACCTCTTTGTGATGTCATGTCCGTTGCTCTCCACTTTCTCTGTGGAGATTCGCCCACTGTCTGACTTATAATGTTTTTAGAGATCCCCCCCCCCCATAACAAGCCATGTAAGCGGCATCCCTTCCTCTCCAGGCAACAGAGGTGACCTCTTTGTGATGTCATGTCCGTTGCTCTCCACTTTCTCTGTGGAGATTCGCCCACTGTCTGACTTATAATGTTTTTAGAGATCCCCCCCCCCCCATAACAAGCCATGTAAGCGGAATCCCTTCCTCTCCAGGCAACAGAGGTGAGCTCTTTGTGATGTCATGTCCGTTGCTCTCCACTTTATCTGTGGAGGTCAGCCCACTGTCTGACTTATAATGTTTTTAGAGTCCCCCCCCCTCCTTAACAAGGCCTGTAAGCGGCATCCCTTCCTCTCCAGGCAACAGAGGTGAGCTCTTTGTGATGTCATGTCTGTTGCTCTCCACTTTCTCTGTGGAGGTAAGCCCACTGTCTGACTTATAATGTTTTTAGAGTCCACCCCACTCCTTAACAAGGCCTGTAAGCGGCATCCCTTCCTCTCCAGGCAACAGAGGTGAGCTCTTTGTGATGTCATGTCCGTTGCTCGCCACTTTCTGTGTGGAGGTACGCCCACTGTATGACTTATAATGTTTTTAGAGTCCCCCCTCCCTCCTTAACAAGGCCTGTAAGCGGCATCCCTTCCTCTCCAGGCAACACAGGTGAGCTCTTTGTGATGTCATGTCCGTTGCTCTCCACTTTATCTGTGGAGGTCAGCCCACTGTCTGACTTATACTGTTTTTAGAGTCCCCCCTCCCTCCTTAACAAGGCCTGTAAGCGGCATCCCTTCCTCTCCAGGCAACACAGGTGAGCTCTTTGTGATATCATGTCCGTTGCTCTCCACTTTCTCTGTGGAGGGAGGTCTACTGTCTGACTTATACTGTTTTTAGAGCCCCCCCTCCCTCCTTAACAAGGCCTGTAAGCGGCATCCCTTCCTCTCCAGGCAACAGAGGTGAGCTCTTTGTGATGTCATGTCCGTTGCTCTCCACTTTCTCTGTGGAGGGAGGTCTACTGTCTGACTTATAATGTTTTTAGAGCCCCCCCGCCCTCCTTAACAAGGCCTGTAAGCGGCATCCCTTCCTCTCCAGGCAACACAGGTGAGCTCTTTGTGATGTCATGTCCGTTGCTCTCCACTTTCTCTGTGGAGGTAAGCCCACTGTCTGACTTATAATGTTTTTAGAGTCCCCCCCACTCCTTAACAAGGCCTGTAAGCGGCATCCCTTCTTCTCCAGGCAACAAAGGTGAGCTCTTTGTGATGTCATGTCCGTTGCTCGCCACTTTCTGTGTGGAGGTACGCCCACTGTATGACTTATAATGTTTTTAGAGTCCCCCCTCCCTCCTTAACAAGGCCTGTAAGCGGCATCCCTTCCTCTCCAGGCAACACAGGTGAGCTCTTTGTGATGTCATGTCCGTTGCTCTCCACTTTATCTGTGGAGGTCAGCCCACTGTCTGACTTATACTGTTTTTAGATTCCCCCCTCCCTCCTTAAAAAGGCCTGTAAGCGGCATCCCTTCCTCTCCAGGCAACAGAGGTGAGCTCTTTGTGATATCATGTCCGTTGCTCTCCACTTTCTCTGTGGAGGGAGGTCTACTGTCTGACTTATACTGTTTTTAGAGCCCCCCCTCCCTCCTTAACAAGGCCTGTAAGCGGCATCCCTTCCTCTCCAGGCAACAGAGGTGAGCTCTTTGTGATGTCATGTCCGTTGCTCTCCACTTTCTCTGTGGAGGGAGGTCTACTGTCTGACTTATACTGTTTTTAGAGCCCCCCCTCCCTCCTTAACAAGGCCTGTAAGCGGCATCCCTTCCTCTCCAGGCAACAGAGGTGAGCTCTTTGTGATGTCATGTCCGTTGCTCTCCACTTTCTCTGTGGAGGTAAGCCCACTGTCTGACTTATAATGTTTTTAGAGTCCCCCCCACTCCTTAACAAGGCCTGTAAGCGGCATCCCTTCCTCTCCAGGCAACAGAGGTGAGCTCTTTGTGATGTCATGTCCGTTGCTCTCCACTTACTCTATGGAGGTAGGTCCACTGTCTGACTTATAATGTTTTTAGACTCCCCCCCCCCCATAACAAGGCCTGTAAGCGGCATCCCTTACTCTCCAGGCAACAGAGGTGAGCTCTTTGTGATGTCATGTCCGTTGCTCTCCACTTTCTGTGTGGAGGTACGCCTACTGTCTGACTTATACTGTTTTTAGAGCCCCCCCTCCCTCCTTAACAAGGCCTGTAAGCGGCATCCCTTCCTCTCCAGGCAACAGAGGTGAGCTCTTTGTGATGTCATGTCCGTTGCTCTCCACTTTCTCTGTGGAGGGAGGTCTACTGTCTGACTTATACTGTTTTTAGAGCCCCCCCTCCCTCCTTAACAAGGCCTGTAAGCGGCATCCCTTCCTCTCCAGGCAACAGAGGTGAGCTCTTTGTGATGTCATGTCCGTTGCTCTCCACTTTCTCTGTGGAGGTAAGCCCACTATCTGACTTATAATGTTTTTAGAGTCCCCCCCACTCCTTAACAAGGCCTGTAAGCGGCATCCCTTCCTCTCCAGGCAACAGAGGTGAGCTCTTTGTGATGTCATGTCCGTTGCTCTCCACTTTCTCTGTGGAGGGAGGTCTACTGTCTGACTTATACTGTTTTTAGAGCCCCCCCTCCCTCCTTAACAAGGCCTGTAAGCGGCATCCCTTCCTCTCCAGGCAACAGAGGTGAGCTCTTTGTGATGTCATGTCCGTTGCTCTCCACTTTCTCTGTGGAGGGAGGTCTACTGTCTGACTTATAATGTTTTTAGAGCCCCCCCGCCCTCCTTAACAAGGCCTGTAAGCGGCATCCCTTCCTCTCCAGGCAACACAGGTGAGCTCTTTGTGATGTCATGTCCGTTGCTCTCCACTTTCTCTGTGGAGGTAAGCCCACTGTCTGACTTATAATGTTTTTAGAGTCCCCCCCACTCCTTAACAAGGCCTGTAAGCGGCATCCCTTCTTCTCCAGGCAACAAAGGTGAGCTCTTTGTGATGTCATGTCCGTTGCTCGCCACTTTCTGTGTGGAGGTACGCCCACTGTATGACTTATAATGTTTTTAGAGTCCCCCCTCCCTCCTTAACAAGGCCTGTAAGCGGCATCCCTTCCTCTCCAGGCAACACAGGTGAGCTCTTTGTGATGTCATGTCCGTTGCTCTCCACTTTATCTGTGGAGGTCAGCCCACTGTCTGACTTATACTGTTTTTAGATTCCCCCCTCCCTCCTTAAAAAGGCCTGTAAGCGGCATCCCTTCCTCTCCAGGCAACAGAGGTGAGCTCTTTGTGATATCATGTCCGTTGCTCTCCACTTTCTCTGTGGAGGGAGGTCTACTGTCTGACTTATACTGTTTTTAGAGCCCCCCCTCCCTCCTTAACAAGGCCTGTAAGCGGCATCCCTTCCTCTCCAGGCAACAGAGGTGAGCTCTTTGTGATGTCATGTCCGTTGCTCTCCACTTTCTCTGTGGAGGGAGGTCTACTGTCTGACTTATACTGTTTTTAGAGCCCCCCCTCCCTCCTTAACAAGGCCTGTAAGCGGCATCCCTTCCTCTCCAGGCAACAGAGGTGAGCTCTTTGTGATGTCATGTCCGTTGCTCTCCACTTTCTCTGTGGAGGTAAGCCCACTGTCTGACTTATAATGTTTTTAGAGTCCCCCCCACTCCTTAACAAGGCCTGTAAGCGGCATCCCTTCCTCTCCAGGCAACAGAGGTGAGCTCTTTGTGATGTCATGTCCGTTGCTCTCCACTTACTCTATGGAGGTAGGTCCACTGTCTGACTTATAATGTTTTTAGACTCCCCCCCCCCCATAACAAGGCCTGTAAGCGGCATCCCTTACTCTCCAGGCAACAGAGGTGAGCTCTTTGTGATGTCATGTCCGTTGCTCTCCACTTTCTGTGTGGAGGTACGCCTACTGTCTGACTTATACTGTTTTTAGAGCCCCCCCTCCCTCCTTAACAAGGCCTGTAAGCGGCATCCCTTCCTCTCCAGGCAACAGAGGTGAGCTCTTTGTGATGTCATGTCCGTTGCTCTCCACTTTCTCTGTGGAGGGAGGTCTACTGTCTGACTTATACTGTTTTTAGAGCCCCCCCTCCCTCCTTAACAAGGCCTGTAAGCGGCATCCCTTCCTCTCCAGGCAACAGAGGTGAGCTCTTTGTGATGTCATGTCCGTTGCTCTCCACTTTCTCTGTGGAGGTAAGCCCACTATCTGACTTATAATGTTTTTAGAGTCCCCCCCACTCCTTAACAAGGCCTGTAAGCGGCATCCCTTCCTCTCCAGGCAACAGAGGTGAGCTCTTTGTGATGTCATGTCCGTTGCTCTCCACTTTCTCTGTGGAGGGAGGTCTACTGTCTGACTTATACTGTTTTTAGAGCCCCCCCTCCCTCCTTAACAAGGCCTGTAAGCGGCATCCCTTCCTCTCCAGGCAACAGAGGTGAGCTCTTTGTGATGTCATGTCCGTTGCTCTCCACTTTCTCTGTGGAGGTAAGCCCACTGTCTGACTTATAATGTTTTTAGAGTCCCCCCCACTCCTTAACAAGGCCTGTAAGCGGTATCCCTTCCTCTCCAGGCAACATAGGTGAGCTCTTTGTGATGTCATGTCCGTTGCTCTCCACTTTCTCTGTGGAGGTAAGCCCACTGTCTGACTTATAATGTTTTTAGAGTCCCCCCCCTCCTTAACAAGGCGTGTAAGCGGCATCCCTTCCTCTCCAGGCAACAGAGGTGAGCTCTTTGTGATGTCATGTCCGTTGCTCTCCACTTTCTGTATGGAGGTAGGTCCACTGTCTGACTTATAATGTTTTTAGACTCCCCCCCCCCATAACAAGGCCTGTAAGCGGCATCCCTTACTCTCCAGGCAACAGAGGTGAGCTCTTTGTGATGTCATGTCCGTTGCTCTCCACTTTCTGTGTGGAGGTACGCCTACTGTCTGACTTATAATGTTTTTAGAGTCCCCCCCCCCTCCTTAACAAGGCCTGTAAGCGGCATCCCTTCCTCTCCAGGCAACAGAGGTGAGCTCTTTCTGATGTCATGTCCGTTGCTCTCCACTTTCTCTGTGGAGGTCAGCCCACTGTCTGACTTATAATGTTTTTAGAGTCCCCCCCCCTCCTTAACAAGGCGTGTAAACGACATCCCTTCCTCTCCAGGCAACAGAGGTGAGCTCTTTGTGATGTCATGTCCCTTGCTCTCCACATTCTCTATGGAGGTAGGCCCACTGTCGGACTTATAATGTTTTTAGAGTCCCCCCCCCCATAAGAAGGCCTGTAAGCGGCATCCCTTCCTCTCCAGGCAACAGAGGTGAGCTCTTTGTGATGTCATGTCCGTTGCTCTCCACTTTCTCTGTGGAGGGAGGTCCACTGTCTGACTTATACTGTTTTTAGAGTCCCCCCCTCCCTCCTTAACAAGGCCTGTAAGCGGCATCCCTTCCTCTCCAGGCAACAGAGGTGAGCTCTTTGTGATGTCATGTCCGTTGCTCTCCACTTTCTCTGGGGAGGGAGGTCCACTGTCTGACTTATACTGTTTTTAGAGTCCCCCCCCCCATAAGAAGGCCTGTAAGCGGCATCCCTTCCTCTCCAGGCAACAGAGATGAGCTCTTTGTGATGTCATGTCCGTTGCTCTCCACTTTCTCTGGGGAGGGAGGTCCACTGTCTGACTTATACTGTTTTTAGAGTCCCCCCCCCATAAGAAGGCCTGTAAGCGGCATCCCTTCCTCTCCAGGCAACAGAGGTGAGCTCTTTGTGATGTCATGTCCGTTGCTCTCCACTTTCTCTGGGGAGGTAGGTCCACTGTCTGACTTATAATGTTTTTAGAGTCCCCCCCCCCATAAGAAGGCCTGTAAGCGGCATCCCTTCCTCTCCAGGCAACAGAGGTGAGCTCTTTGTGATGTCATGTCCGTTGCTCTCCACTTTCTCTGGGGAGGGAGGTCCACTGTCTGACTTATACTGTTTTTAGAGTCCCCCCCTCCCTCCTTAACAAGGCCTGTAAGCGGCATCCCTTCCTCTCCAGGCAACAGAGGTGAGCTCTTTGTGATGTCATGTCCGTTGCTCTCCACATTCTCTGTGGAGGTAAGCCCACTGTCTGACTTAAAATGTTTTTAGAGATTCCCCCCCCCATAACAAGGCCTGTAAGCGGCATCCCTTCCTCTCCAGGCAACAGAGGTGAGCTCTTTGTGATGTCATGTCCGTTGCTCTCCACATTCTCTGTGGAGGTAAGCCCACTGTCTGACTTAAAATGTTTTTAGAGATTCCCCCCCCATAACAAGGCCTGTAAGCGGCATCCCTTCCTCTCCAGGCAACAGAGGTGACCTCTTTGTGATGTCATGTCCGTTGCTCTCCACTTTCTCTGTGGAGATTCGCCCACTGTCTGACTTATAATGTTTTTAGAGATCCCCCCCCCCCATAACAAGCCATGTAAGCGGCATCCCTTCCTCTCCAGGCAACAGAGGTGACCTCTTTGTGATGTCATGTCCGTTGCTCTCCACTTTCTCTGTGGAGATTCGCCCACTGTCTGACTTATAATGTTTTTAGAGATCCCCCCCCCCCCATAACAAGCCATGTAAGCGGAATCCCTTCCTCTCCAGGCAACAGAGGTGAGCTCTTTGTGATGTCATGTCATGTCCGTTGCTCTCCACTTTCTCTATGGAGGTAGGCCCACTGTCTGACTTATAATGTTTTTAGAGTCCCCCCCCTCCTTAACAAGGCGTGTAAGCGGCATCCCTTCCTCTCCAGGCAACAGAGGTGAGCTCTTTGTGATGTCATGTCCGTTTCTCTCCACTTTATCTGTGGAGGTCAGCCCACTATCGGACTTATAATGTTTTTAGAGTCCCCCCCCCCATAAGAAGGCCTGTAAGCGGCATCCCTTCCTCTCCAGGCAACAGAGGTGAGCTCTTTGTGATGTCATGTCATGTCCGTTTCTCTCCACTTTCTCTGTGGAGGTAAGCCCACTGTCTGACTTATAATGTTTTTAGAGTCCCCCCCCCTCCTTAACAAGGCGTGTAAGCGGCATCCCTTCCTCTCCAGGCAACAGAGTTGAGCTCTTTGTGATGTCATGTCCGTTGCTCTCCACTTTCTCTATGGAGGTAGGTCCACTGTCTGACTTATAATGTTTTTAGAGTCCCCCCCACTCCTTAACAAGGCCTGTAAGCGGCATCCCTTCCTCTCCAGGCAACAGAGGTGAGCTCTTTGTGATGTCATGTCCGTTGCTCTCCACTTTCTCTGTGGAGGTAGGTCCACTGTCTGACTTATAATGTTTTTAGAGGCCCCCCCCCCAATAACAAGGCCTGTAAGCGGCATCCCTTACTCTCCAGGCAACAGAGGTGAGCTCTATGTGATGTCATGTCCGTAGCTCTCCACTTTCTGTGTGGAGGTACGCCTACTGTCTGACTTATAATGTTTTTAGAGTCCCCCCCCCCTCCTTAACAAGGCCTGTAAGCGGCATCCCTTCCTCTCCAGGCAACAGAGGTGAGCTCTTTGTGATGTCATGTCCGTTGCTCTCCACTTTATCTGTGGAGGTCAGCCCACTGTCTGACTTATAATGTTTTTAGAGTCCCCCCCCCTCCTTAACAAGGCCTGTAAGCGGCATCCCTTCCTCTCCAGGCAACAGAGGTGAGCTCTTTGTGATGTCATGTCTGTTGCTCTCCACTTTCTCTGTGGAGGTAAGCCCACTGTCTGACTTATAATGTTTTTAGAGTCCCCCCCACTCCTTAACAAGGCCTGTAAGCGGCATCCCTTCCTCTCCAGGCAACAAAGGTGAGCTCTTTGTGATGTCATGTCCGTTGCTCGCCACTTTCTGTGTGGAGGTACGCCCACTGTATGACTTATAATGTTTTTAGAGTCCCCCCTCCCTCCTTAACAAGGCCTGTAAGCGGCATCCCTTCCTCTCCAGGCAACACAGGTGAGCTCTTTGTGATGTCATGTCCGTTGCTCTCCACTTTATCTGTGGAGGTCAGCCCACTGTCTGACTTATACTGTTTTTAGAGTCCCCCCTCCCTCCTTAACAAGGCCTGTAAGCGGCATCCCTTCCTCTCCAGGCAACAGAGGTGAGCTCTTTGTGATATCATGTCCGTTGCTCTCCACTTTCTCTGTGGAGGGAGGTCTACTGTCTGACTTATACTGTTTTTAGAGCCCCCCCTCCCTCCTTAACAAGGCCTGTAAGCGGCATCCCTTCCTCTCCAGGCAACAGAGGTGAGCTCTTTATGATGTCATGTCCGTTGCTCTCCAATTTCTCTGTGGAGGGAGGTCTACTGTCTGACTTATACTGTTTTTAGAGCCCCCCCTCCCTCCTTAACAAGGCCTGTAAGCGGCATCCCTTCCTCTCCAGGCAACAGAGGTGAGCTCTTTGTGATGTCATGTCCGTTGCTCTCCACTTTCTCTGTGGAGGTAAGCCCACTGTCTGACTTATAATGTTTTTAGAGTCCCCCCCACTCCTTAACAAGGCCTGTAAGCGGCATCCCTTCCTCTCCAGGCAACAGAGGTGAGCTCTTTGTGATGTCATGTCCGTTGCTCTCCACTTACTCTATGGAGGTAGGTCCACTGTCTGACTTATAATGTTTTTAGACTCCCCCCCCCCCCATAACAAGGCCTGTAAGCGGCATCCCTTACTCTCCAGGCAACAGAGGTGAGCTCTTTGTGATGTCATGTCCGTTGCTCTCCACTTTCTGTGTGGAGGTACGCCCACTGTCTGACTTATAATGTTTTTAGAGTCCCCCGCCCCTCCTTAACAAGGCCTGTAAGCGGCATCCCTTCCTCTCCAGGCAACATAGGTGAGCTCTTTGTGATGTCATGTCCGTTGCTCTCCACTTTCTCTGTGGAGGTAAGCCCACTGTCTGACTTATAATGTTTTTAGAGTCCCCCCCCTCCTTAACAAGGCGTGTAAGCGGCATCCCTTCCTCTCCAGGCAACAGAGGTGAGCTCTTTGTGATGTCATGTCCGTTGCTCTCCACTTTCTGTATGGAGGTAGGTCCACTGTCTGACTTATAATGTTTTTAGACTCCCCCCCCCCATAACAAGGCCTGTAAGCGGCATCCCTTACTCTCCAAGCAACAGAGGTGAGCTCTTTCTGATGTCATGTCCGTTGCTCTCCACTTTCTGTGTGGAGGTACGCCTACTGTCTGACTTATAATGTTTTTAGAGTCCCCCCCCCTCCTTAACAAGGCCTGTAAGCGGCATCCCTTCCTCTCCAGGCAACAGAGGTGAGCTCTTTCTGATGTCATGTCCGTTGCTCTCCACTTTCTCTATGGAGGTAGGCCCACTGTCGGACTTATAATGTTTTTAGAGTCCCCCCCCTCCTTAACAAGGCGTGTAAACGACATCCCTTCCTCTCCAGGCAACAGAGGTGAGCTCTTTGTGATGTCATGTCGCTTGCTCTCCACATTCTCTATGGAGGTAGGCCCACTGTCGGACTTATAATGTTTTTAGAGTCCCCCCCCCCCATAAGAAGGCCTGTAAGCGGCATCCCTTCCTCTCCAGGCAACAGAGGTGAGCTCTTTGTGATGTCATGTCCGTTGCTCTCCACTTTCTCTGTGGAGGGAGGTCCACTGTCTGACTTATACTGTTTTTAGAGTCCCCCCCTCCCTCCTTAACAAGGCCTGTAAGCGGCATCCCTTCCTCTCCAGGCAACAGAGGTGAGCTCTTTGTGATGTCATGTCATGTCCGTTGCTCTCCACTTTCTCTATGGAGGTAGGCCCACTGTCTGACTTATAATGTTTTTAGAGTTCCCCCCCCCCCCATTAGAAGGCCTGTAAGCGGCATCCCTTCCTCTCCAGGCAACAGAGGTGAGCTCTTTGTGATGTCAGGTCCGTTGCTCTCCACTTCCTCTGTGGAGGTAGGTCCACTGACTGACTTATAATGTTTTTAGAGTCCCCCCCCCCATAACAAGGCCTGTAAGCGGCATCCCTTCCTCTCCAGGCAACAGAGGTGAGCTCTTTGTGATGTCATGTCCCTTGCTCTCCACTTTCTCTGGGGAGGGAGGTCCACTGTCTGACTTATACTGTTTTTAGAGTCCCCCCTCCCCATAAGGAGGCCTGTAAGCGGCATCCCTTCCTCTCCAGGCAACAGAGGTGAGCTCTTTGTGATGTCATGTCCGTTGCTCTCCACTTTCTCTGGGGAGGGAGGTCCACTGTCTGACTTATACTGTTTTTAGAGTCCCCCCCCATAAGAAGGCCTGTAAGCGACATCCCTTCCTCTCCAGGCAACAGAGGTGAGCTCTTTGTGATGTCATGTCCGTTGCTCTCCACTTTCTCTGGGGAGGTAGGTCCACTGTCTGACTTATAATGTTTTTAGAGTCCCCCCCCCATAAGAAGGCCTGTAAGCGGCATCCCTTCCTCTCCAGGCAACAGAGGTGAGCTCTTTGTGATGTCATGTCCGTTGCTCTCCACTTTCTCTGGGGAGGGAGGTCCACTGTCTGACTTATACTGTTTTTAGAGTCCCCCCCTCCCTCCTTAACAAGGCCTGTAAGCGGCATCCCTTCCTCTCCAGGCAACAGAGGTGAGCTCTTTGTGATGTCATGTCCGTTGCTCTCCACATTCTCTGTGGAGGTAAGCCCACTGTCTGACTTAAAATGTTTTTAGAGATTCCCCCCCCCCATAACAAGGCCTGTAAGCGGCATCCCTTCCTCTCCAGGCAACAGAGGTGAGCTCTTTGTGATGTCATGTCCATTGCTCTCCACTTTCTCTGTGGAGGTAAGCCCACTGTCTGACTTAAAATGTTTTTAGAGATTCCCCCCCCATAACAAGGCCTGTAAGCGGCATCCCTTCCTCTCCAGGCAACAGAGGTGACCTCTTTGTGATGTCATGTCCGTTGCTCTCCACTTTCTCTGTGGAGATTCGCCCACTGTCTGACTTATAATGTTTTTAGAGATCCCCCCCCCCCCATAACAAGCCATGTAAGCGGAATCCCTTCCTCTCCAGGCAACAGAGGTGAGCTCTTTGTGATGTCATGTCATGTCCGTTGCTCTCCACTTTCTCTATGGAGGTAGGCCCACTGTCTGACTTATAATGTTTTTAGAGTCCCCCCCCTCCTTAACAAGGCGTGTAAGCGGCATCCCTTCCTCTCCAGGCAACAGAGGTGAGCTCTTTGTGATGTCATGTCCGTTTCTCTCCACTTTATCTGTGGAGGTCAGCCCACTATCGGACTTATAATGTTTTTAGAGTCCCCCCCCCCCATAAGAAGGCCTGTAAGCGGCATCCCTTCCTCTCCAGGCAACAGAGGTGAGCTCTTTGTGATGTCATGTCATGTCCGTTTCTCTCCACTTTCTCTGTGGAGGTAAGCCCACTGTCTGACTTATAATGTTTTTAGAGTCCCCCCCCTCCTTAACAAGGCGTGTAAGCGGCATCCCTTCCTCTCCAGGCAACAGAGTTGAGCTCTTTGTGATGTCATGTCCGTTGCTCGCCACTTTCGCTATGGAGGTAGGTCCACTGTCTGACTTATAATGTTTTTAGAGTCCCCCCCCCCCCATAACAAGGCCTGTAAGCGGCATCCCTTCCTCTCCAGGCAACAGAGGTGATCTCTTTGTGATGTCATGTCCGTTGCTCTCCACTTCCTCTGTGGTGGTAGGCCCACTGTCTGACTTATAATGTTTTTAGAGTCCCCCCCCCCATAAGAAGGCCTGTAAGCGGCATCCCTTCCTCTCCAGGCAACATAGGTGAGCTCTTTGTGATGTCATGTCCGTTGCTCTCCACATTCTCTATGGAGGTAGGCCCACTATCTGACTCATAATGTTTTTAGAGATCCCGCCCCCCTCATAACAAGGCCTGTAAGCGGCATCCCTTCCTCTCCAGGCAACAGAGGTGAGCTCTTTGTGATGTCATGTCATGTCCGTTGCTCTCCACTTTCTCTATGGAGGTAGGCCCACTGTCTGACTTATAATGTTTTTAGAGCCCCCCCCCCCCCCTAAGAAGGCCTGTAAGCGGCATCCCTTCCTCTCCAGGCAACAGAGGTGAGCTCTTTGTGATGTCATGTCATGTCCGTTGCTCTAAACTTTCTCTATGGAGGTAGGCCCACTGTCTGACTTATAAGGTTTTTAGAGGTTCCCCCCTCATAACAAGGCCTGTAAGCGGCATCCCTTCCTCTCCAGGCAACAGAGGTGAGCTCTTTGTGATGTTATGTCCGTTGCTCTCCACATTCTCTATGGAGGTAAGCCCACTGTCGGATTTATATTGTTTTTAGAGTCCCCCCCCCATAAGAAGGCCTGTAAGCGGCATCCCTTCCTCTCCAGGCAACAGAGGTGAGCTCTTTGTGATGTCATGTCCGTTGCTCTCCACTTTCTCTGTGGAGGGAGGTCCACTGTCTGACTTATAATGTTTTTAGACGCCCCCACCCCATAACAAGGCCTGTAAGCGGCATCCCTTACTCTCCAGGCAACAGAGGTGAGCTCTTTGTGATGTCATGTCCGTTGCTCTCCACTTTCTGTGTGGAGGTACGCCCACTGTATGACTTATAATGTTTTTAGAGTCCCCCCCCCTCCTTAACAAGGCCTGTAAGCGGCATCCCTTCCTCTCCAGGCAACAGAGGTGAGCTCTTTGTGATGTCATGTCCGTTGCTCTCCACTTTCTCTGTGGAGGTAAGCCCACTGTCTGACTTATAATGTTTTTAGAGTCCCCCCCCTCCTTAACACGGCGTGTAAGCGGCATCCCTTCCTCTCCAGGCAACAGAGGTGAGCTCTTTGTGATGTCATGTCCGTTGCTCTCCACCTTCTCTATGGAGGTAGGCCCACTGTCGGACTTATAATGTTTTTAGAGTCCCCCCCCCCCCATAAGAAGGCCTGTAAGCGGCATCCCTTCCTCTCCAGGCAACAGAGGTGAGCTCTTTGTGATGTCATGTCCGTTGCTCTCCACTTTATCTGTGGAGGTCAGCCCACTGTCTGACTTATACTGTTTTTAGAGTCCCCCCTCCCTTCTTAACAAGGCCTGTAAGCGGCATCCCTTCCTCTCCAGGCAACAGAGGTGAGCTCTTTGTGATGTCATGTCCGTTGCTCTCCACTTTCTCTGTGGAGGGAGGTCTACTGTCTGACTTATACTGTTTTTAGAGCCCCCCCCCCCTCCTTAACAAGGCCTGTAAGCGGCATCCCTTCCTCTCCAGGCAACAGAGGTGAGCTCTTTGTGATGTCATGTCCGTTGCTCTCCACTTTCTCTGTGGAGGGAGGTCTACTATCTGACTTATAATGTTTTTAGAGCCCCCCCGCCCTCCTTAACAAGGCCTGTAAGCGGCATCCCTTCCTCTCCAGGCAACACAGGTGAGCTCTTTGTGATGTCATGTCCGTTGCTCTCCACTTTCTCTGTGGAGGGAGGTCTACTGTCTGACTTATACTGTTTTTAGAGCCCACCCTCCCTCCTTAACAAGGCCTGTAAGCGGCATCCCTTCCTCTCCAGGCAACAGAGGTGAGCTCTTTGTGATGTCATGTCCGTTGCTCTCCACTTTCTCTGTGGAGGTAAGCCCACTGTCTGACTTATAATGTTTTTAGAGTCCCCCCCACTCCTTAACAAGGCCTGTAAGCGGCATCCCTTCCTCTCCAGGCAACAGAGGGGAGCTCTTTGTGATGTCATGTCCGTTGCTCTCCACTTACTCTATGGAGGTAGGTCCACTGTCTGACTTATAATGTTTTTAGACTCCCGCCCCCCCCCATAACAAGGCCTGTCAGCGGCATCCCTTACTCTCCAGGCAACAGAGGTGAGCTCTTTGTGATGTCATGTCCGTTGCTCTCTACTTTCTGTGTGGAGGTACGCCCACTGTCTGACTTATAATGTTTTTAGAGTCCCCCCCCCCTCCTTAACAAGGCCTGTAAGCGGCATCCCTTCCTCTCCAGGCAACATAGGTGAGCTCTTTGTGATGTCATGTCCGTTGCTCTCCACTTTCTCTGTGGAGGTAAGCACACTGTCTGACTTATAATGTTTTTAGAGTCCCCCCCCTCCTTAGCAAGGCGTGTAAGCGGCATCCCTTCCTCTCCAGGCAACAGAGGTGAGCTCTTTGTGATGTCATGTCCGTTGCTCTCCACTTTCTGTATGGAGGTAGGTCCACTGTCTGACTTATAATGTTTTTAGACTCCCCCCCCCATAACAAGGCCTGTAAGCGGCATCCCTTACTCTCCAGGCAACAGAGGTGAGCTCTTTCTGATGTCATGTCCGTTGCTCTCCACTTTCTCTGTGGAGGTAAGCCCACTGTCTGACTTATAATGTTTTTAGAGTCCCCCCCCCTCCTTAACACGGCGTGTAAGCGGCATCCCTTCCTCTCCAGGCAACATAGGTGAGCTCTTTGTGATGTCATGTCCGTTGCTCTCCACATTCTCTATGGAGGTGGGCCCACTGTCGGACTTATAATGTTTTTAGAGTCCCCCCCCCCATAAGAAGGCCTGTAAGCGGCATCCCTTCCTCTCCAGGCAACAGAGGTGAGCTCTTTGTGATGTCATGTCCGTTGCTCTCCACTTTATCTGTGGAGGTCAGCTCACTGTCTGACTTATACTGTTTTTAGAGTCCCCCCTCCCTCATTAACAAGGCCTGTAAGCGGCATCCCTTCCTCTCCAGGCAACAGAGGTGAGCTCTTTGTGATGTCATGTCCGTTGCTCTCTACTTTCTGTGTGGAGGTACGCCCACTGTCTGACTTATAATGTTTTTAGAGTCCCCCCCCCTCCTTAACAAGGCCTGTAAGCGGCATCCCTTCCTCTCCAGGCAACATAGGTGAGCTCTTTGTGATGTCATGTCCGTTGCTCTCCACTTTCTCTGTGGAGGTAAGCCCACTGTCTGACTTATAATGTTTTTAGAGTCCCCCCCCTCCTTAACAAGGTGTGTAAGCGGCATCCCTTCCTCTCCAGGCAACAGAGGTGAGCTCTTTGTGATGTCATGTCCGTTGCTCTCCACTTTCTGTATGGAGGTAGGTCCACTGTCTGACTTATAATGTTTTTAGACTCCCCCCCCCCCCATAACAAGGCCTGTAAGCGGCATCCCTTACTCTCCAGGCAACAGAGGTGAGCTCTTTCTGATGTCATGTCCGTTGCTCTCCACTTTCTCTGTGGAGGTAAGCCCACTGTCTGACTTATAATGTTTTTAGAGTCCCCCCCCTCCTTAACACGGCGTGTAAGCGGCATCCCTTCCTCTCCAGGCAACAGAGGTGAGCTCTTTGTGATGTCATGTCCGTTGCTCTCCACATTCTCTATGGAGGTAGGCCCACTGTCGGACTTATAATGTTTTTAGAGTCCCCCCCCCCATAAGAAGGCCTGTAAGCGGCATCCCTTCCTCTCCAGGCAACAGAGGTGAGCTCTTTGTGATGTCATGTCCGTTGCTCTCCACTTTATCTGTGGAGGTCAGCCCACTGTCTGACTTATACTGTTTTTAGAGTCCCCCCTCCCTCCTTAACAAGGCCTGTAAGCGGCATCCCTTCCTCTCCAGGCAACAGAGGTGAGCTCTTTCTGATGTCATGTCCGTTGCTCTCCACTTTCTCTGTGGAGGGAGGTCTACTGTCTGACTTATACTGTTTTTAGAGCCCCCCCTCCCTCCTTAACAAGGCCTGTAAGCGGCATCCCTTCCTCTCCAGGCAACAGAGGTGAGCTCTTTGTGATGTCATGTCCGTTGCTCTCCACTTTCTCTGTGGAGGGAGGTCTACTGTCTGACTTATAATGTTTTTAGAGCCCCCCCGCCCTCCTTAACAAGGCCTGTAAGCGGCATCCCTTCCTCTCCAGGCAATACAGGTGAGCTCTTTGTGATGTCATGTCCGTTGCTCTCCACTTTCTCTGTGGAGGGAGGTCTACTGTCTGACTTATACTGTTTTTAGAGCCCCCCCTCCCTCCTTAACATGGCCTGTAAGCGGCATCCCTTCCTCTCCAGGCAACACAGGTGAGCTCTTTGTGATGTCATGTCCGTTGCTCTCCACTTTCTCTGTGGAGGGAGGTCTACTGTCTGACTTATACTGTTTTTAGAGCCCACCCTCCCTCCTTAACAAGGCCTGTAAGCGGCATCCCTTCCTCTCCAGGCAACAGAGGTGAGCTCTTTGTGATGTCATGTCCGTTGCTCTCCACTTTCTCTGTGGAGGTAAGCCCACTGTCTGACTTATAATGTTTTTAGAGTCCCCCCCACTCCTTAACAAGGCCTGTAAGCGGCATCCCTTCCTCTCCAGGCAACAGAGGTGAGCTCTTTGTGATGTCATGTCCGTTGCTCTCCACTTACTCTATGGAGGTAGGTCCACTGTCTGACTTATAATGTTTTTAGACTCCCCCCCCCCATAACAAGGCCTGTCAGCGGCATCCCTTACTCTCCAGGCAACAGAGGTGAGCTCTTTGTGATGTCATGTCCGTTGCTCTCTACTTTCTGTGTGGAGGTACGCCCACTGTCTGACTTATAATGTTTTTAGAGTCCCCCCCCCTCCTTAACAAGGCCTGTAAGCGGCATCCCTTCCTCTCCAGGCAACATAGGTGAGCTCTTTGTGATGTCATGTCCGTTGCTCTCCACTTTCTCTGTGGAGGTAAGCCCACTGTCTGACTTATAATGTTTTTAGAGTCCCCCCCCTCCTTAAAAAGGCGTGTAAGCGGCATCCCTTCCTCTCCAGGCAACAGAGGTGAGCTCTTTGTGATGTCATGTCCGTTGCTCTCCACTTTCTGTATGGAGGTAGGTCCACTGTCTGACTTATAATGTTTTTAGACTCCCCCCCCCCATAACAAGGCCTGTAAGCGACATCCCTTACTCTCCAGGCAACAGAGGTGAGCTCTTTCTGATGTCATGTCCGTTGCTCTCCACTTTCTGTGTGGAGGTATGCCTACTGTCTGACTTATAATGTTTTTAGAGTCCCCCCCCCTCCTTAACAAGGCCTGTAAGCGGCATCCCTTCCTCTCCAGGCAACAGAGTTGAGCTCTTTGTGATGTCATGTCCGTTGCTCTCCACTTTCTCTGTGGAGGTCAGCCCACTGTCTGACTTATAATGTTTTTAGTGTCCCCCCCCTCCTTAACAAGGCGTGTAAACGACATCCCTTCCTTTCCAGGCAACAGAGGTGAGCTCTTTGTGATGTCATGTCCCTTGCTCTCCACATTCTCTATGGAGGTAGGCCCACTGTCGGACTTATAATGTTTTTAGAGTCCCCCCCCCCATAAGAAGGCCTGTAAGCGGCATCCCTTCCTCTCCAGGCAACAGAGGTGAGCTCTTTGTGATGTCATGTCCGTTGCTCTCCACTTTCTCTGTGGAGGGAGGTCCACTGTCTGACTTATACTCTTTTTAGAGTCCCACCCTCCCTCCTTAACAAGGCCTGTAAGCGGCATCCCTTCCTCTCCAGGCAACAGAGGTGAGCTCTTTGTGATGTCATGTCATGTCCGTTGCTCTCCACTTTCTCTATGGAGGTAGGCCCACTGTCTGACTTATAATGTTTTTAGAGATTCCCCCCCCATAACAAGGCCTGTAAGCGGCATCCCTTCCTCTCCAGGCAACAGAGGTGAGCTCTTTGCGATGTCATTTCCGATGCTCTCCACATTCTCTATGGAGGTAGGCCCACTGTCTGACTTATATTGTTTTTAGAGATCCCGCCCCCCTCATAACAAGGCCTGTAAGCGGCATCCCTTCCTCTCCAGGCAACAGAGGTGAGCTCTTTGTGATGTCATGTCCGTTGCTCTCCACTTTCTCTATGGAGGTAGGCCCACTGTCTGACTTATAATGTTTTTAGAGTCCTCCCCCCCCCCATTAGAAGGCCTGTAAGCGGCATCCCTTCCTCTCCAGGCAATACAGGTGAGCTCTTTGTGATGTCATGTCCGTTGCTCTCCACTTTCTCTGTGGAGGGAGGTCTACTGTCTGACTTATACTGTTTTTAGAGCCCCCCCTCCCTCCTTAACATGGCCTGTAAGCGGCATCCCTTCCTCTCCAGGCAACACAGGTGAGCTCTTTGTGATGTCATGTCCGTTGCTCTCCACTTTCTCTGTGGAGGGAGGTCTACTGTCTGACTTATACTGTTTTTAGAGCCCACCCTCCCTCATAACAAGGCCTGTAAGCGGCATCCCTTCCTCTCCAGGCAACAGAGGTGAGCTCTTTGTGATGTCATGTCCGTTGCTCTCCACTTTCTCTGTGGAGGTATGCCCACTGTCTGACTTATAATGTTTTTAGAGTCCCCCCCACTCCTTAACAAGGCCTGTAAGCGGCATCCCTTCCTCTCCAGGCAACAGAGGTGAGCTCTTTGTGATGTCATGTCCGTTGCTCTCCACTTTCTCTGTGGAGGTAAGCCCACTGTCTGACTTATAATGTTTTTAGAGTCCCCCCCACTCCTTAACAAGGCCTGTAAGCGGCATCCCTTCCTCTCCAGGCAACAGAGGTGAGCTCTTTGTGATGTCATGTCCGTTGCTCTCCACTTTCTCTGTGGAGGTAAGCCCACTGTCTGACTTATAATGTTTTTAGAGTCCCCCCCCTCCTTAACACGGCGTGTAAGCGGCATCCCTTCCTCTCCAGGCAACAGAGGTGAGCTCTTTGTGATGTCATGTCCGTTGCTCTCCACCTTCTCTATGGAGGTAGGCCCACTGTCGGACTTATAATGTTTTTAGAGTCCCCCCCCCCCCCATAAGAAGGCCTGTAAGCGGCATCCCTTCCTCTCCAGGCAACAGAGGTGAGCTCTTTGTGATGTCATGTCCGTTGCTCTCCACTTTATCTGTGGAGGTCAGCCCACTGTCTGACTTATACTGTTTTTAGAGTCCCCCCTCCCTTCTTAACAAGGCCTGTAAGCGGCATCCCTTCCTCTCCAGGCAACAGAGGTGAGCTCTTTGTGATGTCATGTCCGTTGCTCTCCACTTTCTCTGTGGAGGGAGGTCTACTGTCTGACTTATACTGTTTTTAGAGCCCCCCCTCCCTCCTTAACAAGGCCTGTAAGCGGCATCCCTTCCTCTCCAGGCAACAGAGGTGAGCTCTTTGTGATGTCATGTCCGTTGCTCTCCACTTTCTCTGTGGAGGGAGGTCTACTGTCTGACTTATAATGTTTTTAGAGCCCCCCCGCCCTCCTTAACAAGGCCTGTAAGCGGCATCCCTTCCTCTCCAGGCAACACAGGTGAGCTCTTTGTGATGTCATGTCCGTTGCTCTCCACTTTCTCTGTGGAGGGAGGTCTACTGTCTGACTTATACTGTTTTTAGAGCCCACCCTCCCTCCTTAACAAGGCCTGTAAGCGGCATCCCTTCCTCTCCAGGCAACAGAGGTGAGCTCTTTGTGATGTCATGTCCGTTGCTCTCCACTTTCTCTGTGGAGGTAAGCCCACTGTCTGACTTATAATGTTTTTAGAGTCCCCCCCACTCCTTAACAAGGCCTGTAAGCGGCATCCCTTCCTCTCCAGGCAACAGAGGGGAGCTCTTTGTGATGTCATGTCCGTTGCTCTCCACTTACTCTATGGAGGTAGGTCCACTGTCTGACTTATAATGTTTTTAGACTCCCCCCCCCCCATAACAAGGCCTGTCAGCGGCATCCCTTACTCTCCAGGCAACAGAGGTGAGCTCTTTGTGATGTCATGTCCGTTGCTCTCTACTTTCTGTGTGGAGGTACGCCCACTGTCTGACTTATAATGTTTTTAGAGTCCCCCCCCCTCCTTAACAAGGCCTGTAAGCGGCATCCCTTCCTCTCCAGGCAACATAGGTGAGCTCTTTGTGATGTCATGTCCGTTGCTCTCCACTTTCTCTGTGGAGGTAAGCACACTGTCTGACTTATAATGTTTTTAGAGTCCCCCCCCTCCTTAGCAAGGCGTGTAAGCGGCATCCCTTCCTCTCCAGGCAACAGAGGTGAGCTCTTTGTGATGTCATGTCCGTTGCTCTCCACTTTCTGTATGGAGGTAGGTCCACTGTCTGACTTATAATGTTTTTAGACTCCCCCCCCCATAACAAGGCCTGTAAGCGGCATCCCTTACTCTCCAGGCAACAGAGGTGAGCTCTTTCTGATGTCATGTCCGTTGCTCTCCACTTTCTCTGTGGAGGTAAGCCCACTGTCTGACTTATAATGTTTTTAGAGTCCCCCCCCCTCCTTAACACGGCGTGTAAGCGGCATCCCTTCCTCTCCAGGCAACAGAGGTGAGCTCTTTGTGATGTCATGTCCGTTGCTCTCCACATTCTCTATGGAGGTGGGCCCACTGTCGGACTTATAATGTTTTTAGAGTCCCCCCCCCCCCATAAGAAGGCCTGTAAGCGGCATCCCTTCCTCTCCAGGCAACAGAGGTGAGCTCTTTGTGATGTCATGTCCGTTGCTCTCCACTTTATCTGTGGAGGTCAGCCCACTGTCTGACTTATACTGTTTTTAGAGTCCCCCCTCCCTCCTTAACAAGGCCTGTAAGCGGCATCCCTTCCTCTCCAGGCAACAGAGGTGAGCTCTTTGTGATGTCATGTCCGTTGCTCTCTACTTTCTGTGTGGAGGTACGCCCACTGTCTGACTTATAATGTTTTTAGAGTCCCCCCCCCTCCTTAACAAGGCCTGTAAGCGGCATCCCTTCCTCTCCAGGCAACATAGGTGAGCTCTTTGTGATGTCATGTCCGTTGCTCTCCACTTTCTCTGTGGAGGTAAGCCCACTGTCTGACTTATAATGTTTTTAGAGTCCCCCCCCTCCTTAACAAGGTGTGTAAGCGGCATCCCTTCCTCTCCAGGCAACAGAGGTGAGCTCTTTGTGATGTCATGTCCGTTGCTCTCCACTTTCTGTATGGAGGTAGGTCCACTGTCTGACTTATAATGTTTTTAGACTCCCCCCCCCCCATAACAAGGCCTGTAAGCGGCATCCCTTACTCTCCAGGCAACAGAGGTGAGCTCTTTCTGATGTCATGTCCGTTGCTCTCCACTTTCTCTGTGGAGGTAAGCCCACTGTCTGACTTATAATGTTTTTAGAGTCCCCCCCCTCCTTAACACGGCGTGTAAGCGGCATCCCTTCCTCTCCAGGCAACAGAGGTGAGCTCTTTGTGATGTCATGTCCGTTGCTCTCCACATTCTCTATGGAGGTAGGCCCACTGTCGGACTTATAATGTTTTTAGAGTCCCCCCCCCCCCATAAGAAGGCCTGTAAGCGGCATCCCTTCCTCTCCAGGCAACAGAGGTGAGCTCTTTGTGATGTCATGTCCGTTGCTCTCCACTTTATCTGTGGAGGTCAGCCCACTGTCTGACTTATACTGTTTTTAGAGTCCCCCCTCCCTCCTTAACAAGGCCTGTAAGCGGCATCCCTTCCTCTCCAGGCAACAGAGGTGAGCTCTTTCTGATGTCATGTCCGTTGCTCTCCACTTTCTCTGTGGAGGGAGGTCTACTGTCTGACTTATACTGTTTTTAGAGCCCCCCCTCCCTCCTTAACAAGGCCTGTAAGCGGCATCCCTTCCTCTCCAGGCAACAGAGGTGAGCTCTTTGTGATGTCATGTCCGTTGCTCTCCACTTTCTCTGTGGAGGGAGGTCTACTGTCTGACTTATAATGTTTTTAGAGCCCCCCCGCCCTCCTTAACAAGGCCTGTAAGCGGCATCCCTTCCTCTCCAGGCAATACAGGTGAGCTCTTTGTGATGTCATGTCCGTTGCTCTCCACTTTCTCTGTGGAGGGAGGTCTACTGTCTGACTTATACTGTTTTTAGAGCCCCCCCTCCCTCCTTAACATGGCCTGTAAGCGGCATCCCTTCCTCTCCAGGCAACACAGGTGAGCTCTTTGTGATGTCATGTCCGTTGCTCTCCACTTTCTCTGTGGAGGGAGGTCTACTGTCTGACTTATACTGTTTTTAGAGCCCACCCTCCCTCCTTAACAAGGCCTGTAAGCGGCATCCCTTCCTCTCCAGGCAACAGAGGTGAGCTCTTTGTGATGTCATGTCCGTTGCTCTCCACTTTCTCTGTGGAGGTAAGCCCACTGTCTGACTTATAATGTTTTTAGAGTCCCCCCCACTCCTTAACAAGGCCTGTAAGCGGCATCCCTTCCTCTCCAGGCAACAGAGGTGAGCTCTTTGTGATGTCATGTCCGTTGCTCTCCACTTACTCTATGGAGGTAGGTCCACTGTCTGACTTATAATGTTTTTAGACTCCCCCCCCCCATAACAAGGCCTGTCAGCGGCATCCCTTACTCTCCAGGCAACAGAGGTGAGCTCTTTGTGATGTCATGTCCGTTGCTCTCTACTTTCTGTGTGGAGGTACGCCCACTGTCTGACTTATAATGTTTTTAGAGTCCCCCCCCCTCCTTAACAAGGCCTGTAAGCGGCATCCCTTCCTCTCCAGGCAACATAGGTGAGCTCTTTGTGATGTCATGTCCGTTGCTCTCCACTTTCTCTGTGGAGGTAAGCCCACTGTCTGACTTATAATGTTTTTAGAGTCCCCCCCCTCCTTAAAAAGGCGTGTAAGCGGCATCCCTTCCTCTCCAGGCAACAGAGGTGAGCTCTTTGTGATGTCATGTCCGTTGCTCTCCACTTTCTGTATGGAGGTAGGTCCACTGTCTGACTTATAATGTTTTTAGACTCCCCCCCCCCATAACAAGGCCTGTAAGCGGCATCCCTTACTCTCCAGGCAACAGAGGTGAGCTCTTTCTGATGTCATGTCCGTTGCTCTCCACTTTCTGTGTGGAGGTATGCCTACTGTCTGACTTATAATGTTTTTAGAGTCCCCCCCCCTCCTTAACAAGGCCTGTAAGCGGCATCCCTTCCTCTCCAGGCAACAGAGTTGAGCTCTTTGTGATGTCATGTCCGTTGCTCTCCACTTTCTCTGTGGAGGTCAGCCCACTGTCTGACTTATAATGTTTTTAGTGTCCCCCCCCTCCTTAACAAGGCGTGTAAACGACATCCCTTCCTTTCCAGGCAACAGAGGTGAGCTCTTTGTGATGTCATGTCCCTTGCTCTCCACATTCTCTATGGAGGTAGGCCCACTGTCGGACTTATAATGTTTTTAGAGTCCCCCCCCTCCTTAACAAGGTGTGTAAGCGGCATCCCTTCCTCTCCAGGCAACAGAGGTGAGCTCTTTGTGATGTCATGTCCGTTGCTCTCCACTTTCTGTATGGAGGTAGGTCCACTGTCTGACTTATAATGTTTTTAGACTCCCCCCCCCCCATAACAAGGCCTGTAAGCGGCATCCCTTACTCTCCAGGCAACAGAGGTGAGCTCTTTCTGATGTCATGTCCGTTGCTCTCCACTTTCTCTGTGGAGGTAAGCCCACTGTCTGACTTATAATGTTTTTAGAGTCCCCCCCCTCCTTAACACGGCGTGTAAGCGGCATCCCTTCCTCTCCAGGCAACAGAGGTGAGCTCTTTGTGATGTCATGTCCGTTGCTCTCCACATTCTCTATGGAGGTAGGCCCACTGTCGGACTTATAATGTTTTTAGAGTCCCCCCCCCCCATAAGAAGGCCTGTAAGCGGCATCCCTTCCTCTCCAGGCAACAGAGGTGAGCTCTTTGTGATGTCATGTCCGTTGCTCTCCACTTTATCTGTGGAGGTCAGCCCACTGTCTGACTTATACTGTTTTTAGAGTCCCCCCTCCCTCCTTAACAAGGCCTGTAAGCGGCATCCCTTCCTCTCCAGGTGACAGAGGTGAGCTCTTTCTGATGTCATGTCCGTTGCTCTCCACTTTCTCTGTGGAGGTCAGCCCACTGTCTGACTTATAATGTTTTTAGTGTCCCCCCCCTCCTTAACAAGGCGTGTAAACGACATCCCTTCCTTTCCAGGCAACAGAGGTGAGCTCTTTGTGATGTCATGTCCCTTGCTCTCCACATTCTCTATGGAGGTAGGCCCACTGTCGGACTTATAATGTTTTTAGAGTCCCCCCCCTCCTTAACAAGGTGTGTAAGCGGCATCCCTTCCTCTCCAGGCAACAGAGGTGAGCTCTTTGTGATGTCATGTCCGTTGCTCTCCACTTTCTGTATGGAGGTAGGTCCACTGTCTGACTTATAATGTTTTTAGACTCCCCCCCCCCCCATAACAAGGCCTGTAAGCGGCATCCCTTACTCTCCAGGCAACAGAGGTGAGCTCTTTCTGATGTCATGTCCGTTGCTCTCCACTTTCTCTGTGGAGGTAAGCCCACTGTCTGACTTATAATGTTTTTAGAGTCCCCCCCCTCCTTAACACGGCGTGTAAGCGGCATCCCTTCCTCTCCAGGCAACAGAGGTGAGCTCTTTGTGATGTCATGTCCGTTGCTCTCCACATTCTCTATGGAGGTAGGCCCACTGTCGGACTTATAATGTTTTTAGAGTCCCCCCCCCCCATAAGAAGGCCTGTAAGCGGCATCCCTTCCTCTCCAGGCAACAGAGGTGAGCTCTTTGTGATGTCATGTCCGTTGCTCTCCACTTTATCTGTGGAGGTCAGCCCACTGTCTGACTTATACTGTTTTTAGAGTCCCCCCTCCCTCCTTAACAAGGCCTGTAAGCGGCATCCCTTCCTCTCCAGGTGACAGAGGTGAGCTCTTTCTGATGTCATGTCCGTTGCTCTCCACTTTCTCTGTGGAGGGAGGTCTACTGTCTGACTTATACTGTTTTTAGAGCCCCCCCTCCCTCCTTAACAAGGCCTGTAAGCGGCATCCCTTCCTCTCCAGGCAACAGAGGTGAGCTCTTTGTGATGTCATGTCCGTTGCTCTCCACTTTCTCTGTGGAGGGAGGTCTACTGTCTGACTTATAATGTTTTTAGAGCCCCCCCGCCCTCCTTAACAAGGCCTGTAAGCGGCATCACTTCCTCTCCAGGCAATACAGGTGAGCTCTTTGTGATGTCATGTCCGTTGCTCTCCACTTTCTCTGTGGAGGGAGGTCTACTGTCTGACTTATACTGTTTTTAGAGCCCCCCCTCCCTCCTTAACATGGCCTGTAAGCGGCATCCCTTCCTCTCCAGGCAACACAGGTGAGCTCTTTGTGATGTCATGTCCGTTGCTCTCCACTTTCTCTGTGGAGGGAGGTCTACTGTCTGACTTATACTGTTTTTAGAGCCCACCCTCCCTCCTTAACAAGGCCTGTAAGCGGCATCCCTTCCTCTCCAGGCAACAGAGGTGAGCTCTTTGTGATGTCATGTCCGTTGCTCTCCACTTTCTCTGTGGAGGTAAGCCCACTGTCTGACTTATAATGTTTTTAGAGTCCCCCCCACTCCTTAACAAGGCCTGTAAGCGGCATCCCTTCCTCTCCAGGCAACAGAGGTGAGCTCTTTGTGATGTCATGTCCGTTGCTCTCCACTTACTCTATGGAGGTAGGTCCACTGTCTGACTTATAATGTTTTTAGACTCCCCCCCCCCCATAACAAGGCCTGTCAGCGGCATCCCTTACTCTCCAGGCAACAGAGGTGAGCTCTTTGTGATGTCATGTCCGTTGCTCTCTACTTTCTGTGTGGAGGTACGCCCACTGTCTGACTTATAATGTTTTTAGAGTCCCCCCCCTCCTTAAAAAGGCGTGTAAGCGGCATCCCTTCCTCTCCAGGCAACAGAGGTGAGCTCTTTGTGATGTCATGTCCGTTGCTCTCCACTTTCTGTATGGAGGTAGGTCCACTGTCTGACTTATAATGTTTTTAGACTCCCCCCCCCCATAACAAGGCCTGTAAGCGGCATCCCTTACTCTCCAGGCAACAGAGGTGAGCTCTTTCTTATGTCATGTCCGTTGCTCTCCACTTTCTGTGTGGAGGTATGCCTACTGTCTGACTTATAATGTTTTTAGAGTCCCCCCCCCTCCTTAACAAGGCCTGTAAGCGGCATCCCTTCCTCTCCAGGCAACAGAGTTGAGCTCTTTGTGATGTCATGTCCGTTGCTCTCCACTTTCTCTGTGGAGGTCAGCCCACTGTCTGACTTATAATGTTTTTAGTGTCCCCCCCCTCCTTAACAAGGCGTGTAAACGACATCCCTTCCTTTCCAGGCAACAGAGGTGAGCTCTTTGTGATGTCATGTCCCTTGCTCTCCACATTCTCTATGGAGGTAGGCCCACTGTCTGACTTATAATGTTTTTAGAGATTCCCCCCCCATAACAAGGCCTGTAAGCGGCATCCCTTCCTCTCCAGGCAACAGAGGTGAGCTCTTTGCGATGTCATTTCCGATGCTCTCCACATTCTCTATGGAGGTAGGCCCACTGTCTGACTTATATTGTTTTTAGAGATCCCGCCCCCCTCATAACAAGGCCTGTAAGCGGCATCCCTTCCTCTCCAGGCAACAGAGGTGAGCTCTTTGCGATGTCATTTCCGATGCTCTCCACATTCTCTATGGAGGTAGGCCCACTGTCTGACTTATATTGTTTTTAGAGATCCCGCCCCCCTCATAACAAGGCCTGTAAGCGGCATCCCTTCCTCTCCAGGCAACAGAGGTGAGCTCTTTGTGATGTCATGTCCGTTGCTCTCCACTTTCTCTATGGAGGTAGGCCCACTGTCTGACTTATAATGTTTTTAGAGTCCTCCCCCCCCCCATTAGAAGGCCTGTAAGCGGCATCCCTTCCTCTCCAGGCAATACAGGTGAGCTCTTTGTGATGTCATGTCCGTTGCTCTCCACTTTCTCTGTGGAGGGAGGTCTACTGTCTGACTTATACTGTTTTTAGAGTCCCCCCTCCCTCCTTAACATGGCCTGTAAGCGGCATCCCTTCCTCTCCAGGCAACACAGGTGAGCTCTTTGTGATGTCATGTCCGTTGCTCTCCACTTTCTCTGTGGAGGGAGGTCTACTGTCTGACTTATACTGTTTTTAGAGCCCACCCTCCCTCCTTAACAAGGCCTGTAAGCGGCATCCCTTCCTCTCCAGGCAACAGAGGTGAGCTCTTTGTGATGTCATGTCCGTTGCTCTCCACTTTCTCTGTGGAGGTAAGCCCACTGTCTGACTTATAATGTTTTTAGAGTCCCCCCCACTCCTTAACAAGGCCTGTAAGCGGCATCCCTTCCTCTCCAGGCAACAGAAGTGAGCTCTTTGTGATGTCATGTCCGTTGCTCTCCACTTACTCTATGGAGGTAGGTCCACTGTCTGACTTATAATGTTTTTAGACTCCCCCACCCCCATAACAAGGCCTGTCAGCGGCATCCCTTACTCTCCAGGCAACAGAGGTGAGCTCTTTGTGATGTCATGTCCGTTGCTCTCTACTTTCTGTGTGGAGGTACGCCCACTGTCTGACTTATAATGTTTTTAGAGTCCCCCCCCTCCTTAACAAGGCCTGTAAGCAGCATCCCTTCCTCTCCAGGCAACATAGGTGAGCTCTTTGTGATGTCATGTCCGTTGCTCTCCACTTTCTCTGTGGAGGTAAGCCCACTGTCTGACTTATAATGTTTTTAGAGTCCCCCCCCTCCTTAACAAGGCGTGTAAGCGGCATCCCTTCCTCTCCAGGCAACAGAGGTGAGCTCTTTGTGATGTCATGTCCGTTGCTCTCCACTTTCTGTATGGAGGTAGGTCCACTGTCTGACTTATAATGTTTTTAGACTCCCCCCCCCCATAACAAGGCCTGTAAGCGGCATCCCTTACTCTCCAGGCAACAGAGGTGAGCTCTTTCTGATGTCATGTCCGTTGCTCTCCACTTTCTCTGTGGAGGTAAGCCCACTGTCTGACTTATAATGTTTTTAGAGTCCCCCCCCTCCTTAACACGGCGTGTAAGCGGCATCCCTTCCTCTCCAGGCAACAGAGGTGAGCTCTTTGTGATGTCATGTCCGTTGCTCTCCACATTCTCTATGGAGGTAGGCCCACTGTCGGCCTTATAATGTTTTTAGAGTCCCCCCCCCCCATAAGAAGGCCTGTAAGCGGCATCCCTTCCTCTCCAGGCAACAGAGGTGAGCTCTTTGTGATGTCATGTCCGTTGCTGTCCACTTTCTCTGTGGAGGTAAGCCCACTGTCTGACTTATAATGTTTTTAGAGTCCCCCCCACTCCTTAACAAGGCCTGTAAGCGGCATCCCTTCCTCTCCAGGCAACATAGGTGAGCTCTTTGTGATGTCATGTCCGTTGCTCTCCACTTTCTCTGTGGAGGTAAGCCCACTGTCTGACTTATAATGTTTTTAGAGTCCCCCCCCTCCTTAAAAAGGCGTGTAAGCGGCATCCCTTCCTCTCCAGGCAACAGAGGCGAGCTCTTTGTGATGTCATGTCCGTTGCTCTCCACTTTCTCTGTGGAGGGAGGTCCACTGTCTGACTTATACTGTTTTTAGAGTCCCACCCTCCCTCCTTAACAAGGCCTGTAAGCGGCATCCCTTCCTCTCCAGGCAACAGAGGTGAGCTCTTTGTGATGTCATGTCATGTCCGTTGCTCTCCACTTTCTCTATGGAGGTAGGCCCACTGTCTGACTTATAATGTTTTTAGAGATTCCCCCCCCATAACAAGGTGTGTAAGCGGCATCCCTTCCTCTCCAGGCAACAGAGGTGAGCTCTTTGTGATGTCATGTCCGTTGCTCTCCACTTTCTGTATGGAGGTAGGTCCACTGTCTGACTTATAATGTTTTTAGACTCCCCCCCCCCATAACAAGGCCTGTAAGCGGCATCCCTTACTCTCCAGGCAACAGAGGTGAGCTCTTTCTGATGTCATGTCCGTTGCTCTCCACTTTCTCTGTGGAGGTAAGCCCACTGTCTGACTTATAATGTTTTTAGAGTCCCCCCCCTCCTTAACACGGCGTGTAAGCGGCATCCCTTCCTCTCCAGGCAACAGAGGTGAGCTCTTTGTGATGTCATGTCCGTTGCTCTCCACATTCTCTATGGAGGTAGGCCCACTGTTGGACTTATAATGTTTTTAGAGTCCCCCCCCCCATAAGAAGGCCTGTAAGCGGCATCCCTTCCTCTCCAGGCAACAGAGGTGAGCTCTTTGTGATGTCATGTCCGTTGCTCTCCACTTTATCTGTGGAGGTCAGCCCACTGTCTGACTTATACTGTTTTTAGAGTCCCCCCTCCCTCCTTAACAAGGCCTGTAAGCGGCATCCCTTCCTCTCCAGGCAACAGAGGTGAGCTCTTTGTGATGTCATGTCCGTTGCTCTCCACTTTCTCTGTGGAGGGAGGTCTACTGTCTGACTTATACTGTTTTTAGAGCCCCCCCTCCCTCCTTAACAAGGCCTGTAAGCGGCATCCCTTCCTCTCCAGGCAACAGAGGTGAGCTCTTTGTGATGTCATGTCCGTTGCTCTCCACTTTCTCTGTGGAGGGAGGTCTACTGTCTGACTTATAATGTTTTTAGAGCCCCCCCGCCCTCCTTAACAAGGCCTGTAAGCGGCATCCCTTCCTCTCCAGGCAATACAGGTGAGCTCTTTGTGATGTCATGTCCGTTGCTCTCCACTTTCTCTGTGGAGGGAGGTCTACTGTCTGACTTATACTGTTTTTAGAGCCCCCCCTCCCTCCTTAACATGGCCTGTAAGCGGCATCCCTTCCTCTCCAGGCAACACAGGTGAGCTCTTTGTGATGTCATGTCCGTTGCTCTCCACTTTCTCTGTGGAGGGAGGTCTACTGTCTGACTTATACTGTTTTTAGAGCCCACCCTCCCTCCTTAACAAGGCCTGTAAGCGGCATCCCTTCCTCTCCAGGCAACAGAGGTGAGCTCTTTGTGATGTCATGTCCGTTGCTCTCCACTTTCTCTGTGGAGGTAAGCCCACTGTCTGACTTATAATGTTTTTAGAGTCCCCCCCACTCCTTAACAAGGCCTGTAAGCGGCATCCCTTCCTCTCCAGGCAACAGAGGTGAGCTCTTTGTGATGTCATGTCCGTTGCTCTCCACTTACTCTATGGAGGTAGGTCCACTGTCTGACTTATAATGTTTTTAGACTCCCCCCCCCCATAACAAGGCCTGTCAGCGGCATCCCTTACTCTCCAGGCAACAGAGGTGAGCTCTTTGTGATGTCATGTCCGTTGCTCTCTACTTTCTGTGTGGAGGTACGCCCACTGTCTGACTTATAATGTTTTTAGAGTCCCCCCCCCTCCTTAACAAGGCCTGTAAGCGGCATCCCTTCCTCTCCAGGCAACATAGGTGAGCTCTTTGTGATGTCATGTCCGTTGCTCTCCACTTTCTCTGTGGAGGTAAGCCCACTGTCTGACTTATAATGTTTTTAGAGTCCCCCCCCTCCTTAAAAAGGCGTGTAAGCGGCATCCCTTCCTCTCCAGGCAACAGAGGTGAGCTCTTTGTGATGTCATGTCCGTTGCTCTCCACTTTCTGTATGGAGGTAGGTCCACTGTCTGACTTATAATGTTTTTAGACTCCCCCCCCCCATAACAAGGCCTGTAAGCGGCATCCCTTACTCTCCAGGCAACAGAGGTGAGCTCTTTCTGATGTCATGTCCGTTGCTCTCCACTTTCTCTGTGGAGGTAAGCCCACTGTCTGACTTATAATGTTTTTAGAGTCCCCCCCCTCCTTAACACGGCGTGTAAGCGGCATCCCTTCCTCTCCAGGCAACAGAGGTGAGCTCTTTGTGATGTCATGTCCGTTGCTCTCCACATTCTCTATGGAGGTAGGCCCACTGTCGGCCTTATAATGTTTTTAGAGTCCCCCCCCCCCATAAGAAGGCCTGTAAGCGGCATCCCTTCCTCTCCAGGCAACAGAGGTGAGCTCTTTGTGATGTCATGTCCGTTGCTGTCCACTTTCTCTGTGGAGGTAAGCCCACTGTCTGACTTATAATGTTTTTAGAGTCCCCCCCACTCCTTAACAAGGCCTGTAAGCGGCATCCCTTCCTCTCCAGGCAACATAGGTGAGCTCTTTGTGATGTCATGTCCGTTGCTCTCCACTTTCTCTGTGGAGGTAAGCCCACTGTCTGACTTATAATGTTTTTAGAGTCCCCCCCCTCCTTAAAAAGGCGTGTAAGCGGCATCCCTTCCTCTCCAGGCAACAGAGGCGAGCTCTTTGTGATGTCATGTCCGTTGCTCTCCACTTTCTCTGTGGAGGGAGGTCCACTGTCTGACTTATACTGTTTTTAGAGTCCCACCCTCCCTCCTTAACAAGGCCTGTAAGCGGCATCCCTTCCTCTCCAGGCAACAGAGGTGAGCTCTTTGTGATGTCATGTCATGTCCGTTGCTCTCCACTTTCTCTATGGAGGTAGGCCCACTGTCTGACTTATAATGTTTTTAGAGATTCCCCCCCCATAACAAGGTGTGTAAGCGGCATCCCTTCCTCTCCAGGCAACAGAGGTGAGCTCTTTGTGATGTCATGTCCGTTGCTCTCCACTTTCTGTATGGAGGTAGGTCCACTGTCTGACTTATAATGTTTTTAGACTCCCCCCCCCCATAACAAGGCCTGTAAGCGGCATCCCTTACTCTCCAGGCAACAGAGGTGAGCTCTTTCTGATGTCATGTCCGTTGCTCTCCACTTTCTCTGTGGAGGTAAGCCCACTGTCTGACTTATAATGTTTTTAGAGTCCCCCCCCTCCTTAACACGGCGTGTAAGCGGCATCCCTTCCTCTCCAGGCAACAGAGGTGAGCTCTTTGTGATGTCATGTCCGTTGCTCTCCACATTCTCTATGGAGGTAGGCCCACTGTTGGACTTATAATGTTTTTAGAGTCCCCCCCCCCATAAGAAGGCCTGTAAGCGGCATCCCTTCCTCTCCAGGCAACAGAGGTGAGCTCTTTGTGATGTCATGTCCGTTGCTCTCCACTTTATCTGTGGAGGTCAGCCCACTGTCTGACTTATACTGTTTTTAGAGTCCCCCCTCCCTCCTTAACAAGGCCTGTAAGCGGCATCCCTTCCTCTCCAGGCAACAGAGGTGAGCTCTTTGTGATGTCATGTCCGTTGCTCTCCACTTTCTCTGTGGAGGGAGGTCTACTGTCTGACTTATACTGTTTTTAGAGCCCCCCCTCCCTCCTTAACAAGGCCTGTAAGCGGCATCCCTTCCTCTCCAGGCAACAGAGGTGAGCTCTTTGTGATGTCATGTCCGTTGCTCTCCACTTTCTCTGTGGAGGGAGGTCTACTGTCTGACTTATAATGTTTTTAGAGCCCCCCCGCCCTCCTTAACAAGGCCTGTAAGCGGCATCCCTTCCTCTCCAGGCAATACAGGTGAGCTCTTTGTGATGTCATGTCCGTTGCTCTCCACTTTCTCTGTGGAGGGAGGTCTACTGTCTGACTTATACTGTTTTTAGAGCCCCCCCTCCCTCCTTAACATGGCCTGTAAGCGGCATCCCTTCCTCTCCAGGCAACACAGGTGAGCTCTTTGTGATGTCATGTCCGTTGCTCTCCACTTTCTCTGTGGAGGGAGGTCTACTGTCTGACTTATACTGTTTTTAGAGCCCACCCTCCCTCCTTAACAAGGCCTGTAAGCGGCATCCCTTCCTCTCCAGGCAACAGAGGTGAGCTCTTTGTGATGTCATGTCCGTTGCTCTCCACTTTCTCTGTGGAGGTAAGCCCACTGTCTGACTTATAATGTTTTTAGAGTCCCCCCCACTCCTTAACAAGGCCTGTAAGCGGCATCCCTTCCTCTCCAGGCAACAGAGGTGAGCTCTTTGTGATGTCATGTCCGTTGCTCTCCACTTACTCTATGGAGGTAGGTCCACTGTCTGACTTATAATGTTTTTAGACTCCCCCCCCCCATAACAAGGCCTGTCAGCGGCATCCCTTACTCTCCAGGCAACAGAGGTGAGCTCTTTGTGATGTCATGTCCGTTGCTCTCTACTTTCTGTGTGGAGGTACGCCCACTGTCTGACTTATAATGTTTTTAGAGTCCCCCCCCCTCCTTAACAAGGCCTGTAAGCGGCATCCCTTCCTCTCCAGGCAACATAGGTGAGCTCTTTGTGATGTCATGTCCGTTGCTCTCCACTTTCTCTGTGGAGGTAAGCCCACTGTCTGACTTATAATGTTTTTAGAGTCCCCCCCCTCCTTAAAAAGGCGTGTAAGCGGCATCCCTTCCTCTCCAGGCAACAGAGGTGAGCTCTTTGTGATGTCATGTCCGTTGCTCTCCACTTTCTGTATGGAGGTAGGTCCACTGTCTGACTTATAATGTTTTTAGACTCCCCCACCCCCATAACAAGGCCTGTCAGCGGCATCCCTTACTCTCCAGGCAACAGAGGTGAGCTCTTTGTGATGTCATGTCCGTTGCTCTCCACTTTATCTGTGGAGGTCAGCCCACTGTCTGACTTATACTGTTTTTAGAGTCCCCCCTCCCTCCTTAACAAGGCCTGTAAGCGGCATCCCTTCCTCTCCAGGCAACAGAGGTGAGCTCTTTCTGATGTCATGTCCGTTGCTCTCCACTTTCTCTGTGGAGGGAGGTCTACTGTCTGACTTATACTGTTTTTAGAGCCCCCCCTCCCTCCTTAACAAGGCCTGTAAGCGGCATCCCTTCCTCTCCAGGCAACAGAGGTGAGCTCTTTGTGATGTCATGTCCGTTGCTCTCCACTTTCTCTATGGAGGTAGGCCCACTGTCTGACTTATAATGTTTTTAGAGTCCTCCCCCCCCCCATTAGAAGGCCTGTAAGCGGCATCCCTTCCTCTCCAGGCAATACAGGTGAGCTCTTTGTGATGTCATGTCCGTTGCTCTCCACTTTCTCTGTGGAGGGAGGTCTACTGTCTGACTTATACTGTTTTTAGAGCCCCCCCTCCCTCCTTAACATGGCCTGTAAGCGGCATCCCTTCCTCTCCAGGCAACACAGGTGAGCTCTTTGTGATGTCATGTCCGTTGCTCTCCACTTTCTCTGTGGAGGGAGGTCTACTGTCTGACTTATACTGTTTTTAGAGCCCACCCTCCCTCCTTAACAAGGCCTGTAAGCGGCATCCCTTCCTCTCCAGGCAACAGAGGTGAGCTCTTTGTGATGTCATGTCCGTTGCTCTCCACTTTCTCTGTGGAGGTAAGCCCACTGTCTGACTTATAATGTTTTTAGAGTCCCCCCCACTCCTTAACAAGGCCTGTAAGCGGCATCCCTTCCTCTCCAGGCAACAGAGGTGAGCTCTTTGTGATGTCATGTCCGTTGCTCTCCACTTACTCTATGGAGGTAGGTCCACTGTCTGACTTATAATGTTTTTAGACTCCCCCACCCCCATAACAAGGCCTGTCAGCGGCATCCCTTACTCTCCAGGCAACAGAGGTGAGCTCTTTGTGATGTCATGTCCGTTGCTCTCCACTTTATCTGTGGAGGTCAGCCCACTGTCTGACTTATACTGTTTTTAGAGTCCCCCCTCCCTCCTTAACAAGGCCTGTAAGCGGCATCCCTTCCTCTCCAGGCAACAGAGGTGAGCTCTTTCTGATGTCATGTCCGTTGCTCTCCACTTTCTCTGTGGAGGGAGGTCTACTGTCTGACTTATACTGTTTTTAGAGCCCCCCCTCCCTCCTTAACAAGGCCTGTAAGCGGCATCCCTTCCTCTCCAGGCAACAGAGGTGAGCTCTTTGTGATGTCATGTCCGTTGCTCTCCACTTTCTCTGTGGAGGGAGGTCTACTGTCTGACTTATAATGTTTTTAGAGCCCCCCCGCCCTCCTTAACAAGGCCTGTAAGCGGCATCCCTTCCTCTCCAGGCAATACAGGTGAGCTCTTTGTGATGTCATGTCCGTTGCTCTCCACTTTCTCTGTGGAGGGAGGTCTACTGTCTGACTTATACTGTTTTTAGAGCCCCCCCTCCCTCCTTAACATGGCCTGTAAGCGGCATCCCTTCCTCTCCAGGCAACACAGGTGAGCTCTTTGTGATGTCATGTCCGTTGCTCTCCACTTTCTCTGTGGAGGGAGGTCTACTGTCTGACTTATACTGTTTTTAGAGCCCACCCTCCCTCCTTAACAAGGCCTGTAAGCGGCATCCCTTCCTCTCCAGGCAACAGAGGTGAGCTCTTTGTGATGTCATGTCCGTTGCTCTCCACTTTCTCTGTGGAGGTAAGCCCACTGTCTGACTTATAATGTTTTTAGAGTCCCCCCCACTCCTTAACAAGGCCTGTAAGCGGCATCCCTTCCTCTCCAGGCAACAGAGGTGAGCTCTTTGTGATGTCATGTCCGTTGCTCTCCACTTACTCTATGGAGGTAGGTCCACTGTCTGACTTATAATGTTTTTAGACTCCCCCCCCCCCCCATAACAAGGCCTGTCAGCGGCATCCCTTACTCTCCAGGCAACAGAGGTGAGCTCTTTGTGATGTCATGTCCGTTGCTCTCTACTTTCTGTGTGGAGGTACGCCCACTGTCTGACTTATAATGTTTTTAGAGTCCCCCCCCCTCCTTAACAAGGCCTGTAAGCGGCATCCCTTCCTCTCCAGGCAACATAGGTGAGCTCTTTGTGATGTCATGTCCGTTGGTCTCCACTTTCTCTGTGGAGGTAAGCCCACTGTCTGACTTATAATGTTTTTAGAGTCCCCCCCCTCCTTAAAAAGGCGTGTAAGCGGCATCCCTTCCTCTCCAGGCAACAGAGGTGAGCTCTTTGTGATGTCATGTCCGTTGCTCTCCACTTTCTGTATGGAGGTAGGTCCACTGTCTGACTTATAATGTTTTTAGACTCCCCCCCCCATAACAAGGCCTGTAAGCGGCATCCCTTACTCTCCAGGCAACAGAGGTGAGCTCTTTCTGATGTCATGTCCGTTGCTCTCCACTTTCTGTGTGGAGGTATGCCTACTGTCTGACTTATAATGTTTTTAGAGTCCCCCCCCCTCCTTAACAAGGCCTGTAAGCGGCATCCCTTCCTCTCCAGGCAACAGAGTTGAGCTCTTTGTGATGTCATGTCCGTTGCTCTCCACTTTCTCTGTGGAGGTCAGCCCACTGTCTGACTTATAATGTTTTTAGTGTCCCCCCCCTCCTTAACAAGGCGTGTAAACGACATCCCTTCCTTTCCAGGCAACAGAGGTGAGCTCTTTGTGATGTCATGTCCCTTGCTCTCCACATTCTCTATGGAGGTAGGCCCACTGTCTGACTTATAATGTTTTTAGAGATTCCCCCCCCATAACAAGGCCTGTAAGCGGCATCCCTTCCTCTCCAGGCAACAGAGGTGAGCTCTTTGCGATGTCATTTCCGATGCTCTCCACATTCTCTATGGAGGTAGGCCCACTGTCTGACTTATATTGTTTTTAGAGATCCCGCCCCCCTCATAACAAGGCCTGTAAGCGGCATCCCTTCCTCTCCAGGCAACAGAGGTGAGCTCTTTGCGATGTCATTTCCGATGCTCTCCACATTCTCTATGGAGGTAGGCCCACTGTCTGACTTATATTGTTTTTAGAGATCCCGCCCCCCTCATAACAAGGCCTGTAAGCGGCATCCCTTCCTCTCCAGGCAACAGAGGTGAGCTCTTTGTGATGTCATGTCCGTTGCTCTCCACTTTCTCTATGGAGGTAGGCCCACTGTCTGACTTATAATGTTTTTAGAGTCCTCCCCCCCCCCATTAGAAGGCCTGTAAGCGGCATCCCTTCCTCTCCAGGCAATACAGGTGAGCTCTTTGTGATGTCATGTCCGTTGCTCTCCACTTTCTCTGTGGAGGGAGGTCTACTGTCTGACTTATACTGTTTTTAGAGTCCCCCCTCCCTCCTTAACATGGCCTGTAAGCGGCATCCCTTCCTCTCCAGGCAACACAGGTGAGCTCTTTGTGATGTCATGTCCGTTGCTCTCCACTTTCTCTGTGGAGGGAGGTCTACTGTCTGACTTATACTGTTTTTAGAGCCCACCCTCCCTCCTTAACAAGGCCTGTAAGCGGCATCCCTTCCTCTCCAGGCAACAGAGGTGAGCTCTTTGTGATGTCATGTCCGTTGCTCTCCACTTTCTCTGTGGAGGTAAGCCCACTGTCTGACTTATAATGTTTTTAGAGTCCCCCCCACTCCTTAACAAGGCCTGTAAGCGGCATCCCTTCCTCTCCAGGCAACAGAAGTGAGCTCTTTGTGATGTCATGTCCGTTGCTCTCCACTTACTCTATGGAGGTAGGTCCACTGTCTGACTTATAATGTTTTTAGACTCCCCCACCCCCATAACAAGGCCTGTCAGCGGCATCCCTTACTCTCCAGGCAACAGAGGTGAGCTCTTTGTGATGTCATGTCCGTTGCTCTCTACTTTCTGTGTGGAGGTACGCCCACTGTCTGACTTATAATGTTTTTAGAGTCCCCCCCCCCCATAACAAGGCCTGTAAGCGGCATCCCTTACTCTCCAGGCAACATAGGTGAGCTCTTTGTGATGTCATGTCCGTTGCTCTCCACTTTCTCTGTGGAGGTAAGCCCACTGTCTGACTTATAATGTTTTTAGAGTCCCCCCCCTCCTTAACACGGCGTGTAAGCGGCATCCCTTCCTCTCCAGGCAACAGAGGTGAGCTCTTTGTGATGTCATGTCCGTTGCTCTCCACATTCTCTATGGAGGTAGGCCCACTGTCGGCCTTATAATGTTTTTAGAGTCCCCCCCCCCCATAAGAAGGCCTGTAAGCGGCATCCCTTCCTCTCCAGGCAACAGAGGTGAGCTCTTTGTGATGTCATGTCCGTTGCTGTCCACTTTCTCTGTGGAGGTAAGCCCACTGTCTGACTTATAATGTTTTTAGAGTCCCCCCCACTCCTTAACAAGGCCTGTAAGCGGCATCCCTTCCTCTCCAGGCAACATAGGTGAGCTCTTTGTGATGTCATGTCCGTTGCTCTCCACTTTCTCTGTGGAGGTAAGCCCACTGTCTGACTTATAATGTTTTTAGAGTCCCCCCCCTCCTTAAAAAGGCGTGTAAGCGGCATCCCTTCCTCTCCAGGCAACAGAGGCGAGCTCTTTGTGATGTCATGTCCGTTGCTCTCCACTTTCTCTGTGGAGGGAGGTCCACTGTCTGACTTATACTGTTTTTAGAGTCCCACCCTCCCTCCTTAACAAGGCCTGTAAGCGGCATCCCTTCCTCTCCAGGCAACAGAGGTGAGCTCTTTGTGATGTCATGTCATGTCCGTTGCTCTCCACTTTCTCTATGGAGGTAGGCCCACTGTCTGACTTATAATGTTTTTAGAGATTCCCCCCCCATAACAAGGTGTGTAAGCGGCATCCCTTCCTCTCCAGGCAACAGAGGTGAGCTCTTTGTGATGTCATGTCCGTTGCTCTCCACTTTCTGTATGGAGGTAGGTCCACTGTCTGACTTATAATGTTTTTAGACTCCCCCCCCCCATAACAAGGCCTGTAAGCGGCATCCCTTACTCTCCAGGCAACAGAGGTGAGCTCTTTCTGATGTCATGTCCGTTGCTCTCCACTTTCTCTGTGGAGGTAAGCCCACTGTCTGACTTATAATGTTTTTAGAGTCCCCCCCCTCCTTAACACGGCGTGTAAGCGGCATCCCTTCCTCTCCAGGCAACAGAGGTGAGCTCTTTGTGATGTCATGTCCGTTGCTCTCCACATTCTCTATGGAGGTAGGCCCACTGTTGGACTTATAATGTTTTTAGAGTCCCCCCCCCCATAAGAAGGCCTGTAAGCGGCATCCCTTCCTCTCCAGGCAACAGAGGTGAGCTCTTTGTGATGTCATGTCCGTTGCTCTCCACTTTATCTGTGGAGGTCAGCCCACTGTCTGACTTATACTGTTTTTAGAGTCCCCCCTCCCTCCTTAACAAGGCCTGTAAGCGGCATCCCTTCCTCTCCAGGCAACAGAGGTGAGCTCTTTGTGATGTCATGTCCGTTGCTCTCCACTTTCTCTGTGGAGGGAGGTCTACTGTCTGACTTATACTGTTTTTAGAGCCCCCCCTCCCTCCTTAACAAGGCCTGTAAGCGGCATCCCTTCCTCTCCAGGCAACAGAGGTGAGCTCTTTGTGATGTCATGTCCGTTGCTCTCCACTTTCTCTGTGGAGGGAGGTCTACTGTCTGACTTATAATGTTTTTAGAGCCCCCCCGCCCTCCTTAACAAGGCCTGTAAGCGGCATCCCTTCCTCTCCAGGCAATACAGGTGAGCTCTTTGTGATGTCATGTCCGTTGCTCTCCACTTTCTCTGTGGAGGGAGGTCTACTGTCTGACTTATACTGTTTTTAGAGCCCCCCCTCCCTCCTTAACATGGCCTGTAAGCGGCATCCCTTCCTCTCCAGGCAACACAGGTGAGCTCTTTGTGATGTCATGTCCGTTGCTCTCCACTTTCTCTGTGGAGGGAGGTCTACTGTCTGACTTATACTGTTTTTAGAGCCCACCCTCCCTCCTTAACAAGGCCTGTAAGCGGCATCCCTTCCTCTCCAGGCAACAGAGGTGAGCTCTTTGTGATGTCATGTCCGTTGCTCTCCACTTTCTCTGTGGAGGTAAGCCCACTGTCTGACTTATAATGTTTTTAGAGTCCCCCCCACTCCTTAACAAGGCCTGTAAGCGGCATCCCTTCCTCTCCAGGCAACAGAGGTGAGCTCTTTGTGATGTCATGTCCGTTGCTCTCCACTTACTCTATGGAGGTAGGTCCACTGTCTGACTTATAATGTTTTTAGACTCCCCCCCCCCATAACAAGGCCTGTCAGCGGCATCCCTTACTCTCCAGGCAACAGAGGTGAGCTCTTTGTGATGTCATGTCCGTTGCTCTCTACTTTCTGTGTGGAGGTACGCCCACTGTCTGACTTATAATGTTTTTAGAGTCCCCCCCCCTCCTTAACAAGGCCTGTAAGCGGCATCCCTTCCTCTCCAGGCAACATAGGTGAGCTCTTTGTGATGTCATGTCCGTTGCTCTCCACTTTCTCTGTGGAGGTAAGCCCACTGTCTGACTTATAATGTTTTTAGAGTCCCCCCCCTCCTTAAAAAGGCGTGTAAGCGGCATCCCTTCCTCTCCAGGCAACAGAGGTGAGCTCTTTGTGATGTCATGTCCGTTGCTCTCCACTTTCTGTATGGAGGTAGGTCCACTGTCTGACTTATAATGTTTTTAGACTCCCCCCCCCCATAACAAGGCCTGTAAGCGGCATCCCTTACTCTCCAGGCAACAGAGGTGAGCTCTTTCTGATGTCATGTCCGTTGCTCTCCACTTTCTCTGTGGAGGTAAGCCCACTGTCTGACTTATAATGTTTTTAGAGTCCCCCCCCTCCTTAACACGGCGTGTAAGCGGCATCCCTTCCTCTCCAGGCAACAGAGGTGAGCTCTTTGTGATGTCATGTCCGTTGCTCTCCACATTCTCTATGGAGGTAGGCCCACTGTCGGCCTTATAATGTTTTTAGAGTCCCCCCCCCCCATAAGAAGGCCTGTAAGCGGCATCCCTTCCTCTCCAGGCAACAGAGGTGAGCTCTTTGTGATGTCATGTCCGTTGCTGTCCACTTTCTCTGTGGAGGTAAGCCCACTGTCTGACTTATAATGTTTTTAGAGTCCCCCCCACTCCTTAACAAGGCCTGTAAGCGGCATCCCTTCCTCTCCAGGCAACATAGGTGAGCTCTTTGTGATGTCATGTCCGTTGCTCTCCACTTTCTCTGTGGAGGTAAGCCCACTGTCTGACTTATAATGTTTTTAGAGTCCCCCCCCTCCTTAAAAAGGCGTGTAAGCGGCATCCCTTCCTCTCCAGGCAACAGAGGCGAGCTCTTTGTGATGTCATGTCCGTTGCTCTCCACTTTCTCTGTGGAGGGAGGTCCACTGTCTGACTTATACTGTTTTTAGAGTCCCACCCTCCCTCCTTAACAAGGCCTGTAAGCGGCATCCCTTCCTCTCCAGGCAACAGAGGTGAGCTCTTTGTGATGTCATGTCATGTCCGTTGCTCTCCACTTTCTCTATGGAGGTAGGCCCACTGTCTGACTTATAATGTTTTTAGAGATTCCCCCCCCATAACAAGGTGTGTAAGCGGCATCCCTTCCTCTCCAGGCAACAGAGGTGAGCTCTTTGTGATGTCATGTCCGTTGCTCTCCACTTTCTGTATGGAGGTAGGTCCACTGTCTGACTTATAATGTTTTTAGACTCCCCCCCCCCATAACAAGGCCTGTAAGCGGCATCCCTTACTCTCCAGGCAACAGAGGTGAGCTCTTTCTGATGTCATGTCCGTTGCTCTCCACTTTCTCTGTGGAGGTAAGCCCACTGTCTGACTTATAATGTTTTTAGAGTCCCCCCCCTCCTTAACACGGCGTGTAAGCGGCATCCCTTCCTCTCCAGGCAACAGAGGTGAGCTCTTTGTGATGTCATGTCCGTTGCTCTCCACATTCTCTATGGAGGTAGGCCCACTGTTGGACTTATAATGTTTTTAGAGTCCCCCCCCCCATAAGAAGGCCTGTAAGCGGCATCCCTTCCTCTCCAGGCAACAGAGGTGAGCTCTTTGTGATGTCATGTCCGTTGCTCTCCACTTTATCTGTGGAGGTCAGCCCACTGTCTGACTTATACTGTTTTTAGAGTCCCCCCTCCCTCCTTAACAAGGCCTGTAAGCGGCATCCCTTCCTCTCCAGGCAACAGAGGTGAGCTCTTTGTGATGTCATGTCCGTTGCTCTCCACTTTCTCTGTGGAGGGAGGTCTACTGTCTGACTTATACTGTTTTTAGAGCCCCCCCTCCCTCCTTAACAAGGCCTGTAAGCGGCATCCCTTCCTCTCCAGGCAACAGAGGTGAGCTCTTTGTGATGTCATGTCCGTTGCTCTCCACTTTCTCTGTGGAGGGAGGTCTACTGTCTGACTTATAATGTTTTTAGAGCCCCCCCGCCCTCCTTAACAAGGCCTGTAAGCGGCATCCCTTCCTCTCCAGGCAATACAGGTGAGCTCTTTGTGATGTCATGTCCGTTGCTCTCCACTTTCTCTGTGGAGGGAGGTCTACTGTCTGACTTATACTGTTTTTAGAGCCCCCCCTCCCTCCTTAACATGGCCTGTAAGCGGCATCCCTTCCTCTCCAGGCAACACAGGTGAGCTCTTTGTGATGTCATGTCCGTTGCTCTCCACTTTCTCTGTGGAGGGAGGTCTACTGTCTGACTTATACTGTTTTTAGAGCCCACCCTCCCTCCTTAACAAGGCCTGTAAGCGGCATCCCTTCCTCTCCAGGCAACAGAGGTGAGCTCTTTGTGATGTCATGTCCGTTGCTCTCCACTTTCTCTGTGGAGGTAAGCCCACTGTCTGACTTATAATGTTTTTAGAGTCCCCCCCACTCCTTAACAAGGCCTGTAAGCGGCATCCCTTCCTCTCCAGGCAACAGAGGTGAGCTCTTTGTGATGTCATGTCCGTTGCTCTCCACTTACTCTATGGAGGTAGGTCCACTGTCTGACTTATAATGTTTTTAGACTCCCCCCCCCCCATAACAAGGCCTGTCAGCGGCATCCCTTACTCTCCAGGCAACAGAGGTGAGCTCTTTGTGATGTCATGTCCGTTGCTCTCTACTTTCTGTGTGGAGGTACGCCCACTGTCTGACTTATAATGTTTTTAGAGTCCCCCCCCCTCCTTAACAAGGCCTGTAAGCGGCATCCCTTCCTCTCCAGGCAACATAGGTGAGCTCTTTGTGATGTCATGTCCGTTGCTCTCCACTTTCTCTGTGGAGGTAAGCCCACTGTCTGACTTATAATGTTTTTAGAGTCCCCCCCCTCCTTAAAAAGGCGTGTAAGCGGCATCCCTTCCTCTCCAGGCAACAGAGGTGAGCTCTTTGTGATGTCATGTCCGTTGCTCTCCACTTTCTGTATGGAGGTAGGTCCACTGTCTGACTTATAATGTTTTTAGACTCCCCCCCCCCATAACAAGGCCTGTAAGCGGCATCCCTTACTCTCCAGGCAACAGAGGTGAGCTCTTTCTGATGTCATGTCCGTTGCTCTCCACTTTCTCTGTGGAGGTAAGCCCACTGTCTGACTTATAATGTTTTTAGAGTCCCCCCCCCTCCTTAACAAGGCCTGTAAGCGGCATCCCTTCCTCTCCAGGCAACAGAGTTGAGCTCTTTGTGATGTCATGTCCGTTGCTCTCCACTTTCTCTGTGGAGGTCAGCCCACTGTCTGACTTATAATGTTTTTAGTGTCCCCCCCCTCCTTAACAAGGCGTGTAAACGACATCCCTTCCTTTCCAGGCAACAGAGGTGAGCTCTTTGTGATGTCATGTCCCTTGCTCTCCACATTCTCTATGGAGGTAGGCCCACTGTCGGACTTATAATGTTTTTAGAGTCCCCCCCCCATAAGAAGGCCTGTAAGCGGCATCCCTTCCTCTCCAGGCAACAGAGGTGAGCTCTTTGTGATGTCATGTCCGTTGCTCTCCACTTTCTCTGTGGAGGGAGGTCCACTGTCTGACTTATACTGTTTTTAGAGTCCCACCCTCCCTCCTTAACAAGGCCTGTAAGCGGCATCCCTTCCTCTCCAGGCAACAGAGGTGAGCTCTTTGTGATGTCATGTCATGTCCGTTGCTCTCCACTTTCTCTATGGAGGTAGGCCCACTGTCTGACTTATAATGTTTTTAGAGATTCCCCCCCCCATAACAAGGCCTGTAAGCGGCATCCCTTCCTCTCCAGGCAACAGAGGTGAGCTCTTTGTGATGTCATGTCCGTTGCTCTCCACTTTCTCTATGGAGGTAGGCCCACTGTCTGACTTATAATGTTTTTAGAGTCCCCCCCCCCCATTAGAAGGCCTGTAAGCGGCATCCCTTCCTCTCCAGGCAATACAGGTGAGCTCTTTGTGATGTCATGTCCGTTGCTCTCCACTTTCTCTGTGGAGGGAGGTCTACTGTCTGACTTATACTGTTTTTAGAGCCCACCCTCCCTCCTTAACAAGGCCTGTAAGCGGCATCCCTTCCTCTCCAGGCAACAGAGGTGAGCTCTTTGTGATGTCATGTCCGTTGCTCTCCACTTTCTCTGTGGAGGTAAGCCCACTGTCTGACTTATAATGTTTTTAGAGTCCCCCCCACTCCTTAACAAGGCCTGTAAGCGGCATCCCTTCCTCTCCAGGCAACAGAGGTGAGCTCTTTGTGATGTCATGTCCGTTGCTCTCCACTTACTCTATGGAGGTAGGTCCACTGTCTGACTTATAATGTTTTTAGACTCCCCCACCCCCATAACAAGGTAAAGGTAACAAGAGCCTCTTGTGGCGCAGAGTGGTAAGGCAGCCGTCTGAAAGCTTTGCCCATGAGGCTGGGAGTTCAATCCCAGCAGCTGGCTCAAGGTTGACTCAGCCTTCCATCCTTCCGAAGTCGGTAAAATGAGTACCCAGCTTGCTGGGGGGTAAACGGTAATGACTGGGGAAGGCACTGGCAAACCACCCTGTATTGAGTCTGCCATGAAAACGCTGGAGGGCGTCACCCCAAGGGTCAGACATGACTCGGTGCTTGCACAGGGGATACCTTTACCTTTACCTTTACCCCCATAACAAGGCCTGTCAGCGGCATCCCTTACTCTCCAGGCAACAGAGGTGAGCTCTTTGTGATGTCATGTCCGTTGCTCTCTACTTTCTGTGTGGAGGTACGCCCACTGTCTGACTTATAATGTTTTTAGAGTCCCCCCCCCTCCTTAACAAGGCCTGTAAGCGGCATCCCTTCCTCTCCAGGCAACATAGGTGAGCTCTTTGTGATGTCATGTCCGTTGCTCTCCACTTTCTCTGTGGAGGTAAGCCCACTGTCTGACTTATAATGTTTTTAGAGTCCCCCCCCCTCCTTAACAAGGCGTGTAAGCGGCATCCCTTCCTCTCCAGGCAACAGAGGTGAGCTCTATGTGATGTCATGTCCCTTGCTCTCCACTTTCTGTATGGAGGTAGGTCCACTGTCTGACTTATAATGTTTTTAGACTCCCCCCCCCCATAACAAGGCCTGTAAGCGGCATCCCTTACTCTCCAGGCAACAGAGGTGAGCTCTTTCTGATGTCATGTCCGTTGCTCTCCACTTTCTGTATGGAGGTAGGTCCACTGTCTGACTTATAATGTTTTTAGACTCCCCCCCCCCATAACAAGGCCTGTAAGCGGCATCCCTTACTCTCCAGGCAACAGAGGTGAGCTCTTTCTGATGTCATGTCCGTTGCTCTCCACTTTCTCTGTGGAGGTAAGCCCACTGTCTGACTTATAATGTTTTTAGAGTCCCCCCCCTCCTTAACACGGCGTGTAAGCGGCATCCCTTCCTCTCCAGGCAACAGAGGTGAGCTCTTTGTGATGTCATGTCCGTTGCTCTCCACATTCTCTATGGAGGTAGGCCCACTGTCGGCCTTATAATGTTTTTAGAGTCCCCCCCCCCCATAAGAAGGCCTGTAAGCGGCATCCCTTCCTCTCCAGGCAACAGAGGTGAGCTCTTTGTGATGTCATGTCCGTTGCTCTCCACTTTCTCTGTGGAGGTAAGCCCACTGTCTGACTTATAATGTTTTTAGAGTCCCCCCCACTCCTTAACAAGGCCTGTAAGCGGCATCCCTTCCTCTCCAGGCAACATAGGTGAGCTCTTTGTGATGTCATGTCCGTTGCTCTCCACTTTCTCTGTGGAGGTAAGCCCACTGTCTGACTTATAATGTTTTTAGAGTCCCCCCCCTCCTTAAAAAGGCGTGTAAGCGGCATCCCTTCCTCTCCAGGCAACAGAGGCGAGCTCTTTGTGATGTCATGTCCGTTGCTCTCCACTTTCTGTATGGAGGTAGGTCCACTGTCTGACTTATAATGTTTTTAGACTCCCCCCCCCATAACAAGGCCTGTAAGCGGCATCCCTTACTCTCCAGGCAACAGAGGTGAGATCTTTCTGATGTCATGTCCGTTGCTCTCCACTTTCTCTGTGGAGGGAGGTCTACTGTCTGACTTATAATGTTTTTAGAGCCCCCCCGCCCTCCTTAACAAGGCCTGTAAGCGGCATCCCTTCCTCTCCAGGCAATACAGGTGAGCTCTTTGTGATGTCATGTCCGTTGCTCTCCACTTTCTCTGTGGAGGGAGGTCTACTGTCTGACTTATACTGTTTTTAGAGCCCCCCCTCCCTCCTTAACATGGCCTGTAAGCGGCATCCCTTCCTCTCCAGGCAACACAGGTGAGCTCTTTGTGATGTCATGTCCGTTGCTCTCCACTTTCTCTGTGGAGGGAGGTCTACTGTCTGACTTATACTGTTTTTAGAGCCCACCCTCCCTCCTTAACAAGGCCTGTAAGCGGCATCCCTTCCTCTCCAGGCAACAGAGGTGAGCTCTTTGTGATGTCATGTCCGTTGCTCTCCACTTTCTCTGTGGAGGTAAGCCCACTGTCTGACTTATAATGTTTTTAGAGTCCCCCCCACTCCTTAACAAGGCCTGTAAGCGGCATCCCTTCCTCTCCAGGCAACAGAGGTGAGCTCTTTGTGATGTCATGTCCGTTGCTCTCCACTTACTCTATGGAGGTAGGTCCACTGTCTGACTTATAATGTTTTTAGACTCCCCCCCCCCATAACAAGGCCTGTAAGCGGCATCCCTTACTCTCCAGGCAACAGAGGTGAGCTCTTTGTGATGTCATGTCCGTTGCTCTCTACTTTCTGTGTGGAGGTACGCCCACTGTCTGACTTATAATGTTTTTAGAGTCCCCCCCCCCTCCTTAACAAGGCCTGTAAGCGGCATCCCTTCCTCTCCAGGCAACATAGGTGAGCTCTTTGTGATGTCATGTCCGTTGCTCTCCACTTTCTCTGTGGAGGTAAGCCCACTGTCTGACTTATAATGTTTTTAGAGTCCCCCCCCTCCTTAAAAAGGCGTGTAAGCGGCATCCCTTCCTCTCCAGGCAACAGAGGTGAGCTCTTTGTGATGTCATGTCCGTTGCTCTCCACTTTCTGTATGGAGGTAGGTCCACTGTCTGACTTATAATGTTTTTAGACTCCCCCCCCCCCATAACAAGGCCTGTAAGCGGCATCCCTTACTCTCCAGGCAACAGAGGTGAGCTCTTTCTGATGTCATGTCCGTTGCTCTCCACTTTCTGTGTGGAGGTATGCCTACTGTCTGACTTATAATGTTTTTAGAATCCCCCCCCCTCCTTAACAAGGCCTGTAAGCGGCATCCCTTCCTCTCCAGGCAACAGAGTTGAGCTCTTTGTGATGTCATGTCCGTTGCTCTCCACTTTCTCTGTGGAGGTCAGCCCACTGTCTGACTTATAATGTTTTTAGTGTCCCCCCCCTCCTTAACAAGGCGTGTAAACGACATCCCTTCCTTTCCAGGCAACAGAGGTGAGCTCTTTGTGATGTCATGTCCCTTGCTCTCCACATTCTCTATGGAGGTAGGCCCACTGTCGGACTTATAATGTTTTTAGAGTCCCCCCCCCATAAGAAGGCCTGTAAGCGGCATCCCTTCCTCTCCAGGCAACAGAGGTGAGCTCTTTGTGATGTCATGTCCGTTGCTCTCCACTTTCTCTATGGAGGTAGGCCCACTGTCTGACTTATAATGTTTTTAGAGTCCCCCCCCCCCCCATTAGAAGGCCTGTAAGCGGCATCCCTTCCTCTCCAGGCAATACAGGTGAGCTCTTTGTGATGTCATGTCCGTTGCTCTCCACTTTCTCTGTGGAGGGAGGTCTACTGTCTGACTTATACTGTTTTTAGAGCCCACCCTCCCTCCTTAACAAGGCCTGTAAGCGGCATCCCTTCCTCTCCAGGCAACAGAGGTGAGCTCTTTGTGATGTCATGTCCGTTGCTCTCCACTTTCTCTGTGGAGGTAAGCCCACTGTCTGACTTATAATGTTTTTAGAGTCCCCCCCACTCCTTAACAAGGCCTGTAAGCGGCATCCCTTCCTCTCCAGGCAACAGAGGTGAGCTCTTTGTGATGTCATGTCCGTTGCTCTCCACTTACTCTATGGAGGTAGGTCCACTGTCTGACTTATAATGTTTTTAGACTCCCCCACCCCCATAACAAGGCCTGTCAGCGGCATCCCTTACTCTCCAGGCAACAGAGGTGAGCTCTTTGTGATGTCATGTCCGTTGCTCTCTACTTTCTGTGTGGAGGTACGCCCACTGTCTGACTTATAATGTTTTTAGAGTCCCCCCCCCTCCTTAACAAGGCCTGTAAGCGGCATCCCTTCCTCTCCAGGCAACATAGGTGAGCTCTTTGTGATGTCATGTCCGTTGCTCTCCACTTTCTCTGTGGAGGTAAGCCCACTGTCTGACTTATAATGTTTTTAGAGTCCCCCCCCCTCCTTAACAAGGCGTGTAAGCGGCATCCCTTCCTCTCCAGGCAACAGAGGTGAGCTCTTTGTGATGTCATGTCCGTTGCTCTCCACTTTCTGTATGGAGGTAGGTCCACTGTCTGACTTATAATGTTTTTAGACTCCCCCCCCCCATAACAAGGCCTGTAAGCGGCATCCCTTACTCTCCAGGCAACAGAGGTGAGCTCTTTCTGATGTCATGTCCGTTGCTCTCCACTTTCTCTGTGGAGGTAAGCCCACTGTCTGACTTATAATGTTTTTAGAGTCCCCCCCCTCCTTAACACGGCGTGTAAGCGGCATCCCTTCCTCTCCAGGCAACAGAGGTGAGCTCTTTGTGATGTCATGTCCGTTGCTCTCCACATTCTCTATGGAGGTAGGCCCACTGTCGGCCTTATAATGTTTTTAGAGTCCCCCCCCCCCATAAGAAGGCCTGTAAGCGGCATCCCTTCCTCTCCAGGCAACAGAGGTGAGCTCTTTGTGATGTCATGTCCGTTGCTCTCCACTTTCTCTGTGGAGGTAAGCCCACTGTCTGACTTATAATGTTTTTAGAGTCCCCCCCACTCCTTAACAAGGCCTGTAAGCGGCATCCCTTCCTCTCCAGGCAACATAGGTGAGCTCTTTGTGATGTCATGTCCGTTGCTCTCCACTTTCTCTGTGGAGGTAAGCCCACTGTCTGACTTATAATGTTTTTAGAGTCCCCCCCCTCCTTAAAAAGGCGTGTAAGCGGCATCCCTTCCTCTCCAGGCAACAGAGGCGAGCTCTTTGTGATGTCATGTCCGTTGCTCTCCACTTTCTGTATGGAGGTAGGTCCACTGTCTGACTTATAATGTTTTTAGACTCCCCCCCCCATAACAAGGCCTGTAAGCGGCATCCCTTACTCTCCAGGCAACAGAGGTGAGCTCTTTCTGATGTCATGTCCGTTGCTCTCCACTTTCTGTGTGGAGGTATGCCTACTGTCTGACTTATAATGTTTTTAGAGTCCCCCCCCCTCCTTAACAAGGCCTGTAAGCGGCATCCCTTCCTCTCCAGGCAACAGAGTTGAGCTCTTTGTGATGTCATGTCCGTTGCTCTCCACTTTCTCTGTGGAGGTCAGCCCACTGTCTGACTTATAATGTTTTTAGTGTCCCCCCCCTCCTTAACAAGGCGTGTAAACGACATCCCTTCCTCTCCAGGCAACAGAGGTGAGCTCTTTGTGATGTCATGTCCCTTGATCTCCACATTCTCTATGGAGGTAGGCCCACTGTCGGACTTATAATGTTTTTAGAGTCCCCCCCCCATAAGAAGGCCTGTAAGCGGCATCCCTTCCTCTCCAGGCAACAGAGGTGAGCTCTTTGTGATGTCATGTCCGTTGATCTCTACTTTCTCTGTGGAGGGAGGTCCACTGTCTGACTTATACTGTTTTTAGAGTCCCACCCTCCCTCCTTAACAAGGCCTGTAAGCGGCATCCCTTCCTCTCCAGGCAACAGAGGTGAGCTCTTTGTGATGTCATGTCATGTCCGTTGCTCTCCACTTTCTCTATGGAGGTAGGCCCACTGTCTGACTTATAATGTTTTTAGAGATTCCCCCCCCATAACAAGGCTGTAAGCGGCATCCCTTCCTCTCCAGGCAACAGAGGTGAGCTCTTTGCGATGTCATTTCCGATGCTCTCCACATTCTCTATGGAGGTAGGCCCATTGTCTGACTTATATTGTTTTTAGAGATCCCGCCCCCCTCATAACAAGGCCTGTAAGCGGCATCCCTTCCTCTTCAGGCAACAGAGGTGAGCTCTTTGTGATGTCATGTCCGTTGCTCTCCACTTTCTCTATGGAGGTAGGCCCACTGTCTGACTTATAATGTTTTTAGAGTCCCCCACCCCCCATTAGAAGGCCTGTAAGCGGCATCCCTTCCTCTCCAGGCAATACAGGTGAGCTCTTTGTGATGTCATGTCCGTTGCTCTCCACTTTCTCTGTGGAGGGAGGTCTACTGTCTGACTTATACTGTTTTTAGAGCCCCCCCTCCCTCCTTAACATGGCCTGTAAGCGGCATCCCTTCCTCTCCAGGCAACACAGGTGAGCTCTTTGTGATGTCATGTCCGTTGCTCTCCACTTTCTCTGTGGAGGGAGGTCTACTGTCTGACTTATACTGTTTTTAGAGCCCACCCTCCCTCCTTAACAAGGCCTGTAAGCGGCATCCCTTCCTCTCCAGGCAACAGAGGTGAGCTCTTTGTGATGTCATGTCCGTTGCTCTCCACTTTCTCTGTGGAGGTAAGCCCACTGTCTGACTTATAATGTTTTTAGAGTCCCCCCCACTCCTTAACAAGGCCTGTAAGCGGCATCCCTTCCTCTCCAGGCAACAGAGGTGAGCTCTTTGTGATGTCATGTCCGTTGCTCTCCACTTACTCTATGGAGGTAGGTCCACTGTCTGACTTATAATGTTTTTAGACTCCCCCACCCCCATAACAAGGCCTGTCAGCGGCATCCCTTACTCTCCAGGCAACAGAGGTGAGCTCTTTGTGATGTCATGTCCGTTGCTCTCTACTTTCTGTGTGGAGGTACGCCCACTGTCTGACTTATAATGTTTTTAGAGTCCCCCCCCTCCTTAACAAGGCCTGTAAGCGGCATCCCTTCCTCTCCAGGCAACATAGGTGAGCTCTTTGTGATGTCATGTCCGTTGCTCTCCACTTTCTCTGTGGAGGTAAGCCCACTGTCTGACTTATAATGTTTTTAGAGTCCCCCCCCTCCTTAACAAGGCGTGTAAGCGGCATCCCTTCCTCTCCAGGCAACAGAGGTGAGCTCTTTGTGATGTCATGTCCGTTGCTCTCCACTTTCTGTATGGAGGTAGGTCCACTGTCTGACTTATAATGTTTTTAGACTCCCCCCCCCCCATAACAAGGCCTGTAAGCGGCATCCCTTACTCTCCAGGCAACAGAGGTGAGCTCTTTCTGATGTCATGTCCGTTGCTCTCCACTTTCTGTGTGGAGGTATGCCTACTGTCTGACTTATAATGTTTTTAGAGTCCCCCCCCTCCTTAACACGGCGTGTAAGCGGCATCCCTTCCTCTCCAGGCAACAGAGGTGAGCTCTTTGTGATGTCATGTCATGTCCGTTGCTCTCCACTTTCTCTATGGAGGTAGGCCCACTATCTGACTTATAATGTTTTTAGAGATTCCCCCCCCGAAACAAGGCCTGTAAGCGGCATCCCTTCCTCTCCAGGCAACAGAGGTGAGCTCTTTGTGATGTCATGTCCGTTGCTCTCCACTTTCTCTGGGTAGGGAGGTCTACTGTCTGACTTATACTGTTTTTAGAGTCCCCCCCTCCCTCCTTAACAAGGCCTGGAAGCGGCATCCCTTCCTCTCCAGGCAACAGAGGTGAGCTCTTTGTGATGTCATGTCATGTCCGTTGCTCTCCACTTTCTCTATGGAGGTAGGCCCACTGTCTGACTTATAATGTTTTTAGAGTTCCCCCCCCGCATTAGAAGGCCTGTAAGCGGCATCCCTTCCTCTCCAGGCAACAGAGGTGAGCTCTTTGTGATGTCATGTCCGTTGCTCTCCACTTCCTCTGTGGAGGTAGGTCCACTGTCTGACTTATAATGTTTTTAGAGTCCCCCCCCCCATAACAAGGCCTGTAAGCGGCATCCCTTCCTCTCCAGGCAACAGAGGTGAGCTCTTTGTGATGTCATGTCCGTTGCTCTCCACTTTCTCTGGGGAGGGAGGTCCACTGTCTGACTTATACTGTTTTTAGAGTCCCCCCCCCATAAGAAGGCCTGTAAGCGGCATCCCTTCCTCTCCAGGCAACAGAGGTGAGCTCTTTGTGATGCCATGTCCGTTGCTCTCCACTTTCTCTGGGGAGGGAGGTCCACTGTCTGACTTCTACTGTTTTTAGAGTCCCCCCCCCCCCATAAGAAGGCCTGTAAGCGGCATCCCTTCCTCTCCAGGCAACAGAGGTGAGCTCTTTGTGATGTCATGTCATGTCCGTTGCTCTCCACTTTCTCTATGGAGGTAGGCCCACTGTCTGACTTATAATGTTTTTAGAGTCCCCCCCCCGCATTAGAAGGCCTGTAAGCGGCATCCCTTCCTCTCCAGGCAACAGAGGTGAGCTCTTTGTGATGTCATGTCCGTTGCTCTCCACTTCCTCTGTGGAGGTAGGTCCACTGTCTGACTTATAATGTTTTTAGAGTCCCCCCCCCCCATAACAAGGCCTGTAAGCGGCATCCCTTCCTCTCCAGGCAACAGAGGTGAGCTCTTTGTGATGTCATGTCCGTTGCTCTCCACTTTCTCTGGGGAGGGAGGTCCACTGTCTGACTTATACTGTTTTTAGAGTCCCCCCCCCATAAGAAGGCCTGTAAGCGGCATCCCTTCCTCTCCAGGCAACAGAGGTGAGCTCTTTGTGATGCCATGTCCGTTGCTCTCCACTTTCTCTGGGGAGGGAGGTCCACTGTCTGACTTCTACTGTTTTTAGAGTCCCCCCCCCCATAAGAAGGCCTGTAAGCGGCATCCCTTCCTCTCCAGGCAACAGAGGTGAGCTCTTTGTGATGTCATGTCCGTTGCTCTCCACTTTCTCTGGGGAGGTAGGTCCACTGTCTGACTTATAATGTTTTTAGAGTCCCCCCCCCCCATAAGAAGGCCTGTAAGCGGCATCCCTTCCTCTCCAGGCAACAGAGGTGAGCTCTTTGTGATGTCATGTCCGTTGCTCTCCACTTTCTCTGGGGAGGGAGGTCCACTGTCTGACTTATACTGTTTTTAGAGTCCCTCCCTCCCTCCTTAACAAGGCCTGGAAGCGGCATCCCTTCCTCTCCAGGCAATAGAGGTGAGCTCTTTGTGATGTCATGTCCGTTGCTCTCCACATTCTCTGTGGAGGTTGGCCCACTGTCTGACTTATAATGTTTTTAGCGTTCCTCCCCCCATAACAAGGCCTGTAAGCGGCATCCCTTCCTCTCCAGGCAACAGAGGTGACCTCTTTGTGATGTCATGTCCGTTGCTCTCCACTTTCTCTGTGGAGGTAGGCCCACTGTCTGACTTATATTGTTTTTAGAGATCCCGCCCCCCTCATAACAAGGCCTGTAAGCGGCATCCCTTCCTCTCCAGGCAACAGAGGTGAGCTCTTTGTGATGTCATGTCATGTCCGTTGCTCTCCACTTTCTCTATGGAGGTAGGCCCACTGTCTGACTTATAATGTTTTTAGAGATTCCCCCCTCATAACAAGGCCTGTAAGCGGCATCCCTTCCTCTCCAGGCAACAGAGGTGAGCTCTTTGTGATGTCATTTCCGATGCTCTCCACATTCTCTATGGAGGTAGGCCCACTGTCTGACTTATATTGTTTTTAGAGATCCCGCCCCCCTCATAACAAGGCCTGTAAGCGGCATCCCTTCCTCTCCAGGCTACAGAGGTGAGCTCTTTGTGATGTCATGTCCGTTGCTCTCCACTTTCTCTATGGAAGTAGGCCCACTGTCTGACTTATAATGTTTTTAGAGATTCCCCCCTCATAACAAGGCCTGTAAGCGGCATCCCTTCCTCTCCAGGCAACAGAGGTGAGCTCTTTGTGATGTCATGTCCGTTGCTCTCCACTTTCTCTGTGGAGGTCAGCCCACTATCGGACTTATAATGTTTTTAGAGTCCCCCCCCCCATAAGAAGGCCTGTAAGCGGCATCCCTTCCTCTCCAGGCTGTCAGACGCACAGGAAACTCACAACAAAACTTATTCAAAAGAAAATAGTTTTATTGATTAGCACTATACGCATTGGACTGAAAGTCAAATCTGACTCGAAGCCAGATTTGCCTCAGCTTATCAATACATTTCTCCCGCCCAAAACTTGACAGTTCCCAAGGAGGGGGGTTAGTGAGAAAAGACATATGTGAAACAACAACAGGATTCCAAACTCCCATCCTTGAGAGAATTGACAACAACCCTGTGTGCCCATAACAAGATAAGGTTAGAATAACATCACTATTCTATTTTATTGCTACAAACTACAAGGCCGGGGCTAGCAGGCGCCAGGTTCAATTAAGCAGTATAACTGACATGGAGGAACTCAGGCTAATTTATGACAGAGATTCTACAATCCTGACATCCCTCCGCATTAAAACTAACTTCACTCCTCCATCTAGCCGGCATCTACCGGGCGAGGACAATCAGGAAATGCTCGATGGAAAGCCCGGAGAAGGCGGGGTGCCTTCACATTCCCTGCCTCCACCCACTCTTTGTCCCCCGAGGGGAAATCTTTCCAATCGACCAGATATTGAAGGCGACCCTTGTGCAAACGAGAGTCTAAAATTTGGTTGACTTCATAGTGGGTGTCTTTATCGATGAAAATTGGCACAGGCTGGTCTGGAGGAGGGTGCCACTCGTCAGGGACCGGAGCTCTCCGCAGCAGGCTGGAATGAAAAACCGGATGCACATTCCTATAAGTCTTTGGTAAAGCTAGCTCAACAGTCACAGTATTAATCAGTTTTATCACTTTAAATGGCCCCACGTATTTAGGGCCAAGTTTCTTTGATTTCTGCTGGCACCTCAGGTTCTTAGTAGACAAATAGGCCAGGTCTCCCACTTTCCAGTCAGGTGCAGGTACCCTTTTCTTATCCGCTTGAGCTTTATAGGCTTGTTTTGCCTCCTTGAGGCTAGCTACAATTTCTGGCCAACCTGTACTGATGGTGGCTGCCCATTTATTTATGTCAGGAGCCTCAGTGGAGTTGAGCTCCCAGGTGGGGGCTGTTGCTAAATCAGTCCCATACACTACTTTGAAAGGTGATACCCCAGTTGAGGCGTGAACCCCATTGTTGTAGGCAAATTCAGCCATCGGTAATAAAGAGACCCAATTGTCCTGCTGGTGATTGATGAAACAACGTAAGTACTGTTCCAGGATTTGGTTTACCCTTTCGGTCTGGCCATTTGATTCAGGGTGATAGCCCGAAGTGAGGGCTTGCTCCACCCCCAAAAGTCTCAGGAGTTCCCTCCAAAACTTAGAAACGAACTGGGGGCCCCGATCCGTCAGGACACGTGTCGGGATCCCGTGCAGACGTACCACGTGTTCAATGAAAAGAGAAGCCAATTTTGGTGCTGAAGGCACTCCCGTGCAGGGAATGAAGTGAGCCTGTTTGGAAAAAGCATCCACTACCACCCATATAACGGTGTTCCCGTGGCTGGGAGGGAGGTCCGTAATAAAGTCCATAGTGACATCTGTCCATGGACGAGAGGGGGTGGGCTGTGGTTGCAATAGCCCCTTTTTCTTGCCTCCAACCGGTTTCGAGGCAATACAAATAGGGCATCCCTGCACATATTTCTCCACATCTTTGCGCAGGGACGGCCACCAATATTGTCTCCTGACTAGGTGCAGAGTTTTCACAAAACCAAAGTGTCCAGCAGTTTTTGCGTCGTGACAAAGTTTCAAAACTTTTCCCCTGGCCGCAACAGGAACAAAGAGTCTCTCACCCTTAAAAAAGAGCCCCCCCTTCTCAGTCAGATCAGGGCGGAGGGAGCCAAACTCCGGATCTTGTGACATCTCCTTCTGGACCCAGCCCCCTGGGATGGGCGTATCAGTCTTTACGTGGCTGCGCGTCACGGCGGCCATCCCTAGTTGGGCGGGGGTGAAAACGGTGTCCACCAATGGGTCTCGTTTGCTGTTGTACTGGGGCAGGCGTGATAATGCATCTGCCAAAAAGTTCATTTTACCCGGCAGATGCTTTAGGGAGAAGTTGAAACGGGCGAAAAACTCTGCCCATCTCATTTGCTTGGCGGAAAGCGATCGGGGCTGCTTAAGTGCCTGAAGGTTTTTATGATCCGTCCAGACTACAAATGGGATCGCGGATCCTTCTAGCCAATGCCTCCAGGTGGAAAGGGCCAATTTTACAGCAGCCGCCTCTTTTTCCCAAATTGCCCAATTTCGCTCTGCCCCCGAGAATTTCTTTGACAGATAGGCCAGCGGGTGTAACTTTCCGTCCTCCCCCTCTTGGAGGATCACGGCCCCCATTGCTACGTCCGAGGAGTCTACTTGTACAGTAAATTGCTTAGAAGGGTCAGCATGGGCCAGTACTGGTTCGGACGTAAACAACAACTTTAGTTTGTCGAATGCGTTTTGACAGGGGGGAGTCCACAGAAGGGGCGTCCCCGGGCGGCTCGCCGTTTTTCCCCCTTGTTTGGTTTTCAACAAGTCAGTGAGGGGCAACGCCACTTTGGCAAAATTGGGGATGAAAGTCCTGTAAAAATTAGCGAACCCTAGGAAGCTTTGCAGTTGCCTCCTGGTGCGGGGAGGTTCCCAAGCCAGCAAGTCACGCACCTTGCCAGGGTCCATCTCAATCCCCGTTTGGGAGACACGGAACCCCAGAAACTCCACCGCATCGCGGTGGAACTCACATTTAGACAGTTTAGCAAACAATTGGTGCTTCCGCAAGCGGTTGAGCACTTCGCGTACCAGATCAGCATGACTCTCAACATTCTCAGAATACACAAGAATATCATCAATGTAAACCAACACCCCTTGGTACAATAAATCATGCATAATTTCATTTATCATATTCATGAACACGCCCGGAGCGCCGGCGAGGCCGAACGGCATTACGGTGTACTCAAATTGCCCCAGGGGGGTGTTAAAAGCCGTTAGATATTCGTGCCCCTTCTTGATCCGAACTCGGTAATAGGCTTCCCTCAAATCCAATTTCGTAAAAATTCGTGCCTTCCCCAAGTGGCCCAACAAGTCTTTTATCAGGGGGAGCGGGTAGGCATTGCAGGTGGAGACCGCATTCAACCCACGGTAGTCAGTACACAAACGTAGCGAACCGTCCTTCTTTTTTACAAAAAGGACCGGGGCCGCCAATGAAGATGTGGCCGGTCTAATAAAACCCCTCGCCAAGTTCTTATCCAAAAATTCCCTAAGCTCCGCCATTTCCCGGGGGCTCATGGAATAAAGTTTGGCTTTGGGGAGCGGTTCCCCTTTCTTTAATTCAATGGCGCAGTCAGTTTTACGGTGGGGGGGCAGTTGGTTGCACTCTACCTCCGCAAACACATCAGCAAAGTCTCGATACTCAGGAGGGAGCGCTGCCCCCCCGATCCCAAAGCGGCCACAACCCCCGTCAGTGGGGAATCCCGCGGTCGAGCGTGCTGCTCGCAGGCGGGAGAGGTAAAGTCCACAGTCCCTTCTTTCCACTTCACTAGGGGGTCATGTTCCTTCAGCCAATCCAACCCTAACACACAAGGGAAGGCAGAATGAGGGGCTACCAAAGGCTGGATTTGCTCCCAATGTTTTTTTATGTCCAAGTCCATTGGGCGCGTTTTCGCCGTGGCCTCCCCTCCGGGAGCACATTTCCCATCCAATTGGGTGATGGGCAAGGGTTCCCCCAGCGGCACCTTTCCCACCCCCAAAGTCTCGGCCAGTGCCGGGCTCACTAGGGATTGGGTGCACCCTGAGTCCACGATACACCGGACTCCCACTGTTTTCCCCGACTTGGGGTTGGAGAGCTTGGCAGGTAGGAGTAGTAAGGGGGAATCACTCACCACGCGTTTGCCCCTGTTGGCGGCCTGCTGGCGGGGCGCCTTTACAGCAGACCGTCCTCGTTTCCCGACTGCTCCTCGGCTTGACCCTCGTCCTCCAGCCCGCTTCCCTCCTCCGAGTCGTCCACTGCTGGCACGGCAGCCACTGGCACCAGGAGAGACTTGGCACTTTTCTTGGGAGTGGTTTTCTTGGCGGGCTGGGCTTTCGGTGGGGCGCTGCTCACGGCCCTCGGGGTCGCTGTTGCTTTTGTGGGGCAATTTGCGAGAAAGTGCCCCGCTTGGCCACAACCCAAGCACAGCCCTTTTTCCATGCGCCGGGTGCGCTCAGACGGCTCCAACTTAGCTCGGGACTTGGTTTTCGCCGGGGTGGAAGTTTTCGCCACGGTTTTGCCTGCCAGGACTTGTACCATCGAAGCTCGCTCCAATCGATTTTCCATCTCCCCAGCCAATTGGACCCACCCTTCGACTGTAAGCGGGTCTTCCAGGAGGAGGCATTTGTCTGCCAGAGTAGGATTGAGGCCCCCCACAAACGACAGCACGCGTTGGGGCTCCGTCCAGTCCGGCACCGAGGAAGCCAGCTCTTTAAACTCCCTGGCGTACTCGACCACTGACAACTTCCCTTGCCGGTGAGCCCTGAGTTTCTTCTCCGCGGTCTCTCGCTCGAACGGTTCCACGTACATCTGGCGCAGGGCTCTCATGAAATGGTTGTAGTCACGAATGGCTTGGGGGTGATAGCGGTACAAGTCCACAAACCACTTGGCTGCTTTGCCTTCTAGGGCTTGGCCCACGAAACGCACTTTCTCAGCGTCGTCCTGGAAAGTGAACCCCATTTCCATCATGTAGGCCTGGAGGTGCACCAGAAACGTAGGAAAATCGGAGGGGTCTCCGGAAAACTTAGCCTTGAATTTATAGGTGCTCCGCATCTCCACACCCCGGAGGTGGGCTGGTAGGCGCCCCGGGCCCCAATCCGCCGGTGCCGGGGCCGGTGCTGGGGGTCTTGCACCGCGGCCGATGCCTCGTCCTCTCCCCGCCGCCACTCTTGCTCGTTCCGCCGCCCGGGCTGCCTCCGCTGCTCGCGCTGCCGCTCGCGCCGCTTCGCGCGCCGCTGCTGCCGCCGCCGCCTCGGCTCCCGCAACGTCCGCCGCCGCCGCCGCTGCTGCCGCCGCCGCTGCGTCCTCGCCTCCGTCCGCGCCGTCTCCTCCGGCTCCATCGCCGCCCGCGCCGCCTTCGTCCTCTCGCTCCTCGCCCTCGCCTTCTTGTTCTCGTTGCGCTCTCGCTCGAGCCTCTGCCTCCGCCTCGATTTCCAGCTGCGCCCTGGCCCTGGCCAACGCCTCAGCATCCGCTGCCGCTTGCGTGTCCGCCATGCCGTGCTCCCGCAGTGCAAGCCCACCACTCACTCGTCGCAGGCTGGTATCGTGCGCACCACCACCAAGCACTTCCTTCAGCAGGCGTTGCGTTCGGCGCTTCTCCTCCGGATCCAACCGACCCGAAAGATCCTGCAGCCAGTTAGTCACCCTGTCCAGCTTGTACTGCAAGTCCTGTGTCTCACCCACAGGCTCCAGCGCGTAGCTAGGCAGTCCCAGGTGCTCCGGCCACCTCTCATCCCCAGTAGGGCGGTCGTATTTAGACAATCGCCTGCGCTGGGTGACGTGTCGTTCCAAAAATTCCTCGGGCCCCGGGGTTGTCCCCGAGATTGCCCGCATCATGCCCGAGCTGTGCGGGCCGGCACTCGCGCCGTCGCCCTGGGAGAGGTCCCAATCCAGGCCCTCTCCCTGCTCAGAAAAAGTATGTCCCTCGCCCTGCATTTTGCAGGTGAAAGGAGTTGTGAGATTTGACTTGATGTCAGACGCACAGGAAACTCACAACAAAACTTATTCAAAAGAAAATAGTTTTATTGATTAGCACTATACGCATTGGACTGAAAGTCAAATCTGACTCGAAGCCAGATTTGCCTCAGCTTATCAATACATTTCTCCCGCCCAAAACTTGACAGTTCCCAAGGAGGGGGGTTAGTGAGAAAAGACATATGTGAAACAACAACAGGATTCCAAACTCCCATCCTTGAGAGAATTGACAACAACCCTGTGTGCCCATAACAAGATAAGGTTAGAATAACATCACTATTCTATTTTATTGCTACAAACTACAAGGCCGGGGCTAGCAGGCGCCAGGTTCAATTAAGCAGTATAACTGACATGGAGGAACTCAGGCTAATTTATGACAGAGATTCTACAATCCTGACACAGGCAACAGAGGTGAGCTCTTTGTGATGTCATATCCGTTGCTCTCCACTTTCACTGTGGAGGGAGGTCCACTGTCTGACTTATACTGTTTTTAGAGTCCCCCCCCCCCTAACAAGGCCTGTAAGCGGCATCCCTTCCTCTCCAGGCAACAGAGGTGAGCTCTTTGTGATGTCATGTCCGTTGCTCTCCACTTTCTCTGTGGAGGTAGGTCCACTGTCTGACTTATAATGTTTTTAGAGTCCCCCCCCTCCTTAACAAGGCGTGTAAGCGGCATCCCTTCCTCTCCAGGCAACAGAGGTGAGCTCTTTGTGATGTCATGTCCGTTGCTCTCCACTTTCTCTATGGAGGTAGGTCCACTGTCTGACTTATAATGTTTTTAGAGTCCCCCCCCCCCCATAACAAGGCCTGTAAGCGGCATCCCTTCCTCTCCAGGCACCAGAGGTGAGCTCTTTGTGATGTCATGTCCATTTCTCTCCACTTTATCTGTGGAGGTCAGCCCACTGTCTGACTTATAATGTTTTTAGAGTCCCCCCCCCCATTAGAAGGCCTGTAAGCGGCATCCCTTCCTCTCCACGCAACAGAGGTGAGCTCTTTGTGATGTCATGTCCGTTGCTCTCCACTTCCTCTGTGGTGGTAGGCCCACTGTCTGACTTATAATGTTTTTAGAGTCCCCCCCCCATAAAAAGGCCTGTAAGCGGCATCCCTTCCTCTCCAGGCAACAGAGGTGAGCTCTTTGTGATGTCATGTCCGTTGCTCTCCACTTTCTCTGGGGAGGGAGGTCCACTGTCTGACTTATACTGTTTTTAGAGTCCCCCCCTCCCTCCTTAACAAGGCCTGGAAGCGGCATCCCTTCCTCTCCAGGCAACAGAGGTGAGCTCTTTGTGATGTCATGTCCGTTGCTCTCCACATTCTCTGTGGAGGTTGGCCCACTGTCTGACTTATAATGTTTTTAGAGTTCCTCCCCCCATAACAAGGCCTGTAAGCGGCATCGCTTCCTCTCCAGGCAACAGAGGTGAGCTCTTTGTGATGTCATGTCCGTTGCTCTCCACTTTCTCTGTGGAGGTAAGCCCACTGTCTGACTTAAAATGTTTTTAGAGATTCCCCCCCCCATAACAAGGCCTGTAAGCGGCATCCCTTCCTCTCCAGGCAACAGAGGTGAGCTCTTTGTGATGTCATGTCCGTTGCTCTCCACTTTCTCTGTGGAGGTTCGCCCACTGTCTGACTTATAATGTTTTTAGAGATCCCCCCCCCCCATAACAAGCCATGTAAGCGGCATCCCTTCCTCTCCAGGCAACAGAGGTGAGCTCTTTGTGATGTCATGTCCGTTGCTCTCCACTTTCTCTGTGGAGATTCGCCCACTGTCTGACTTATAATGTTTTTAGAGATCCCCCCCCATAACAAGCCATGTAAGCGGCATCCCTTCCTCTCCAGGCAACAGAGGTGAGCTCTTTGTGATGTCATGTCATGTCCGTTGCTCTCCACTTTCTCTATGGAGGTAGGCCCACTGTCTGACTTATAATGTTTTTAGAGATTCCCCCCTCATAACAAGGCCTGTAAGCGGCATCCCTTCCTCTCCAGGCAACAGAGGTGATCTCTTTGTGATGTCATGTCAGTTGCTCTCTACTTTCTCTATGGAGGTAGGCCCACTGTCTGACTTATAATGTTTTTAGAGATTCCCCCCTCATAACAAGGCCTGTAAGCGGCATCCCTTCCTCTCCAGGCTACAGAGGTGAGCTCTTTGTGATGTCATGTCCGTTGCTCTCCACTTTCTCTATGGAAGTAGGCCCACTGTCTGACTTATAATGTTTTTAGAGATTCCCCCCTCATAACAAGGCCTGTAAGCGGCATCCCTTCCTCTCCAGGCAACAGAGGTGAGCTCTTTGTGATGTCATGTCCGTTGCTCTCCACTTTCTCTGTGGAGGTCAGCCCACTATCGGACTTATAATGTTTTTAGAGTCCCCCCCCCATAAGAAGGCCTGTAAGCGGCATCCCTTCCTCTCCAGGCAACAGAGATGAGCTCTTTGTGATGTCATATCCGTTGCTCTCCACTTTCACTGTGGAGGGAGGTCCACTGTCTGACTTATACTGTTTTTAGAGTCCCCCCCCCCCCAACAAGGCCTGTAAGCGGCATCCCTTCCTCTCCAGGCAACAGAGGTGAGCTCTTTGTGATGTCATGTCCGTTGCTCTCCACTTTCTCTGTGGAGGTAGGTCCACTGTCTGACTTATAATGTTTTTAGAGTCCCCCCCCCTCCTTAACAAGGCGTGTAAGCGGCATCCCTTCCTCTCCAGGCAACAGAGGTGAGCTCTTTGTGATGTCATGTCCGTTGCTCTCCACTTTCTCTATGGAGGTAGGTCCACTGTCTGACTTATAATGTTTTTAGAGTCCCCCCCCCCCCCATAACAAGGCCTGTAAGCGGCATCCCTTCCTCTCCAGGCACCAGAGGTGAGCTCTTTGTGATGTCATGTCCATTTCTCTCCACTTTATCTGTGGAGGTCAGCCCACTGTCTGACTTATAATGTTTTTAGAGTCCCCCCCCCCATTAGAAGGCCTGTAAGCGGCATCCCTTCCTCTCCACGCAACAGAGGTGAGCTCTTTGTGATGTCATGTCCGTTGCTCTCCACTTCCTCTGTGGTGGTAGGCCCACTGTCTGACTTATAATGTTTTTAGAGTCCCCCCCCCATAAAAAGGCCTGTAAGCGGCATCCCTTCCTCTCCAGGCAACAGAGGTGAGCTCTTTGTGATGTCATGTCCGTTGCTCTCCACTTTCACTGTGGAGGTAAGCCCACTGTCTGACTTAAAATGTTTTTAGAGATTCCCCCCCCATAACAAGTTCTGTAAGCGGCATCCCTTCCTCTCCAGGCAACAGAGGTGAGCTCTTTGTGATGTCATGTCCGTTGCTCTCCACATTCTCTATGGAGGTAGGCCCACTGTCTGACTTATAATGTTTTTAGAGTCCCCCCCCCCTCCTTAACAAGGCCTGTAAGCGGCATCCCTTCCTCTCCAGGCAACAGAGGTGAGCTCTTTGTGATGTCATGTCCGTTGCTCTCCACTTTCTCTGTGGAGGTAAGCCCACTGTCTTACTTATAATGTTTTTAGAGTCCCCCCCCTCCTTAACAAGGCTTGTAAGCGGCATCCCTTCCTCTCCAGGCAACAGAGGTGAGCTCTTTGTGATATCATGTCCGTTGCTCTCCACTTTCTCTATGGAGGTAGGTCCACTGTCTGACTTATAATGTTTTTAGAGTCCCCCCCCCCTTAACAAGGCCTGTAAGCGGCATCCCTTCCTCTCCAGGCAACAGAGGTGAGCTCTTTGTGATGTCATGTCCGTTGCTCTCCACTTTCTCTGTGGAGGTAAGCCCACTGTCTTACTTATAATGTTTTTAGAGTCCCCCCCCTCCTTAACAAGGCGTGTAAACGACATCCCTTTCTCTCCAGGCAACAGAGGTGAGCTCTTTGTGATGTCATGTCCCTTGCTCTCCACATTCTCTATGGAGGTAGGCCCACTGTCGGACTTATAATGTTTTTAGAGTCCCCCCCCCATAAGAAGGCCTGTAAGCGGCATCCCTTCCTCTCCAGGCAACAGAGGTGAGCTCTTTGTGATGTCATGTCCGTTGCTCTCCACTTTCTCTGTGGAGGGAGGTCCACTGTCTGACTTATACTGTTTTTAGAGTCCCACCCTCCCTCCTTAACAAGGCCTGTAAGCGGCATCCCTTCCTCTCCAGGCAACAGAGGTGAGCTCTTTGTGATGTCATGTCATGTCCGTTGCTCTCCACTTTCTCTATGGAGGTAGGCCCACTGTCTGACTTATAATGTTTTTAGAGATTCCCCCCCCGAAACAAGGCCTGTAAGCGGCATCCCTTCCTCTCCAGGCAACAGAGGTGAGCTCTTTGTGATGTCATGTCCGTTGCTCTCCACTTTCTCTGGGGAGGGAGGTCTACTGTCTGACTTATACTGTTTTTAGAGTCCCCCCCTCCCTCCTTAACAAGGCCTGGAAGCGGCATCCCTTCCTCTCCAGGCAACAGAGGTGAGCTCTTTGTGATGTCATGTCATGTCCGTTGCTCTCCACTTTCTCTATGGAGGTAGGCCCACTGTCTGACTTATAATGTTTTTAGAGTCCCCCCCCCGCATTAGAAGGCCTGTAAGCGGCATCCCTTCCTCTCCAGGCAACAGAGGTGAGCTCTTTGTGATGTCATGTCCGTTGCTCTCCACTTCCTCTGTGGAGGTAGGTCCACTGTCTGACTTATAATGTTTTTAGAGTCCCCCCCCCCATAACAAGGCCTGTAAGCGGCATCCCTTCCTCTCCAGGCAACAGAGGTGAGCTCTTTGTGATGTCATGTCCGTTGCTCTCCACTTTCTCTGGGGAGGGAGGTCCACTGTCTGACTTATACTGTTTTTAGAGTCCCCCCCCCCCATAAGAAGGCCTGTAAGCGGCATCCCTTCCTCTCCAGGCAACAGAGGTGAGCTCTTTGTGATGCCATGTCCGTTGCTCTCCACTTTCTCTGGGGAGGGAGGTCCACTGTCTGACTTATACTGTTTTTAGAGTCCCCCCCCCCATAAGAAGGCCTGTAAGCGGCATCCCTTCCTCTCCAGGCAACAGAGGTGAGCTCTTTGTGATGTCATGTCCGTTGCTCTCCACTTTCTCTGGGGAGGTAGGTCCACTGTCTGACTTATAATGTTTTTAGAGTCCCCCCCCCCCATAAGAAGGCCTGTAAGCGGCATCCCTTCCTCTCCAGGCAACAGAGGTGAGCTCTTTGTGATGTCATGTCCGTTGCTCTCCACTTTCTCTGGGGAGGGAGGTCCACTGTCTGACTTATACTGTTTTTAGAGTCCCTCCCTCCCTCCTTAACAAGGCCTGGAAGCGGCATCCCTTCCTCTCCAGGCAATAGAGGTGAGCTCTTTGTGATGTCATGTCCGTTGCTCTCCACATTCTCTGTGGAGGTTGGCCCACTGTCTGACTTATAATGTTTTTAGCGTTCCTCCCCCCATAACAAGGCCTGTAAGCGGCATCCCTTCCTCTCCAGGCAACAGAGGTGACCTCTTTGTGATGTCATGTCCGTTGCTCTCCACTTTCTCTGTGGAGGTAGGCCCACTGTCTGACTTATATTGTTTTTAGAGATCCCGCCCCCCTCATAACAAGGCCTGTAAGCGGCATCCCTTCCTCTCCAGGCAACAGAGGTGAGCTCTTTGTGATGTCATGTCATGTCCGTTGCTCTCCACTTTCTCTATGGAGGTAGGCCCACTGTCTGACTTATAATGTTTTTAGAGTCCCCCCCCCGCATTAGAAGGCCTGTAAGCGGCATCCCTTCCTTTCCAGGCAACAGAGGTGAGCTCTTTGTGATGTCATGTCCGTTGCTCTCCACTTCCTCTGTGGAGGTAGGTCCACTGTCTGACTTATAATGTTTTTAGAGTCCCCCCCCCCCATAACAAGGCCTGTAAGCGGCATCCCTTCCTCTCCAGGCAACAGAGGTGAGCTCTTTGTGATGTCATGTCCGTTGCTCTCCACTTTCTCTGGGGAGGGAGGTCCACTGTCTGACTTATACTGTTTTTAGAGTCCCCCCCCCCATAAGAAGGCCTGTAAGCGGCATCCCTTCCTCTCCAGGCAACAGAGGTGAGCTCTTTGTGATGCCATGTCCGTTGCTCTCCACTTTCTCTGGGGAGGGAGGTCCACTGTCTGACTTATACTGTTTTTAGAGTCCCCCCCCCCCATAAGAAGGCCTGTAAGCGGCATCCCTTCCTCTCCAGGCAACAGAGGTGAGCTCTTTGTGATGTCATGTCCGTTGCTCTCCACTTTCTCTGGGGAGGTAGGTCCACTGTCTGACTTATAATGTTTTTAGAGTCCCCCCCCCCATAAGAAGGCCTGTAAGCGGCATCCCTTCCTCTCCAGGCAACAGAGGTGAGCTCTTTGTGATGTCATGTCCGTTGCTCTCCACTTTCTCTGGGGAGGGAGGTCCACTGTCTGACTTATACTGTTTTTAGAGTCCCCCCCTCCCTCCTTAACAAGGCCTGTAAGCGGCATCCCTTCCTCTCCAGGCAACAGAGGTGAGCTCTTTGTGATGTCATGTCCGTTGCTCTCCACATTCTCTGTGGAGGTTGGCCCACTGTCTGACTTATAATGTTTTTAGAGATCCCCCCCGCATAACAAGCCATGTAAGCGGCATCCCTTCCTCTCCAGGCAACAGAGGTGAGCTCTTTGTGATGTCATGTCCGTTGCTCTCCACATTCTCTGGGGAGGGAGGTCCACTGTCTGACTTATACTGTTTTTAGAGTCCCCCCCCCCATAAGAAGGCCTGTAAGCGGCATCCCTTCCTCTCCAGGCAACAGAGGTGAGCTCTTTGTGATGTCATGTCCGTTGCTCTCCACTTTCTCTGGGGAGGTAGGTCCACTGTCTGACTTATAATGTTTTTAGAGTCCCCCCCCCCATAAGAAGGCCTGTAAGCGGCATCCCTTCCTCTCCAGGCAACAGAGGTGAGCTCTTTGTGATGTCATGTCCGTTGCTCTCCACTTTCTCTGGGGAGGGAGGTCCACTGTCTGACTTATACTGTTTTTAGAGTCCCCCCCTCCCTCCTTAACAAGGCCTGGAAGCGGCATCCCTTCCTCTCCAGGCAACAGAGGTGAGCTCTTTGTGATGTCATGTCCGTTGCTCTCCACATTCTCTGTGGAGGTTGGCCCACTGTCTGACTTATAATGTTTTTAGAGTTCCTCCCCCCATAACAAGGCCTGTAAGCGGCATCGCTTCCTCTCCAGGCAACAGAGGTGAGCTCTTTGTGATGTCATGTCCGTTGCTCTCCACTTTCTCTGTGGAGGTAAGCCCACTGTCTGACTTAAAATGTTTTTAGAGATTCCCCCCCCATAACAAGGCCTGTAAGCGGCATCCCTTCCTCTCCAGGCAACAGAGGTGAGCTCTTTGTGATGTCATGTCCGTTGCTCTCCACTTTCTCTGTGGAGGTTCGCCCACTGTCTGACTTATAATGTTTTTAGAGATCCCCCCCCCCCATAACAAGCCATGTAAGCGGCATCCCTTCCTCTCCAGGCAACAGAGGTGAGCTCTTTGTGATGTCATGTCCGTTGCTCTCCACTTTCTCTGTGGAGATTCGCCCACTGTCTGACTTATAATGTTTTTAGAGATCCCCCCCCCATAACAAGCCATGTAAGCGGCATCCCTTCCTCTCCAGGCAACAGAGGTGAGCTCTTTGTGATGTCATGTCATGTCCGTTGCTCTCCACTTTCTCTATGGAGGTAGGCCCACTGTCTGACTTATAATGTTTATAGAGATTCCCCCCTCATAACAAGGCCTGTAAGCGGCATCCCTTCCTCTCCAGGCAACAGAGGTGATCTCTTTGTGATGTCATGTCAGTTGCTCTCTACTTTCTCTATGGAGGTAGGCCCACTGTCTGACTTATAATGTTTTTAGAGATTCCCCCCTCATAACAAGGCCTGTAAGCGGCATCCCTTCCTCTCCAGGCAACAGAGGTGAGCTCTTTGTGATGTCATTTCCGATGCTCTCCACATTCTCTATGGAGGTAGGCCCACTGTCTGACTTATATTGTTTTTAGAGATCCCGCCCCCCTCATAACAAGGCCTGTAAGCGGCATCCCTTCCTCTCCAGGCAACAGAGGTGAGCTCTTTGTGATGTCATGTCCGTTGCTCTCCACTTTCTCTATGGAAGTAGGCCCACTGTCTGACTTATAATGTTTTTAGAGATTCCCCCCTCATAACAAGGCCTGTAAGCGGCATCCCTTCCTCTCCAGGCAACAGAGGTGAGCTCTTTGTGATGTCATGTCCGTTGCTCTCCACTTTCTCTGTGGAGGTCAGCCCACTATCGGACTTATAATGTTTTTAGAGTCCCCCCCCCCATAAGAAGGCCTGTAAGCGGCATCCCTTCCTCTCCAGGCAACAGAGGTGAGCTCTTTGTGATGTCATATCCGTTGCTCTCCACTTTCACTGTGGAGGGAGGGCCACTGTCTGACTTATACTGTTTTTAGAGTCCCCCCCCCCCTAACAAGGCCTGTAAGCGGCATCCCTTCCTCTCCAGGCAACAGAGGTGAGCTCTTTGTGATGTCATGTCCGTTGCTCTCCACTTTCTCTGTGGAGGTAGGTCCACTGTCTGACTTATAATGTTTTTAGAGTCCCCCCCCCTCCTTAACAAGGCGTGTAAGCGGCATCCCTTCCTCTCCAGGCAACAGAGGTGAGCTCTTTGTGATGTCATGTCCGTTGCTCTCCACTTTCTCTATGGAGGTAGGTCCACTGTCTGACTTATAATGTTTTTAGAGTCCCCCCCCCCCATAACAAGGCCTGTAAGCGGCATCCCTTCCTCTCCAGGCACCAGAGGTGAGCTCTTTGTGATGTCATGTCCATTTCTCTCCACTTTATCTGTGGAGGTCAGCCCACTGTCTGACTTATAATGTTTTTAGAGTCCCCCCCCCCATTAGAAGGCCTGTAAGCGGCATCCCTTCCTCTCCACGCAACAGAGGTGAGCTCTTTGTGATGTCATGTCCGTTGCTCTCCACTTCCTCTGTGGTGGTAGGCCCACTGTCTGACTTATAATGTTTTTAGAGTCCCCCCCCCCATAAAAAGGCCTGTAAGCGGCATCCCTTCCTCTCCAGGCAACAGAGGTGAGCTCTTTGTGATGTCATGTCCGTTGCTCTCCACTTTCACTGTGGAGGTAAGCCCACTGTCTGACTTAAAATGTTTTTAGAGATTCCCCCCCCATAACAAGTTCTGTAAGCGGCATCCCTTCCTCTCCAGGCAACAGAGGTGAGCTCTTGTGATGTCATGTCCGTTGCTCTCCACATTCTCTATGGAGGTAGGCCCACTGTCTGACTTATAATGTTTTTAGAGTCCCCCCCCCCTCCTTAACAAGGCCTGTAAGCGGCATCCCTTCCTCTCCAGGCAACAGAGGTGAGCTCTTTGTGATGTCATGTCCGTTGCTCTCCACTTTCTCTGTGAAGGTAAGCCCACTGTCTTACTTATAATGTTTTTAGAGTCCCCCCCCTCCTTAACAAGGCTTGTAAGCGGCATCCCTTCCTCTCCAGGCAACAGAGGTGAGCTCTTTGTGATATCATGTCCGTTGCTCTCCACTTTCTCTATGGAGGTAGGTCCACTGTCTGACTTATAATGTTTTTAGAGTCCCCCCCCCCTTAACAAGGCCTGTAAGCGGCATCCCTTCCTCTCCAGGCAACAGAGGTGAGCTCTTTGTGATGTCATGTCCGTTGCTCTCCACTTTCTCTATGGAGATAGGTCCACTGTCTGACTTATAATGTTTTTAGACTCCCCCCCCCCCATAACAAGGCCTGTAAGCGGCATCCCTTACTCTCCAGGCAACAGAGGTGAGCTCTTTGTGATGTCATGTCCGATGCTCTCCACATTCTCTATGGAGGTAGGCCCACTGTCTGACTTATATTGTTTTTAGAGATCCCGCCCCCCTCATAACAAGGCCTGTAAGCGGCATCCCTTCAATCTCCAGGCAACAGAGGTGAGCTCTTTGTGATGTCATGTCCCTTGCTCTCCACTTCCTCTGTGGAGGTAGGCCCACTGTCTGACTTATAATGTTTTTAGAGTCCCCCCCCCCCCCCCGCATAAGAAGGCCTGTAAGCGGCATCCCTTCCTCTCCAGGCAACAGAGGTGAGCTCTTTGTGATGTCATGTCCGTTGCTCTCCACTTTCTCTGGGGAGGTAGGTCCACTGTATGACATATAATGTTTTTAGAGTCCCCCGCTCCCTCCTTAACAAGGCCTGTAAGCGGCATCCCTTCCTCTCTAGGCAACAGAGGTGAGCTCTTTGTGATGTCATGTCCGTTGCTCTCCACTTCCTCTGTGGAGGTAGGTCCACTGTATGACTTATAATGTTTTTAGAGTCCCCCGCTCCCTCCTTAACAAGGCCTGTAAGCGGCATCCCTTCCTCTCCAGGCAACAGAGGTGAGCTCTTTGTGATGTCATGTCCGTTGCTCTAAATTTCTCTGTGGAGGTTGGACCACTGTCTGACTTATACTGTTTTTAGAGTCCCCCCCCCCATAAGAAGGCCTGTAAGCGTCATCCCTTCCTCTCCAGGCAACAGAGGTGAGCTCTTTGTGATGTCATGTCATGTCCGTTGCTCTCCACTTTCTCTATGGAGGTAGGCCCACTGTCTGACTTATAATGTTTTTAGAGCCCCCCCCTCCATAAGAAGGCCTGTAAGCGGCATCCCTTCCTCTCCAGGCAACAGAGGTGAGCTCTGTCATGTCATGTCCGTTGCTCTCCACATTCTCTATGGAGGTAGGCCCACTGTCGGACTTATAATGTTTTTAGAGATCCCACCCCCCTCATAACAAGGCCTGTAAGCGGCATCCCTTCCTCTCCAGGCAACAGAGGTGAGCTCTTTGTGATGTCATGTCATGTCCGTTGCTCTCCACTTTCTCTATGGAGGGAGATCCACGGTCTGACTTATACTGTTTTTAGAGTCCCCCCCCCCCGAAACAAGGCCTGTAAGCGGCATCCCTTCCTCTCCAGGCAACAGAGGTGAGCTCTTTCTGATGTCATGTCCGTTGCTCTCCACTTTCTGTGTGGAGGTACGCCCACTATCTGACTTATAATGTTTTTAGAGTCCCCCCCCCCCTCCTTAACAAGGCCTGTGAGCGGCATCCCTTCCTCTCCAGGCAACAGAGGTGAGCTCTTTGTGATGTCATGTCCGTTGCTCTCCACTTTCTCTATGGAGGTAGGTCCACTGTCTGACTTATAATGTTTTTAGAGTCCCCCCCCCCCCCATAACAAGGCCTGTAAGCGGCATCCCTTCCTCTCCAGGCAACAGAGGTGAGCTCTTTGTGATGTCATGTCCGTTGCTCTCCACTTTCTCTGGGGAGGTAGGTCCACTGTATGACTTATAATGTTTTTAGAGTCCCCCCCTCCCTCCTTAACAAGGCCTGTAAGCGGCATCCCTTCCTCTCGAGGCAACAGAGGTGAGCTCTTTGTGATGTCATGTCCGTTGCTCTAAATTTCTCTGTGGAGGTAGGTCCACTGTATGACTTATAATGTTTTTAAAGTCCCCCCCTCCCTCCTTAACAAGGCCTGTAAGCGGCATCCCTTCCTCTCCAGGCAACAGAGGTGAGCTCTTTGTGATGTCATGTCCGTTGCTCTAAATTTCTCTGTGGAGGTAGGCCCACTGTCTGACTTATAATGTTTTTAGTGTCCCCCCCCCCCCCATAAGAAGGCCTGTAAGCGGCATCCCTTCCTCTCCAGGCAACAGAGGAGAGCGCTTTGTGATGTCATGTCCGTTGCTCTCCACTTTCTCTGGGGAGGTAGGTCCACTGTATGACTTATAATGTTTTTAGACTCCCCCCCTCCCTCCTTAACAAGGCCTGTAAGCGGCATCCCTTCCTCTCCAGGCAACAGAGGTGAGCTCTTTGTGATGTCATGTCCGTTGCTCTAAATTTCTCTGTGGAGGTAGGCCCACTGTCTGACTTATAATGTTTTTAGAGTCCCCCCCCCCCATAAGAAGGCCTGTAAGCCGCATCCCTTCCTCTCCAGGCAACAGAGGTGAGCTCTTTGAGATGTCATGTCATGTCCGTTGCTCTCCACTTTTTCTGTGGAGGTTGGACCACTGTCTGACTTATACTGTTTTTAGAGTCCCCCCCCTCCCTCCTTAACAAGGCCTGTAAGCGGCATCCCTTCCTCTCCAGGCAACAGAGGTGAGCTCTTTGTGATGTCATGTCCGTTGCTCTCCACATTCTCTATGGAGGTAAGCCCACTGTCTGACTTATAATGTTTTTAGAGATTCCCCCCTCATAACAAGGCCTGTAAGCGGCATCCCTTCCTCTCCAGGCAACAGAGGTGAGCTCTTTGTGATGTCATGTCATGTCCGTTGCTCTCCACTTTTTCTGTGGAGGTTGGACCACTGTCTGACTTATACTGTTTTTAGAGTCCCCCCCTCCCTCCTTAACAAGGCCTGTAAGCGGCATCCCTTCCTCTCCAGGCAACAGAGGTGAGCTCTTTATGATGTCATGTCATGTCCGTTGCTCTCCACTTTCTCTATGGAGGTAGGCCCACTGTCTGACTTATAAGGTTTTTAGAGATTCCCCCCTCATAACAAGGCCTGTAAGCGGCATCCCTTCCTCTCCAGGCAACAGAGGTGAGCTCTTTGTGATGTTATGTCCGTTGCTCTCCACATTCTCTATGGAGGTAAGCCCACTGTCGGACTTATAATGTTTTTAGAGTCCCCCCCCCCCATAAGAAGGCCTGTAAGCGGCATCCCTTCCTCTCCAGGCAACAGAGGTGAGCTCTTTGTGATGTCATGTCTGTTGCTCTCCACTTTCTCTGTGGAGGGAGATCCACTGTCTGACTTATACTGTTTTTAGAGTCCCCCCCACCCCATAACAAGGCCTGTAAGCGGCATCCCTTCCTCTCCAGGCAACAGAGGTGAGCTCATTGTGATGTCATGTCTGTTGCTCTCCACTTTCTCTGTGGAGGGAGATCCACTGTCTGACTTATACTGTTTTTAGAGTCCCCCCCCCCCCATAACAAGGCCTGTAAGCGGCATCCCTTCCTCTCCAGGCAACAGAGGTGAGCTCATTGTGATGTCATGTCTGTTGCTCTCCACTTTCTCTGTGGAGGGAGATCCACTGTCTGACTTATACTGTTTTTAGAGTCCCCCCCCCCCCGAAACAAGGCCTGTAAGCGGCATCCCTTCCTCTCCAGGCAACAGAGGTGAGCTCTTTGTGATGTCATGTCCGTTGCTCTCCACTTTCTGTGTGGAGGTACGCCCACTGTCTGACTTATAATGTTTTTAGAGTCCCCCCCCCCTCCTTAACAAGGCCTGTGAGCGGCATCCCTTCCTCTCCAGGCAACAGAGGTGAGCTCTTTGTGATGTCATGTCCGTTGCTCTCCACTTTCTCTATGGAGGTAGGTCCACTGTCTGACTTATAATGTTTTTAGAGTCCCCCCCCCCCCATAACAAGGCCTGTAAGCGGCATCCCTTCCTCTCCAGGCAACAGAGGTTAGCTCTTTGTGATGTCATGTCCGTTGCTCTCCACTTTCTCTATGGAGATAGGTCCACTGTCTGACTTATAATGTTTTTAGACTCCCCCCCCCCCATAACAAGGCCTGTAAGCGGCATCCCTTCCTCTCCAGGCAACAGAGGTGAGCTCATTGTGATGTCATGTCTGTTGCTCTCCACTTTCTCTGTGGAGGGAGATCCACTGTCTGACTTATACTGTTTTTAGAGTCCCCCCCCCCCCCGAAACAAGGCCTGTAAGCGGCATCCCTTCCTCTCCAGGCAACAGAGGTGAGCTCTTTGTGATGTCATGTCCGTTGCTCTCCACTTTCTGTGTGGAGGTACGCCCACTGTCTGACTTATAATGTTTTTAGAGTCCCCCCCCCCTCCTTAACAAGGCCTGTGAGCGGCATCCCTTCCTCTCCAGGCAACAGAGGTGAGCTCTTTGTGATGTCATGTCCGTTGCTCTCCACTTTCTCTATGGAGGTAGGTCCACTGTCTGACTTATAATGTTTTTAGAGTCCCCCCCCCCATAACAAGGCCTGTAAGCGGCATCCCTTCCTCTCCAGGCAACAGAGGTTAGCTCTTTGTGATGTCATGTCCGTTGCTCTCCACTTTCTCTATGGAGATAGGTCCACTGTCTGACTTATAATGTTTTTAGACTCCCCCCCCCCCATAACAAGGCCTGTAAGCGGCATCCCTTACTCTCCAGGCAACAGAGGTGAGCTCTTTGTGATGTCATGTCCCTTGCTCTCCACTTCCTCTGGGGAGGTAGGCCCACTGTCTGACTTATAATGTTTTTAGAGTCCCCCCCCCCCCATAAGAAGGCCTGTAAGCGGCATCCCTTCCTCTCCAGGCAACAGAGGTGAGCTCTTTGTGATGTCATGTCCGTTGCTCTCCACTTTCTCTGTGGAGGTAGGTCCACTGTATGACATATAATGTTTTTAGAGTCCCCCCCTCCCTCCTTAACAAGGCCTGTAAGCGGCATCCCTTCCTCTCTAGGCAACAGAGGTGAGCTCTTTGTGATGTCATGTCCGTTGCTCTCCACTTCCTCTGTGGAGGTAGGTCCACTGTATGACTTATAATGTTTTTAGAGTCCCCCCCTCCCTCCTTAACAAGGCCTGTAAGCGGCATCCCTTCCTCTCCAGGCAACAGAGGTGAGCTCTTTGTGATGTCATGTCCGTTGCTCTAAATTTCTCTGTGGAGGTTGGACCACTGTCTGACTTATACTGTTTTTAGAGTCCCCCCCCCCCATAAGAAGGCCTGTAAGCGTCATCCCTTCCTCTCCTGGCAACAGAGGTGATCTCTTTGTGATGTCATGTCCGTTGCTCTCCACTTTCTCTGGGGAGGTAGGTCCACTGTATGACTTATAATGTTTTTAGAGTCCCCCCCTCCCTCCTTAACAAGGCCTGTAAGCGGCATCCCTTCCTCTCCAGGCAACAGAGGTGAGCTCTTTGTGATGTCATGTCCGTTGCTCTAAATTTCTCTGTGGAGGTAAGCCCACTGTCTGACTTATAATGTTTTTAGAGTCCCCCCCCCCATAAGAAGGCCTGTAAGCGGCATCCCTTCCTCTCCAGGCAACAGAGGTGAGCTCTTTGTGATGTCATGTCCGTTGCTCTCCACTTTCTCTGGGGAGGTAGGTCCACTGTATGACTTATAATGTTTTTAGAGTCCCCCGCTCCCTCCTTAACAAGGCCTGTAAGCGGCATCCCTTCCTCTCAGGCAACAGAGGTGAGCTCTTTGTGATGTCATGTCCGTTGCTCTCCACTTTCTCTGTGGAGGTTGGACCACTGTCTGACTTATACTGTTTTTAGAGTCCCCCCCTCCCTCCTTAACAAGGCCTTTAAGCGGCATCCCTTCCTCTCCAGGCAACAGAGGTAAGCTCTTTGTGATGTCATGTTCGTTGCTCTCCACTTCCTCTGTGGAGGTAGGTCCACTGTATGACTTATAATGTTTTTAGAGTCCCCCCCTCCCTCCTTAACAAGGCCTGTAAGCGGCATCCCTTCCTCTCCAGGCAACAGAGGTGAGCTCTTTGTGATGTCATGTCCGTTGCTCTAAATTTCTCTGTGGAGGTTGGACCACTGTCTGACTTATACTGTTTTTAGAGTCCCCCCCCCCATAACAAGGCCTGTCAGCGGCATCCCTTCTTCTCCGGGCAACAGAGGTGAGCTCTTTGTGATGTCATGTCCGTTGCTCTCCACTTTCTCTGTGGAGGTAGGCCCACTGTCTGACTTATAATGTTTTTAGAGTCCCCCCCTCCCTCCTTAACAAGGCCTGTAAGCGGCATCCCTTCCTCTCCAGGCAACAGAGGTGAGCTCTTTGTGATGTCATGTCCGTTGCTCTAAATTTCTCTGTGGAGGTTGGACCACTGTCTGACTTATACTGTTTTTAGAGTCCCCCCCCCCATAACAAGGCCTGTCAGCGGCATCCCTTCCTCTCCAGGCAACAGAGGTGAGCTCTTTGTGATGTCATGTCCGTTGCTCTCCACTTCCTCTGTGGAGGTAGGCCCACTGTCTGACTTATACTGTTTTTAGAGTCCCCCCCCCCCCCCCATAACAAGGCCTGTATGCGGCAGCCCTTCTTCTCCGGGCAACAGAGGTGAGCTCTTTGTGATGTCATGTCCGTTGCTCTCCACTTTCTCTGTGGAGGTAGGCCCACTGTCTCACTTATAATGTTTTTAGAGATCCCCCCCATAACAAGGCCTGTAAGCGGCATCCCTTCCTCTCCAGGCAACAGAGGTGATCTCTTTGTGATGTCATGTCATGTCCGTTGCTCTCCACTGTCTCTATGGAAGTAGGCCCACTGTCTGACTTATAATGTTTTTAGAGTCCCCCCCTCCCTCCTTAACAAGGCCTGTAAGCGGCATCCCTTCCTCTCTAGGCAACAGAGGTGAGCTCTTTGTGATGTCATGTCCGTTGCTCTCCACTTTCTCTGTGGAGGTAGGTCCACTGTATGACTTATAATGTTTTTATTGTCCCCCCCTCCCTCCTTAACAAGGCCTGTAAGCGGCATCCCTTCCTCTCCAGGCAACAGAGGTGAGCTCATTGTGATGTCATGTCTGTTGCTCTCCACTTTCTCTGTGGAGGGAGATCCACTGTCTGACTTATACTGTTTTTAGAGTCCCCCCCCCCCATAACAAGGCCTGGAAGCGGCATCCCTTCCTCTCCAGGCAACAGAGGTGAGCTCTTTGTGATGTCATGTCCGTTGCTCTCCACTTTCTGTGTGGAGGTACGCCCACTGTCTGACTTATAATGTTTTTAGAGTCCCCCCCCCTCCTTAACAAGGCGTGTAAGCGGCATCCCTTCCTCTCCAGGCAACAGAGGTGAGCTCTTTGTGATGTCATGTCCGTTGCTCTCCACTTTCTCTATGGAGGTAGGTCCACTGTCTGACTTATAATGTTTTTAGAGTCCCCCCCCCCCATAACAAGGCCTGTAAGCGGCATCCCTTCCTCTCCAGGCAACAGAGGTTAGCTCTTTGTGATGTCATGTCTGTTGCTCTCCACTTTCTCTGTGGAGGGAGATCCACTGTCTGACTTATACTGTTTTTAGAGTCCCCCCCCCCCATAACAAGGCCTGTAAGCGGCATCCCTTCCTCTCCAGGCAACAGAGGTGAGCTATTTGTGATGTCATGTCCGTTGCTCTCCACTTTCTCTGTGGAGGTAAGCCCACTGTCTGACTTATAATGTTTTTAGAGTCCCCCCGCCTCCTTAACAAGGCGTGTAAGCGGCATCCCTTACTCTCCAGGCAACAGAGGTGAGCTCTTTGTGATGTCATGTCCGATGCTCTCCACATTCTCTATGGAGGTAGGCCCACTGTCTGACTTATATTGTTTTTAGAGATCCCGCCCACCTCATAACAAGGCCTGTAAGCGGCATCCCTTCCTCTCCAGGCAACAGAGGTGAGCTCTTTGTGATGTCATGTCCCTTGCTCTCCACTTCCTCTGGGGAGGTAGGCCCACTGTCTGACTTATAATGTTTTTAGAGTCCCCCCCCCCCACATAAGAAGGCCTGTAAGCGGCATCCCTTCCTCTCCAGGCAACAGAGGTGAGCTCTTTGTGATGTCATGTCCGTTGCTCTCCACTTTCTCTGTGGAGGTAGGTCCACTGTATGACATATAATGTTTTTAGAGTCCCCCCTTCCCTCCTTAACAAGGCCTGTAAGCGGCATCCCTTCCTCTCCAGGCAACAGAGGTGAGCTCTTTGTGATGTCATGTCCGTTGCTCTAAATTTCTCTGTGGAGGTTGGACCACTGTCTGACTTATACTGTTTTTAGAGTCCCCCCCCCCCCATAAGAAGGCCTGTAAGCGTCATCCCTTCCTCTCCTGGCAACAGAGGTGATCTCTTTGTGATGTCATGTCCGTTGCTCTCCACTTTCTCTGGGGAGGTAGGTCCACTGTATGACTTATAATGTTTTTAGAGTCCCCCGCTCCCTCCTTAACAAGGCCTGTAAGCGGCATCCCTTCCTCTCCAGGCAACAGAGGTGAGCTCTTTGTGATGTCATGTCCGTTGCTCTCCACTTTCTCTGTGGAGGTTGGACCACTGTCTGACTTATACTGTTTTTAGAGTCCCCCCCTCCCTCCTTAACAAGGCCTTTAAGCGGCATCCCTTCCTCTCCAGGCAACAGAGGTAAGCTCTTTGTGATGTCATGTTCGTTGCTCTCCACTTCCTCTGTGGAGGTAGGTCCACTGTATGACTTATAATGTTTTTAGAGTCCCCCCCTCCCTCCTTAACAAGGCCTGTAAGCGGCATCCCTTCCTCTCCAGGCAACAGAGGTGAGCTCTTTGTGATGTCATGTCCGTTGCTCTAAATTTCTCTGTGGAGGTTGGACCACTGTCTGACTTACACTGTTTTTAGATTCCCCCCCCCCCCTATAACAAGGCCTGTCAGCGGCATCCCTTCTTCTCCGGGCAACAGAGGTGACCGCTTTGTGATGTCATGTCCGTTGCTCTCCACTTCCTCTGTGGAGGTAGGCCCACTGTCTGACTTATACTGTTTTTAGAGTCCCCCCCCCCCCCATAACAAGGCTTGTATGCGGCAGCCCTTCTTCTCCGGGCAACAGAGGTGAGCTCTTTGTGATGTCATGTCCGTTGCTCTCCACTTTCTCTGTGGAGGTAGGTCCACTGTATGACTTATAATGTTTTTAGAGTCCCCCCCTCCCTCCTTAACAAGGCCTGTAAGCGGCATCCCTTCCTCTCCAGGCAACAGAGGTGAGCTCTTTGTGATGTCATGTCTGTTGCTCTCCACTTTCTCTGTGGAGGTAAGCCCACTGTCTGACTTATAATGTTTTTAGAGTCCCCCCGCCTCCTTAACAAGGCGTGTAAGCGGCATCCCTTACTCTCCAGGCAACAGAGGTGAGCTCTTTGTGATGTCATGTCCGATGCTCTCCACATTCTCTATGGAGGTAGGCCCACTGTCTGACTTATATTGTTTTTAAAGATCCCGCCCACCTCATAACAAGGCCTGTAAGCGGCATCCCTTCCTCTCCAGGCAACAGAGGTGAGCTCTTTGTGATGTCATGTCCCTTGCTCTCCACTTCCTCTGGGGAGGTAGGCCCACTGTCTGACTTATATTGTTTTTAAAGATCCCGCCCACCTCATAACAAGGCCTGTATGCCTCAGCCCTTCTTCTCCGGGCAACAGAGGTGAGCTCTTTGTGATGTCATGTCCGTTGCTCTCCACTTTCTCTGTGGAGGTAGGCCCACTGTCTGACTTATAATGTTTTTAGAGATCCACCCCATAACAAGGCCTGTAAGCGGCTTCCCTTCCTCTCCAGGCAACAGAGGTGAGCTCTTTGTGATGTCATGTCCGTTGCTCTCCACTTTCTCTGTGGAGGGAGGTCCACTGTCTGACTTATAATGTTTTTAGAGTCCCCCCCCATTCCTTAACAAGGCCTGTAAGCGGCATCCCTTCCTCTCCAGGCAACAGAGGTGAGCTCTTTGTGATGTCATGTCCATTGCTCTCGACTTCCTCTGTGGAGGTAGGTCCACTGTATGACTTATAATGTTTTTAGAGTCCCCCCCTCCCTCCTTAACAAGGCCTGTAAGCGGCATCCCTTCCTCTCCAGGCAACAGAGGTGAGCTCTTTGTGATGTCATGTCCGTTGCTCTCCACTTTCTCTGTGGAGGTTGGACCACTGTGTGACTTATACTGTTTTTAGAGTCCCCCCCCTCCTTAACAAGGTGTGTAAGCGGCATCCCTTCCTCTCCAGGCAACAGAGGTGAGCTCTTTGTGATGTCATGTCCGTTGCTCTCCACTTTCTCTGTGGAGGTTGGACCACTGTGTGACTTATACTGTTTTTAGAGTCCCCCCCCTCCTTAACAAGGCCTTTAAGAGGCATCCCTTCCTCTCCAGGCAACAGAGGTAAGCTCTTTGTGATGTCATGTTCGTTGCTCTCCACTTCCTCTGTGGAGGTAGGTCCACTGTCTGACTTATAATGTTTTTAGAGTCCCCCCCCCTCCTTAACAAGGCGTGTAAGCGGCATCCCTTCCTCTCCAGGCAACAGAGGTGAGCTCTTTGTGATGTCATGTCCGTTGCTCTCCACTTTCTCTATGGAGGTAGGTCCACGGTCTGACTTATACTGTTTTTAGAGTCCCCCCCCCCCCCATAACAAGGCCTGTCAGCGGCATCCCTTCTTCTCCGGGCAACAGAGGTGACCGCTTTGTGATGTCATGTCCGTTGCTCTCCACTTCCTCTGTGGAGGTAGGCCCACTGTCTGACTTATACTGTTTTTAGAGTCCCCCCCCTCCTTAACAAGGCGTGTAAGCGGCATCCCTTCCTCTCCAGGCAACAGAGGTGAGCTCTTTGTGATGTCATGTCCGTTGCTCTCCACTTTCTCTGTGGAGGTTGGACCACTGTGTGACTTATACTGTTTTTAGAGTCCCCCCCCCTCCTTAACAAGGCCTTTAAGAGGCATCCCTTCCTCTCCAGGCAACAGAGGTAAGCTCTTTGTGATGTCATGTTCGTTGCTCTCCACTTCCTTTGTGGAGGTAGGTCCACTGTCTGACTTATAATGTTTTTAGAGTCCCCCCCCCTCCTTAACAAGGCGTGTAAGCGGCATCCCTTCCTCTCCAGGCAACAGAGGTGAGCTCTTTGTGATGTCATGTCCGTTGCTCTCCACTTTCTCTATGGAGGTAGGTCCACTGTCTGACTTATAATGTTTTTAGAGTCCCCCCCCCCATAACAAGGCCTGTAAGCGGCATCCCTTCCTCTCCAGACAACAGAGGTTAGCTCTTTGTGATGTCATGTCCGTTGCTCTCCACTTGCTCTATGGAGATAGGTCCACTGTCTGACTTATAATGTTTTTAGACTCCCCCCCCCCATAACAAGGCCTGTAAGCGGCATCCCTTACTCTCCAGGCAACAGAGGTGAGCTCTTTGTGATGTCATGTCCGATGCTCTCCACATTCTCTATGGAGGTAGGCCCACTGTCTGACTTATCTTGTTTTTAGAGATCCCGCCCCCCTCATAACAAGGCCTGTAAGCGGCATCCCTTCCGCTCCAGGCAACAGAGGTGAGCTCTTTGTGATGTCATGTCCCTTGCTCTCCACTTCCTCTGTGGAGGTAGGCCCACTGTCTGACTTATAATGTTTTTAGAGTCCCCCCCCCCCCATAAGAAGGCCTGTAAGCGGCATCCCTTCCTCTCCAGGCAACAGAGGTGAGCTCTTTGTGATGTCATGTCCGTTGCTCTCCACTTTCTCTGTGGAGGTAGGTCCACTGTATGACTTATAATGTTTTTAGAGTCCCCCCCTCCCTCCTTAACAAGGCCTGTAAGCGGCATCCCTTCCTCTCTAGGCAACAGAGGTGAGCTCTTTGTGATGTCATGTCCGTTGCTCTCCACTTTCTCTGTGGAGGTAGGTCCACTGTATGACTTATAATGTTTTTAGAGTCCCCCCCCCCCCATAACAAGGCCTGTAAGCGGCATCCCTTCCTCTCCAGGCAACAGAGGTGAGCTCTTTGTGATGTCATGTCCGTTGCTCTCCACTTTCTGTGTGGAGGTACGCCCACTGTCTGACTTATAATGTTTTTAGAGTCCCCCCCCCTCCTTAACAAGGCCTGTAAGCGGCATCCCTTCCTCTCCAGGCAACAGAGGTGAGCTCTTTGTGATGTCATGTCCGTTGCTCTCCACTTTCTCTGTGGAGGTAAGCCCACTGTCTGACTTATAATGTTTTTAGAGTCCCCCCCCCCTCCTTAACAAGGCGTGTAAGCGGCATCCCTTCCTCTCCAGGCAACAGAGGTGAGCTCTTTGTGATGTCATGTCCGTTGCTCTCCACTTTCTCTATGGAGGTAGGTCCACTGTCTGACTTATAATGTTTTTAGAGTCCCCCCCCCCATAACAAGGCCTGTAAGCGGCATCCCTTCCTCTCCAGGCAACAGAGGTTAGCTCTTTGTGATGTCATGTCCGTTGCTCTCCACTTTCTCTATGGAGATAGGTCCACTGTCTGACTTATAATGTTTTTAGACTCCCCCCCCCCCATAACAAGGCCTGTAAGCGGCATCCCTTACTCTCCAGGCAACAGAGGTGAGCTCTTTGTGATGTCATGTCCGATGCTCTCCACATTCTCTATGGAGGTAGGCCCACTGTATGACTTATAATGTTTTTAGAGTCCCCCCCTCCCTCCTTAACAAGGCCTGTAAGCGGCATCCCTTCCTCTCCAGGCAACAGAGGTGAGCTCATTGTGATGTCATGTCTGTTGCTCTCCACTTTCTCTGTGGAGGGAGATCCACTGTCTGACTTATACTGTTTTTAGAGTCCCCCCCCCCCATAACAAGGCCTGTAAGCGGCATCCCTTCCTCTCCAGGCAACAGAGGTGAGCTCTTTGTGATGTCATGTCCGTTGCTCTCCACTTTCTGTGTGGAGGTACGCCCACTGTCTGACTTATAATGTTTTTAGAGTCCCCCCCCCTCCTTAACAAGGCCTGTAAGCGGCATCCCTTCCTCTCCAGGCAACAGAGGTGAGCTCTTTGTGATGTCATGTCCGTTGCTCTCCACTTTCTCTGTGGAGGTAAGCCCACTGTCTGACTTATAATGTTTTTAGAGTCCCCCCCCTCCTTAACAAGGCGTATAAGCGGCATCCCTTCCTCTCCAGGCAACAGAGGTGAGCTCTTTGTGATGTCATGTCCGTTGCTCTCCACTTTCTCTATGGAGGTAGGTCCACTGTCTGACTTATAATGTTTTTAGAGTCCCCCCCCCCATAACAAGGCCTGTAATCGGCATTCCTTCCTCTCCAGGCAACAGAGGTTAGCTCTTTGTGATGTCATGTCCGTTGCTCTCCACTTTCTCTATGGAGATAGGTCCACTGTCTGACTTATAATGTTTTTAGACTCCCCCCCCCCCATAACAAGGCCTGTAAGCGGCATCCCTTACTCTCCAGGCAACAGAGGTGAGCTCTTTGTGATGTCATGTCCGATGCTCTCCACATTCTCTATGGAGGTAGGCCCACTGTCTGACTTATATTGTTTTTAGAGATCCCGCCCCCCTCATAACAAGGCCTGTAAGCGGCATCCCTTCCTCTCCAGGCAACAGAGGTGAGCTCTTTGTGATGTCATGTCCGTTGCTCTCCACTTTCTGTGTGGAGGTACGCCCACTGTCTGACTTATAATGTTTTTAGAGTCCCCCCCCCCCCATAAGAAGGCCTGTAAGCGGCATCCCTTCCTCTCCAGGCAACAGAGGTGAGCTCTTTGTGATGTCATGTCCGTTGCTCTCCACTTTCTGTGTGGAGGTAGGCCCACTGTCTGACTTATAATGTTTTTAGAGTCCCCCCCCCCCATAAGAAGGCCTGTAAGCGGCATCCCTTCCTCTCTAGGCAACAGAGGTGAGCTCTTTGTGATGTCATGTCCGTTGCTCTCCACTTTCTCTATGGAGATAGGTCCACTGTCTGACTTATAATGTTTTTAGACTCCCCCCCCCATAACAAGGCCTGTAAGCGGCATCCCTTACTCTCCAGGCAACAGAGGTGAGCTCTTTGTGATGTCATGTCCGATGCTCTCCACATTCTCTATGGAGGTAGGCCCACTGTCTGACTTATATTGTTTTTAGAGATCCCGCCCCCCTCATAACAAGGCCTGTAAGCGGCATCCCTTCCTCTCCAGGCAACAGAGGTGAGCTCTTTGTGATGTCATGTCCGTTGCTCTCCACTTTCTGTGTGGAGGTACGCCCACTGTCTGACTTATAATGTTTTTAGAGTCCCCCCCCCCTCCTTAACAAGGCCTGTAAGCGGCATCCCTTCCTCTCCAGGCAACAGAGGTGAGCTCTTTGTGATGTCATGTCCGTTGCTCTCCACTTTCTCTGTGGAGGTAAGCCCACTGTCTGACTTATAATGTTTTTAGAGTCCCCCCCCCTCCTTAACAAGGCGTGTAAGCGGCATCCCTTCCTCTCCAGGCAACAGAGGTGAGCTCTTTGTGATGTCATGTCCGTTGCTCTCCACTTTCTCTATGGAGGTAGGTCCACTGTCTGACTTATAATGTTTTTAGAGTCCCCCCCCCCCATAACAAGGCCTGTAAGCGGCATCCCTTCCTCTCCAGGCAACAGAGGTTAGCTCTTTGTGATGTCATGTCCGTTGCTCTCCACTTTCTCTATGGAGATAGGTCCACTGTCTGACTTATAATGTTTTTAGACTCCCCCCCCCCCCATAACAAGGCCTGTAAGCGGCATCCCTTACTCTCCAGGCAACAGAGGTGAGCTCTTTGTGATGTCATGTCCGATGCTCTCCACATTCTCTATGGAGGTAGGCCCACTGTATGACTTATAATGTTTTTAGAGTCCCCCCCTCCCTCCTTAACAAGGCCTGTAAGCGGCATCCCTTCCTCTCCAGGCAACAGAGGTGAGCTCATTGTGATGTCATGTCTGTTGCTCTCCACTTTCTCTGTGGAGGGAGATCCACTGTCTGACTTATACTGTTTTTAGAGTCCCCCCCCCCCATAACAAGGCCTGTAAGCGGCATCCCGTCCTCTCCAGGCAACAGAGGTGAGCTCTTTGTGATGTCATGTCCGTTGCTCTCCACTTTCTGTGTGGAGGTACGCCCACTGTCTGACTTATAATGTTTTTAGAGTCCCCCCCCCTCCTTAACAAGGACTGTAAGCGGCATCCCTTCCTCTCCAGGCAACAGAGGTGAGCTCTTTGTGATGTCATGTCCGTTGCTCTCCACTTTCTCTGTGGAGGTAAGCCCACTGTCTGACTTATAATGTTTTTAGAGTCCCCCCCCCCTCCTTAACAAGGCGTGTAAGCGGCATCCCTTCCTCTCCAGGCAACAGAGGTGAGCTCTTTGTGATGTCATGTCCGTTGCTTTCCACTTTCTCTATGGAGGTAGGTCCACTGTCTGACTTATAATGTTTTTAGAGTCGTCCCCCCCCCATAACAAGGCCTGTAAGCGGCATCCCTTCCTCTCCAGGCAACAGAGGTTAGCTCTTTGTGATGTCATGTCCGTTGCTCTCCACTTTCTCTATGGAGATAGGTCCACTGTCTGACTTATAATGTTTTTAGACTCCCCCCCTCCCATAACAAGGCCTGTAAGCGGCATCCCTTACTCTCCAGGCAACAGAGGTGAGCTCTTTGTGATGTCATGTCCGATGCTCTCCACATTCTCTATGGAGGTAGGCCCACTGTCTGACTTATATTGTTTTTAGAGATCCCGCCCCCCTCATAACAAGGCCTGTAAGCGGCATCCCTTCCTCTCCAGGCAACAGAGGTGAGCTCTTTGTGATGTCATGTCCCTTGCTCTCCACTTCCTCTGGGGAGGTAGGCCCACTGTCTGACTTATAATGTTTTTAGAGTCCCCCCCCCCATAAGAAGGCCTGTAAGCGGCATCCCTTCCTCTCCAGGCAACAGAGGTGAGCTCTTTGTGATGTCATGTCCGTTGCTCTCCACTTCCTCTGTGGAGGTAGGTCCACTGTATGACATATAATGTTTTTAGAGTTCCCCCCTCCCTCCTTAACAAGGCCTGTAAGCGGCATCCCTTCCTCTCCAGGCAACAGAGGTGAGCTCTTTGTGATGTCATGTCCGTTGCTCTCCACTTCCTCTGTGGAGGTAGGTCCACTGTATGACATATAATGTTTTTAGAGTTCCCCCCTCCCTCCTTAACAAGGCCTGTAAGCGGCATCCCTTCCTCTCTAGGCAACAGAGGTGAGCTCTTTGTGATGTCATGTCCGTTGCTCTCCACTTCCTCTGTAGAGGTAGGTCCACTGTATGACTTATAATGTTTTTAGAGTCCCCCCCTCCGTCCTTAACAAGGCCTGTAAGCGGCATCCCTTCCTCTCCAGGCAACAGAGGTGAGCTCTTTGTGATGTCATGTCCGTTGCTCTAAATTTCTCTGTGGAGGTTGGACCACTGTCTGACTTATACTGTTTTTAGAGTCCCCCCCCCCCATAAGAAGGCCTGTAAGCGTCATCCCTTCCTCTCCTGGCAACAGAGGTGATCTCTTTGTGATGTCATGTCCGTTGCTCTCCACTTTCTCTGGGGAGGTAGGTCCACTGTATGACTTATAATGTTTTTAGAGTCCCCCCCTCCCTCCTTAACTAGGCCTGTAAGCGGCATCCCTTCCTCTCCAGGCAACAGAGGTGAGCTCTTTGTGATGTCATGTCCGTTGCTCTAAATTTCGCTGTGGAGGTAGGCCCACTGTCTGACTTATAATGTTTTTAGAGTCCCCCCCCCCCCCCATAAGAAGGCCTGTAAGCGGCATCCCTTCCTCTCCAGGCAACAGAGGTGATCTCTTTGTGATGTCATGTCATGTCCGTTGCTCTCCACTGTCTCTATGGAAGTAGGTCCACTGTCTGACTTATAATGTTTTTAGAGATTCCCCCCTCATAACAAGGCCTGTAAGCGGCATCCCTTCCCTTAATAAGGCAATGCCGTGCTGGATCCTTAGATAACATTATATTAAAGGACTGATGACTAAATTTGTTTATGTTGGCTAACCTGAGGTTTTTCCACTGTTTTAAAATTGCCAAATGTACTCGGGCACTAAGAGAAGGCAGACCTGTTTCTGCCCTCATCAAAACAGCCGGAGTTCCCCTAGGTAGGGCTAGAATTCGCCTTAAGAATATATTTTGAACAGATTCTAGCCTAGGTATGAAGTTTTCCTTCCATCCCCAGACCTCTACTCCATACAAAAGATGGGGGATAACCTTGCACTTGTATAATTTGAGGGCTGGATCGATGAGGAAGCCTCCTGTTGTATAATAAAACAGAGGTAAGCTCTTTGTGATGTCATGTTCGTTGCTATCCACTTCCTCTGTGGAGGTAGGTCCACTGTATGACTTATAATGTTTTTAGAGTCCCCCCCTCCCTCCTTAACAAGGCCTGTAAGCGGCATCCCTTCCTCTCCAGGCAACAGAGGTGAGCTCTTTGTGATGTCATGTCCGTTGCTCTCCACTTTCTCTGTGGAGGTTGGACCACTGTCTGACTTATACTGTTTTTAGAATCCCCCCCTCCCTCCTTAACAAGGCCTGTAAGCGGCATCCCTTCCTCTCCAGGCAACAGAGGTAAGCTCTTTGTGATGTCATGTTCGTTGCTATCCACTTCCTCTGTGGAGGTAGGTCCACTGTATGACTTATAATGTTTTTAGAGTCCCCCCCTCCCTCCTTAACAAGGCCTGTAAGCGGCATCCCTTCCTCTCCAGGCAACAGAGGTGAGCTCTTTGTGATGTCATGTCCGTTGCTCTAAATTTCTCTGTGGAGGTTGGACCACTGTCTGACTTATACTGTTTTTAGAGTCCCCCCCCCCCCATAACAAGGCCTGTCAGCGGCATCCCTTCTTCTCCGGGCAACAGAGGTGAGCGCTTTGTGATGTCATGTCCGTTGCTCTCCACTTCCTCTGTGGAGGTAGGCCCACTGTCTGACTTATACTGTTTTTAGAGTCCCCCCCCCCTCCTTAACAAGGCCTGTAAGCGGCATCCCTTCCTCTCCAGGCAACAGAGGTGAGCTCTTTGTGATGTCATGTCCGTTGCTCTCCACTTTCTCTGTGGAGGTAAGCCCACTGTCTGACTTATAATGTTTTTAGAGTCCCCCCCCCTCCTTAACAAGGCGTGTAAGCGGCATCCCTTCCTCTCCAGGCAACAGAGGTGAGCTCTTTGTGATGTCATGTCCGTTGCTCTCCACTTTCTCTATGGAGGTAGGTCCACTGTCTGACTTATAATGTTTTTAGAGTCCCCCCCCCCATAACAAGGCCTGTAAGCGGCATCCCTTCCTCTCCAGGCAACAGAGGTTAGCTCTTTGTGATGTCATGTCCGTTGCTCTCCACTTTCTCTATGGAGATAGGTCCACTGTCTGACTTATAATGTTTTTAGACTCCCCCCCCCCCATAACAAGGCCTGTAAGCGGCATCCCTTACTCTCCAGGCAACAGAGGTGAGCTCTTTGTGATGTCATGTCCGATGCTCTCCACATTCTCTATGGAGGTAGGCCCACTGTATGACTTATAATGTTTTTAGAGTCCCCCCCTCCCTCCTTAACAAGGCCTGTAAGCGGCATCCCTTCCTCTCCAGGCAACAGAGGTGAGCTCATTGTGATGTCATGTCTGTTGCTCTCCACTTTCTCTGTGGAGGGAGATCCACTGTCTGACTTATACTGTTTTTAGAGTCCCCCCCCCCCATAACAAGGCCTGTAAGCGGCATCCCGTCCTCTCCAGGCAACAGAGGTGAGCTCTTTGTGATGTCATGTCCGTTGCTCTCCACTTTCTGTGTGGAGGTACGCCCACTGTCTGACTTATAATGTTTTTAGAGTCCCCCCCCCCTCCTTAACAAGGACTGTAAGCGGCATCCCTTCCTCTCCAGGCAACAGAGGTGAGCTCTTTGTGATGTCATGTCCGTTGCTCTCCACTTTCTCTGTGGAGGTAAGCCCACTGTCTGACTTATAATGTTTTTAGAGTCCCCCCCCCTCCTTAACAAGGCGTGTAAGCGGCATCCCTTCCTCTCCAGGCAACAGAGGTGAGCTCTTTGTGATGTCATGTCCGTTGCTTTCCACTTTCTCTATGGAGGTAGGTCCACTGTCTGACTTATAATGTTTTTAGAGTCCCCCCCCCCCCATAACAAGGCCTGTAAGCGGCATCCCTTCCTCTCCAGGCAACAGAGGTTAGCTCTTTGTGATGTCATGTCCGTTGCTCTCCACTTCCTCTGTGGAGGTAGGTCCACTGTATGACATATAATGTTTTTAGAGTTCCCCCCTCCCTCCTTAACAAGGCCTGTAAGCGGCATCCCTTCCTCTCTAGGCAACAGAGGTGAGCTCTTTGTGATGTCATGTCCGTTGCTCTCCACTTCCTCTGTAGAGGTAGGTCCACTGTATGACTTATAATGTTTTTAGAGTCCCCCCCTCCGTCCTTAACAAGGCCTGTAAGCGGCATCCCTTCCTCTCCAGGCAACAGAGGTGATCTCTTTGTGATGTCATGTCATGTCCGTTGCTCTCCACTGTCTCTATGGAAGTAGGCCCACTGTCTGACTTATAATGTTTTTAGAGATTCCCCCCTCATAACAAGGCCTGTAAGCGGCATCCCTTCCCTTAATAAGGCAATGCCGTGCTGGATCCTTAGATAACATTATATTAAAGGACTGATGACTAAATTTGTTTATGTTGGCTAACCTGAGGTTTTTCCACTGTTTTAAAATTGCCAAATGTACTCGGGCACTAAGAGAAGGCAGACCTGTTTCTGCCCTCATCAAAACAGCCGGAGTTCCCCTAGGTAGGGCTAGAATTCGCCTTAAGAATATATTTTGAACAGATTCTAGCCTAGGTATGAAGTTTTCCTTCCATCCCCAGACCTCTACTCCATACAAAAGATGGGGGATAACCTTGCACTTGTATAATTTGAGGGCTGGATCGATGAGGAAGCCTCCTGTTGTATAATAAAACAGAGGTAAGCTCTTTGTGATGTCATGTTCGTTGCTATCCACTTCCTCTGTGGAGGTAGGTCCACTGTATGACTTATAATGTTTTTAGAGTCCCCCCCTCCCTCCTTAACAAGGCCTGTAAGCGGCATCCCTTCCTCTCCAGGCAACAGAGGTGAGCTCTTTGTGATGTCATGTCCGTTGCTCTCCACTTTCTCTGTGGAGGTTGGACCACTGTCTGACTTATACTGTTTTTAGAATCCCCCCCTCCCTCCTTAACAAGGCCTGTAAGCGGCATCCCTTCCTCTCCAGGCAACAGAGGTAAGCTCTTTGTGATGTCATGTTCGTTGCTATCCACTTCCTCTGTGGAGGTAGGTCCACTGTATGACTTATAATGTTTTTAGAGTCCCCCCCTCCCTCCTTAACAAGGCCTGTAAGCGGCATCCCTTCCTCTCCAGGCAACAGAGGTGAGCTCTTTGTGATGTCATGTCCGTTGCTCTAAATTTCTCTGTGGAGGTTGGACCACTGTCTGACTTATACTGTTTTTAGAGTCCCCCCCCCCCCATAACAAGGCCTGTCAGCGGCATCCCTTCTTCTCCGGGCAACAGAGGTGAGCGCTTTGTGATGTCATGTCCGTTGCTCTCCACTTCCTCTGTGGAGGTAGGCCCACTGTCTGACTTATACTGTTTTTAGAGTCCCCCCCCCCCCCCATAACAAGGCCTGTATGCGGCAGCCCTTCTTCTCCGGCAAACAGAGGTGAGCTCTTTGTGATGTCATGTGCGTTGCTCTCCACTTTCTCTGTGGAGGTAGGCCCACTGTCTGACTTATAATGTTTTTAGAGATCCCCCCCATAACAAGGCCTGTAAGCGGCATCCCTTCCTCTCCAGGCAACAGAGGTGATCTCTTTGTGATGTCATGTCATGTCCGTTGCTCTCCACTGTCTCTATGGAAGTAGGCCCACTGTCTGACTTTTAATGTTTTTAGAGATTTCCCCCTCATAACAAGGCCTGTAAGCGGCATCCCTTCCTCTCCAGGCAACAGAGGTGAGCTCTTTGTGATGTCATGTCATGTCCGTTGCTCTCCACTGTCTCTATGGAAGTAGGCCCACTGTCTGACTTATAATGTTTTTAGAGATTCCCCCCTCATAACAAGGCCTGTAAGTGGAACCCCTTCCTCTCCAGGCAACAGAGGTCAGCTCTTTGTGATATCATGTCCGTTGCTCTCCACATTCTCTATGGAGGTAGGCCCACTGTCGGACTTATAATGTTTTTAGAGATCCCACCCCCCTCATAACAAGGCCTGTAAGCGGTATCCCTTCCTCTCCAGGCAACAGAGGTGAGCTCTTTGTGATGACATGTCCGTTGCTCTCCACATTCTCTATGGAGGTAGGCCCACTGTCGGACTTATAATGTTTTTAGAGATCCCACCCCCCTCATAACAAGGCCTGTAAGCGGCATCCCTTCCTCTCCAGGCAACAGAGGTGAGCTCTTTGTGATGTCATGTCCGTTGCTCTCCACTTCCTCTGTGGAGGGAGGTCCACTGTCTGACTTATACTGTTTTTAGAGTCCCCCCCCCTCCTTTACAAGGCCTGTAAGCGGCATCCCTTCCTCTCCAGGCAACAGAGGTGAGCTCTTTGTGATGTCATGTCCGTTGCTCTCCACATTCTCTATGGAGGTAGGCCCAGTGTCTGACTTATATTGTTTTTAGAGATCCCGCCCCCCTTATAACAAGGCCTGTAAGCGGCATCCCTTCCTCTTCAGGCAACAGAGGTGAGCTCTTTGTGATGTCATGTCATGTCCGTTGCTCTCCACTTTCTCTGTGGAGGTAGGCCCACTCTCTGACTTATACTGTTTTTAGAGTCCCTCCCCCATAACAAGGCCTGTCAGCGGCATCCCTTCCTCTCCAGGCAACAGAGGTGAGCTCTTTGTGATGTCATGTCCGTTGCTCTCCACTTCCTCTGTGGAGGGAGGTCCACTGTCTGACTTATACTGTTTTTAGAGTCCCCCCCCCCTCCTTAACAAGGCCTGTAAGCGGCATCCCTTCCTCTCCAGGCAACAGAGGTGAGCTCTTTGTGATGTCATGTCCGTTGCTCTCCACTTTCTCTGTGGAGGTAAGCCCACTGTCTGACTTATAATGTTTTTAGAGTCCCCCCCTCCTTAACAAGGCCTGTAAGCGGCATCCCTTCCTCTCCAGGCAACAGAGGTGAGCTCTTTGTGATGTCATGTCCGTTGCTCTCCACTTCCTCTGTGTAGGTAGGTCCACTGTATGACTTACAATGTTTTTAGAGTCCCCCCCTCCGTCCTTAACAAGGCCTGTAAGCGGCACCCCTTCCTCTCCAGGCAACAGAGGTGAGCTCTTTGTGATGTCATGTCCGTTGCTCTCCACATTCTCTATGGAGGTAGGCCCACTGTCGGATTTATAATGTTTTTAGAGATCCCACCCCCCTCATAACAAGGCCTGTAAGTGGCATCCCTTCCTCTCCAGGCAACAGAGGTGAGCTCTTTGTGATATCATGTCCGTTGCTCTCCACATTCTCTATGGAGGTAGGCCCACTGTCGGACTTATAATGTTTTTAGAGATCCCACCCCCCTCATAACAAGGCCTGTAAGCGGCATCCCTTCCTCTCCAGGCAACAGAGGTGAGCTCTTTGTGATGTCATGTACGTTGCTCTCCACATTCTCTATGGAGGTAGGCCCACTGTCTGACTTATAATGTTTTTAGAGATCCCCCCCATAACAAGGCCTGTAAGCGGCATCCCTTCCTCTCCAGGCAACAGAGGTGATCTCTTTGTGATGTCATGTCATGTCCGTTGCTCTCCACTGTCTCTATGGAAGTAGGCCCACTGTCTGACTTTTAATGTTTTTAGAGATTTCCCCCTCATAACAAGGCCTGTAAGCGGCATCCCTTCCTCTCCAGGCAACAGAGGTGAGCTCTTTGTGATGTCATGTCATGTCCGTTGCTCTCCACTGTCTCTATGGAAGTAGGCCCACTGTCTGACTTATAATGTTTTTAGAGATTCCCCCCTCATAACAAGGCCTTTAAGCGGCATCCCTTCCTCTCCAGGCAAAAGAGGTGAGCTCTTTGTGATGTCATGTCCGTTGCTCTCCACTTTCTCTGTGGAGGGAGGTCCACTGTCTGACTTATACTGTTTTTAGAGTCCCCCCCCCCATAACAAGGCCTGTAAGCGGCATCCCTTCCTCTCCAGGCAACAGAGGTGAGCTCTTTGTGATGTTATGTCCGTTGCTCTCCACTTCCTCTGTGGAGGTCGGTCCACTGTATGACTTATAATGTTTTTAGAGTCCCCCCCTCCCTCCTTAACAAGGCCTGTAAGCGGCATCCCTTCCTCTCCAGGCAACAGAGGTGAGCTCTTTGTGATGTCATGTCCGTTGCTCTCCACTTTCTCTGTGGAGGTTGGACCACTGTCTGACTTATACTGTTTTTAGAGTCCCCCCCTCCCTCCTTAACAAGGCCTGTAAGCGGCATCCCTTCCTCTCCAGGCAACAGAGGTAAGCTCTTTGTGATGTCATGTTCGTTGCTCTCCACTTACTCTGTGGAGGTAGGTCCACTGTATGACTTATAATGTTTTTAGAGTCCCCCCCTCCCTCCTTAACAAGGCCTGTAAGCGGCATTCCTTCCTCTCCAGGCAACAGAGGTGAGCTCTTTGTGATGTCATGTCCGTTGCTCTAAATTTCCCTGTGGAGGTTGGACCACTGTCTGACTTATACTGTTTTTAGAGTCCCCCCCCCCCATAACAAGGCCTGTATGCGGCAGCCCTTCTTCTCCGGGCAACAGAGGTGAGCTCTTTGTGATGTCATGTCCGTTGCTCTCCACTTTCTCTGTGGAGGTAGGCGCACTGTCTGACTTATACTGTTTTTAGAGTCCCCCCCCCCCATAACAAGGCCTGTAAGCGGCATCCCTTCCTCTCCAGGCAACAGAGGTGAGCTCTTTGTGATGTCATGTCATGTCCGTTGCTCTCCACTGTCTCTATGGAAGTAGGCCCACTGTCTGACTTATAATGTTTTTAGAGATTCCCCCCGCATAACAAGGCCTTTAAGAGGCATCCCTTCCTCTCCAGGCAACAGAGGTGAGGTCTTTGTGATGTCATGTCCGTTGCTCTCCACTTTCTCTGTGGAGGGAGGTCCACTGTCTGACTTATACTGTTTTTAGAGTCCCCCCCCCCATAACAAGGCCTGTAAGCGGCATCCCTTCCTCTCCAGGCAACAGAGGTGAGCTCTTTGTGATGTCATGTCCGTTGCTCTCCACTTTCTCTGTGGAGGTAAGCCCACTGTCTGACTTATAATGTTTTTAGAGTCCACCCCTCCTTAACAAGGCCTGTAAGCGGCATCCCTTCCTCTCCAGGCAACAGAGGTGAGCTCTTTGTGATGTCATGTCCGTTGCTCTCCACTTCCTCTGTGTAGGTAGGTCCACTGTATGACTTACAATGTTTTTAGAGTCCCCCCCCCTCCCTCCTTAACAAGGCTTGTAAGCGGCACCCCTTCCTCTCCAGGCAACAGAGGTGAGCTCTTTGTGATGTCATGTCCGTTGCTCTAAATTTCTCTGTGGAGGTTGGACCACTGTCTGACTTATACTGTTTTTAGAGTCCCCCCCCCCCCATAACAAGGCCTGTATGCGGCAGCCCTTCTTCTCCGGGCAACAGAGGTGAGCTCTTTGTGATGTCATGTCCGTTGCTCTCCACTTTCTCTGTGGAGGTAGGCCCACTGTCTGACTTATACTGTTTTTAGAGTCCCCCCCCCCATAACAAGGCATGTAAGCGGCATCCCTTCCTCTCCAGGCAACAGAGGTGAGCTCTTTGTGCTGTCATCTCATGTCCGTTGCTCTCCACTGTCTCTATGGAAGTAGGCCCACTGTCTGACTTATAATGTTTTTAGAGATTCCCCCCTCATAACAAGGCCTGTAAGCGGCATCCCTTGCTCTCCAGGCAACAGAGGTGAGCTCTTTGTGATGTCATGTCATGTCCGTTGCTCTCCACTGTCTCTATGGAAGTAGGCCCACTTTCTGACTTATAATGTTTTTAGAGATTCCCCCCTCATAACAAGGCCTTTAAGCGGCATCCCTTCCTCTCCAGGCAACAGAGGTGAGCTCTTTGTGATGTCATGTCCGTTGCTCTCCGCTTTCTCTGTGGAGGGAGGTCCACTGTCTGACTTATACTGTTTTTAGAGTCCCCCCCCCCATAACAAGGCCTGTAAGCGGCATCCCTTCCTCTCCAGGCAACAGAGGTGAGCTCTTTGTGATGTCATGTCCGTTCCTCTCCACTTTCTCTGTGGAGGTAAGCCCACTGTCTGACTTATAATGTTTTTAGAGTCCCCCCCTCCTTAACAAGGCCTGTAAGCGGCATCCCTTCCTCTCCAGGCAACAGAGGTGAGCTCTTTGTGATGTCATGTCCGTTGCTCTCCACTTCCTCTGTGTAGGTAGGTCCACTGTATGACTTACAATGTTTTTAGAGTCCCCCCCCCCTCCCTCCTTAACAAGGCTTGTAAGCGGCACCCCTTCCTCTCCAGGCAACAGAGGTGAGCTCTTTGTGATGTCATGTCCGTTGCTCTCCACTTCCTCTGTGTAGGTAGGTCCACTGTATGACTTATAATGTTTTTAGAATCCCCCCCTCCCTCTTTAACAAGGCCTGTAAGCGGCACCCCTTCCTCTCCAGGCAACAGAGGTGAGCTCTTTGTGATGTCATGTCCGTTGCTCTCCACATTCTCTATGGAGGTAGGCCCACTGTCGGACTTATAATATTTTTAGAGATCCCACCCCCCTCATAACAAGGCCTGTAAGTGGAACCCCTTCCTCTCCAGGCAACAGAGGTCAGCTCTTTGTGATATCATGTCCGTTGCTCTCCACATTCTCTATGGAGGTAGGCCCACTGTCGGACTTATAATGTTTTTAGAGATCCCACCCCCCTCATAACAAGGCCTGTAAGCGGTATCCCTTCCTCTCCAGGCAACAGAGGTGAGCTCTTTGTGATGACATGTCCGTTGCTCTCCACATTCTCTATGGAGGTAGGCCCACTGTCGGACTTATAATGTTTTTAGAGATCCCACCCCCCTCATAACAAGGCCTGTAAGCGGCATCCCTTCCTCTCCAGGCAACAGAGGTGAGCTCTTTGTGATGTCATGTCCGTTGCTCTCCACTTCCTCTGTGGAGGGAGGTCCACTGTCTGACTTATACTGTTTTTAGAGTCCCCCCCCCCTCCTTTACAAGGCCTGTAAGCGGCATCCCTTCCTCTCCAGGCAACAGAGGTGAGCTCTTTGTGATGTCATGTCCGTTGCTCTCCACATTCTCTATGGAGGTAGGCCCAGTGTCTGACTTATATTGTTTTTAGAGATCCCGCCCCCCTTATAACAAGGCCTGTAAGCGGCATCCCTTCCTCTTCAGGCAACAGAGGTGAGCTCTTTGTGATGTCATGTCATGTCCGTTGCTCTCCACTTTCTCTGTGGAGGTAGGCCCACTCTCTGACTTATACTGTTTTTAGAGTCCCTCCCCCATAACAAGGCCTGTCAGCGGCATCCCTTCCTCTCCAGGCAACAGAGGTGAGCTCTTTGTGATGTCATGTCCGTTGCTCTCCACTTCCTCTGTGGAGGGAGGTCCACTGTCTGACTTATACTGTTTTTAGAGTCCCCCCCCCCTCCTTAACAAGGCCTGTAAGCGGCATCCCTTCCTCTCCAGGCAACAGAGGTGAGCTCTTTGTGATGTCATGTCCGTTGCTCTCCACTTTCTCTGTGGAGGTAAGCCCACTGTCTGACTTATAATGTTTTTAGAGTCCCCCCCTCCTTAACAAGGCCTGTAAGCGGCATCCCTTCCTCTCCAGGCAACAGAGGTGAGCTCTTTGTGATGTCATGTCCGTTGCTCTCCACTTCCTCTGTGTAGGTAGGTCCACTGTATGACTTACAATGTTTTTAGAGTCCCCCCCTCCGTCCTTAACAAGGCCTGTAAGCGGCACCCCTTCCTCTCCAGGCAACAGAGGTGAGCTCTTTGTGATGTCATGTCCGTTGCTCTCCACATTCTCTATGGAGGTAGGCCCACTGTCGGATTTATAATGTTTTTAGAGATCCCACCCCCCTCATAACAAGGCCTGTAAGTGGCATCCCTTCCTCTCCAGGCAACAGAGGTGAGCTCTTTGTGATATCATGTCCGTTGCTCTCCACATTCTCTATGGAGGTAGGCCCACTGTCAGACTTATAATGTTTTTAGAGATCCCACCCCCCTCATAACAAGGCCTGTAAGCGGCATCCCTTCCTCTCCAGGCAACAGAGGTGAGCTCTTTGTGATGTCATGTACGTTGCTCTCCACATTCTCTATGGAGGTAGGCCCACTGTCGGACTTATAATGTTTTTAGAGATCCCACCCCCCTCATAACAAGGCCTGTAAGCGGCATCCCTTCCTTTCCAGGCAACAGAGGTGAACTCTTTGTGATGTCATGTCCGTTGCTCTCCACATTCTCTATGGAGGTAGGCCCACTGTCGGACTTATAATGTTTTTAGAGATCCCACCCCCCTCATAACAAGGCCTGTAAGCGGCATCCCTTCCTCTCCAGGCAACAGAGGTGAGCTCTTTGTGATGTCATGTCCGTTGCTCTCCACTTCCTCTGTGGAGGTAGGTCCACTGTATGACTTATAATGTTTTTAGAGTCCCCCCCTCCCTCCTTAACAAGGCCTGTAAGCGGCATCCCTTCCTCTCCAGGCAACAGAGGTGAGCTCTTTGTGATGTCATGTCCGTTGCTCTCCCCATTCTCTATGGAGTTAGGCCCACTGTCGGACTTATAATGTTTTTAGAGATCCCACCCCCCTCATAACAAGGCCTGTAAGCTTTATCCCTTCCTCTCCAGGCAACAGAGGTGAGCTCTTTGTGATGACATGTCCGTTGCTCTCCACATTCTCTATGGAGGTAGGCGCACTGTCGGACTTATAATGTTTTTAGAGATCCCACCCCCCTCATAACAAGGCCTGTAAGCGGCATCCCTTCCTCTCCAGGCAACAGAGGTGAGCTCTTTGTGATGTCATGTCCGTTGCTCTCCACATTCTCTATGGAGGTAGGCCCACTGTCGGACTTATAATGTTTTTAGAGATCCCACCCCCCTCATAACAAGGCCTGTAAGCGGTATCCCTTCCTCTCCAGGCAACAGAGGTGAGCTCTTTGTGATGACATGTCCGTTGCTCTCCACATTCTCTATGGAGGTAGGCCCACTGTCGGACTTATAATGTTTTTAGAGATCCCTCCCCCTCATAACAAGGCCTGTAAGCGGCATCCCTTCCTCTCCAGGCAACAGAGGTGAGCTCTTTGTGATGTCATGTCCGTTGCTCTCCACATTCTCTATGGAGGTAGGCCCACTGTCGGACTTATAATGTTTTTAGAGATCCCTCCCCCTCATAACAAGGCCTGTAAGCGGCATCCCTTCCTCTCCAGGCAACAGAGGTGAGCTCTTTGTGATGTCATGTCCGTTGCTCTCCACATTCTCTATGGAGGTAGGCCCACTGTCGGACTTATAATGTTTTTAGAGATCCCATCCCCCTCATAACAAGGCCTGTAAGCGGCATCCCTTCCTCTTCAGGCAACAGAGGTGAGCTCTTTGTGATGTCATGTCATGTCCGTTGCTCTCCACTTTCTCTATGGAGGTAGGCCCACTGTCTGACTTTTAGAGTCCCCCCCCCCATAAGAAGGGCTGTAAGCGGCATCCCTTCCTCTCCAGGCAACAGAGGTGAGCTCTTTGTGATGTCATGTCCATTGCTCTCCACTTTCTCTGTGGAGGTAGGCCCACTGTCTGACTTATACTGTTTTTAGAGTCCCTCCCCCATAACATGGCCTGTCAGCGGCATCCCTTCCTCTCCTGGCAACAGAGGTGAGCTCTTTGTGATGTCATGTCCGTTGCTCTCCACTTTCTCTGTGGAGGTAGGCCCACTGTCTGACTTATAATGTTTTTAGAGATCCCCCCCATAACAAGGCCTGTAAGCGGCATCCCTTCCTCTCCAGGCAACAGAGGTGATCTCTTTGTGATGTCATGTCCGTTGCTCTCCACATTCTCTGTGGAGGTAGGCCCACTGTCTGACTTATAATGTTTTTAGAGATCCCCCCCATAACAAGGCCTGTAAGCGGCATCCCTTCCTCTCCAGGCAACAGAGGTGATCTCTTTGTGATGTCATGTCATGTCCGTTGCTCTCCACTTTCTCTATGGAGGTAGGCCCACTGTCTGACTTATAATGTTTTTAGAGATTCCCCCCTCATAACAAGGCCTGTAAGCGGCATCCCTTCCTCTCCAGGCAACAGAGGTGAGCTCTTTGTGATGTCATGTCATGTCCGTTGCTCTCCACTGTCTCTATGGAAGTAGGCCCACTGTCTGACTTATAATGTTTTTAGAGATTCCCCCCTCATAACAAGGCCTTTAAGCGGCATCCCTTCCTCTCCAGGCAACAGAGGTGAGCTCTTTGTGATGTCATGTCCGTTGCTCTCCACTTTCTCTGTGGAGGGAGGTCCACTGTCTGACTTATACTGTTTTTAGAGTCCCCCCCCCCCATAACAAGGCCTGTAAGCGGCATCCCTTCCTCTCCAGGCAACAGAGGTGAGCTCTTTGTGATGTCATGTCTGTTGCTCTCCACATTCTCTATGGAGGTAGGCCCACTGTCGGACTTATAATGTTTTTAGAGATCCCACCCCCCTCATAACAAGGCCTGTAAGCGGCATCCCTTCCTCTCCAGGCAACAGAGGTGACCTCTTTGTGATGTCATGTCCGTTGCTCTCCACTTTCTCTGTGGAGGTCAGCCCACTGTCTGACTTATAATGTTTTTAGAGTCCCCCCCCCCTCCCATAAGAAGGCCTGTAAGCGGCATCCCTTCCTCTCCAGGCAACAGAGGTGAGCTCTTTGTGATGTCATGTCCGTTGCTCTCCACATTCTCTGTGGAGGTAGGCCCACTGTCTGACTTATAATGTTTTTAGAGATCCCCCCCATAACAAGGCCTGTAAGCGGCATCCCTTCCTCTCCAGGCAACAGAGGTGATCTCTTTGTGATGTCATGTCATGTCCGTTGCTCTCCACTTTCTCTGTGGAGGTCAGCCCACTGTCTGACTTATAATGTTTTTAGAGTCCCCCCCCCCTCCCATAAGAAGGCCTGTAAGCGGCATCCCTTCCTCTCCAGGCAACAGAGGTGAGCTCTTTGTGATGTCATGTCCGTTGCTCTCCACATTCTCTGTGGAGGTAGGCCCACTGTCTGACTTATAATGTTTTTAGAGATCCCCCCCATAACAAGGCCTGTAAGCGGCATCCCTTCCTCTCCAGGCAACAGAGGTGAGCTCTTTGTGATGTCATGTCATGTCCGTTGCTCTCCACTGTCTCTATGGAAGTAGGCCCACTGTCTGACTTATAATGTTTTTAGAGATTCCCCCCTCATAACAAGGCCTTTAAGCGGCATCCCTTCCTCTCCAGGCAACAGAGGTGAGCTCTTTGTGATGTCATGTCCGTTGCTCTCCACTTTCTCTGTGGAGGGAGGTCCACTGTCTGACTTATACTGTTTTTAGAGTCCCCCCCCCATAACAAGGCCTGTAAGCGGCATCCCTTCCTCTCCAGGCAACAGAGGTGAGCTCTTTGTGATGTCATGTCCGTTGCTCTCCACTTTCTCTGTGGAGGTAGGTCCACTGTCTGACTTATAATGTTTTTAGAGTCCCCCCCCCCCCATAACAAGGCCTGTAAGCGTCATCCCTTCCTCTCCAGGCAACAGAGGTGAGCTCTTTGTGATGTCATGTCCGTTGCTCTCCACTTCCTCTGTGGAGGGAGGTCCACTGTCTGACTTATACTGTTTTTAGAGTCCCCCCCCTCCTTAACAAGGCCTGTAAGCGGCATCCCTTCCTCTCCAGGCAACAGAGGTGAGCTCTTTGTGATGTCATGTCCGTTGCTCTCCACTTTCTCTGTGGAGGTAAGCCCACTGTCTGACTTATAATGTTTTTAGAGTCCCCCCCTCCTTAACAAGGCCTGTAAGCGGCATCCCTTCCTCTCCAGGCAACAGAGGTGAGCTCTTTGTGATGTCATGTCCGTTGCTCTCCACTTCCTCTGTGTAGGTAGGTCCACTGTATGACTTACAATGTTTTTAGAGTCCCCCTCTCCCTCCTTAACAAGGCTTGTAAGCGGCACCCCTTCCTCTCCAGGCAACAGAGGTAAGCTCTTTGTGATATCATGTCCGTTGCTCTCCACTTCCTCTGTGTAGGTAGGTCCACTGTATGACTTATAATGTTTTTAGAGTCCCCCCCTCCCTCCTTAACAAGGCCTGTAAGCGGCACCCCTTCCTCTCCAGGCAACAGAGGTGAGTTCTTTGTGATGTCATGTCCGTTGCTCTCCACATTCTCTATGGAGGTAGGCCCACTGTCGGACTTATAATGTTTTTAGAGATCCCACCCCCCTCATAACAAGGCCTGTAAGTGGCACCCCTTCCTCTCCAGGCAACAGAGGTGAGCTCTTTGTGATGTCATGTCCGTTGCTCTCCACATTCTCTATGGAGGTAGGCCCACTGTCGGACTTATAATGTTTTTAGAGATCCCACCCCCCTCATAACAAGGCCTGTAAGCGGCATCCCTTCCTCTCCAGGCAACAGAGGTGAGCTCTTTGTGATGTCATGTCCGTTGCTCTCCACATTCTCTATGGAGGTAGGCCCACTGTCGGACTTATAATGTTTTTAGAGATCCCACCCCCCTCATAAGAAGGCCTGTAAGCGGTATCCCTTCCTCTCCAGGCAACAGAGGTGAGCTCTTTGTGATGACATGTCCGTTGCTCTCCACATTCTCTATGGAGGTAGGCCCACTGGTCGGACTTATAATGTTTTTAGAGATCCCACCCCCCTCATAACAAGGCCTGTAAGCGGCATCCCTTCCTCTCCAGGCAACAGAGGTGAGCTCTTTGTGATGTCATGTCCGTTGCTCTCCACATTCTCTATGGAGGTAGGCCCACTGTCGGACTTATAATGTTTTTAGAGATCCCACCCCCCTCATAACAAGGCCTGTAAGCGGCATCCCTTCCTCTCCAGGCAACAGAGGTGAGCTCTTTGTGATGTCATGTCCGTTGCTCTCCACTTCCTCTGTGGATGTAGGTACACTGTATGACTTATAATGTTTTTAGAGTCCCCCCCTCCCTCCTTAACAAGGCCTGTAAACGGCATCCCTTCCTCTCCAGGCAACAGAGGTGAGCTCTTTGTGATGTCATGTCCGTTGCTCTAAATTTCTCTGTGGAGGTTGGACCACTGTCTTACTTATACTGTTTTTAGAGTCCCCCCCCCCCCCCATAACAAGGCCTGTTAGCGGCATCCCTTCTTCTCCGGGCAACAGAGGTAAGCTCTTTGTGATGTCATGTCCGTTGCTCTCCACTTTCTCTGTGGAGGGAGGTCCACTGTCTGACTTATACTGTTTTTAGAGTCCCCCCCCCCATAACAAGGCCTGTATGCGGCAGCCCTTCTTCTCCGGGCAACAGAGGTGAGCTCTTTGTGATGTCATGTCCGTTGCTCTCCACTTTCTCTGTGGAGGTAGGCCCACTGTCTGACTTATAATGTTTTTAGAGATCCCCCCCATAACAAGGCCTGTAAGCGGCATCCCTTCCTCTCCAGGCAACAGACGTGATCTCTTTGTGATGTCATGTCCGTTGCTCTCCACATTCTCTGTGGAGGTAGGCCCACTGTCTGACTTATAATGTTTTTAGAGATCCCCCCCATAACAAGGCCTGTAAGCGGCATCCCTTCCTCTCCAGGCAACAGAGGTGATCTCTTTGTGATGTCATGTCATGTCCGTTGCTCTCCACTTTCTCTATGGAGGTAGGCCCACTGTCTGACTTATAATGTTTTTAGAGATTCCCCCCTCATAACAAGGCCTGTAAGCGGCATCCCTTCCTCTCCAGGCAACAGAGGTGAGCTCTTTGTGATGTCATGTCATGTCCGTTGCTCTCCACTGTCTCTATGGAAGTAGGCCCACTGTCTGACTTATAATGTTTTTAGAGATTCCCCCCTCATAACAAGGCCTTTAAGCGGCATCCCTTCCTCTCCAGGCAACAGAGGTGAGCTCTTTGTGATGTCATGTCCGTTGCTCCCCACTTTCTCTGTGGAGGGAGGTCCACTGTCTGACTTATACTGTTTTTAGAGTCCCCCCCCCCCATAACAAGGCCTGTAAGCGGCATCCCTTCCTCTCCAGGCAACAGAGGTGAGCTCTTTGTGATGTCATGTCCGTTGCTCTCCACATTCTCTATGGAGGTAGGCCCACTGTCGGACTTATAATGTTTTTAGAGATCCCACCCCCCTCATAACAAGGCCTGTAAGCGGCATCCCTTCCTCTCCAGGCAACAGAGGTGAGCTCTTTGTGATGTCATGTCCGTTGCTCTCCACTTTCTCTGTGGAGGTCAGCCCACTGTCTGACTTATAATGTTTTTAGAGTCCCCCCCCCCTCCCATAAGAAGGCCTGTAAGCGGCATCCCTTCCTCTCCAGGCAACAGAGGTGAGCTCTTTGTGATGTCATGTCCGTTGCTCTCCACATTCTCTGTGGAGGTAGGCCCACTGTCTGACTTATAATGTTTTTAGAGATCCCCCCCATAACAAGGCCTGTAAGCGGCATCCCTTCCTCTCCAGGCAACAGAGGTGATCTCTTTGTGATGTCATGTCATGTCCGTTGCTCTCCACTTTCTCTATGGAGGTAGGCCCACTGTCTGACTTATAATGTTTTTAGAGATTCCCCCCTCATAACAAGGCCTGTAAGCGGCATCCCTTCCTCTCCAGGCAACAGAGGTGAGCTCTTTGTGATGTCATGTCATGTCCGTTGCTCTCCACTGTCTCTATGGAAGTAGGCCCACTGTCTGACTTATAATGTTTTTAGAGATTCCCCCCTCATAACAAGGCCTTTAAGCGGCATCCCTTCCTCTCCAGGCAACAGAGGTGAGCTCTTTGTGATGTCATGTCCGTTGCTCTCCACTTTCTCTGTGGAGGGAGGTCCACTGTCTGACTTATACTGTTTTTAGAGTCCCCCCCCCCATAACAAGGCCTGTAAGCGGCATCCCTTCCTCTCCAGGCAACAGAGGTGAGCTCTTTGTGATGTCATGTCCGTTGCTCTCCACATTCTCTATGGAGGTAGGCCCACTGTCGGACTTATAATGTTTTTAGAGATCCCACCCCCCTCATAACAAGGCCTGTAAGCGGCATCCCTTCCTCTCCAGGCAACAGAGGTGAGCTCTTTGTGATGTCATGTCCGTTGCTCTCCACTTTCTCTGTGGAGGTCAGCCCACTCTCTGACTTATAATGTTTTTAGAGTCCCCCCCCCTCCCATAAGAAGGCCTGTAAGCGGCATCCCTTCCTCTCCAGGCAACAGAGGTGAGCTCTTTTTGATGTCATGTCCGTTGCTCTCCACTTTCTCTATGGAGGTAGGTCCACTGTCTGACTTATAATGTTTTTAGACTCCCCCCCCCCCCCATAACAAGGCCGGTAAGCGGCATCCCTTCCTCTCCAGGCAACAGAGGTGAGCTCTTTGTGATATCATGTCAGTTGCTCTCCACTTTCTCTGTGGAGGTAGGTCCACTGTCTGACTTATAATGTTTTTAGAGTCCCCCCCCCCCCCCATAACAAGGCCTGTAAGCGGCATCCCTTCCTCTCCAGGCAACAGAGGTGAGCTCTTTGTGATGTCATGTCCGTTGCTCTCCACTTTCTCTGTGGAGGTAAGCCCACTGTCTGACTTATAATGTTTTTAGATTCCCCCCCCCCATAACAAGGCCTGTAAGCGGCATCCCTTCCTCTCCAGGCAACAGAGGTGAGCTCTTTGTGATGTCATGTCCGTTGCTCTCCACTTTCTCTATGGAGGTAGGTCCACTGTCTGACTTATAATGTTTTTAGACTCCCCCCCCCCCATAACAAGGCCGGTAAGCGGCATCCCTTCCTCTCCAGGCAACAGAGTTGAGCTCTTTGTGATGTCATGTCCGTTGCTCTCCACTTTCTCTGTGGAGGTAGGTCCACTGTCTGACTTATAATGTTTTTAGAGTCCCCCCCCCCCCATAACAAGGCCTGTAAGCGTCATCCCTTCCTCTCCAGGCAACAGAGGTGAGCTCTTTGTGATGTCATGTCCGTTGCTCTCCACATTCTCTATGGAGGTAGGCCCACTGTCGGACTTATAATGTTTTTAGAGATCCCACCCCCCTCATAACAAGGCCTGTAAGTGGCATCCCTTCCTCTCCAGGCAACAGAGGTAAGCTCTTTGTGATGTCATGTTCGTTGCTCTCCACTTCCTCTGTGGAGGTAGGTACACTGTATGACTTATAATGTTTTTAGAGTCCCCCCCTCCCTCCTTAACAAGGCCTGTAAGCGGCATCCCTTCCTCTCCAGGCAACAGAGGTGAGCTCTTTGTGATGTCATGTCCGTTGCTCTAAATTTCTCTGTGGAGGTTGGACCACTGTCTGACTTATACTGTTTTTAGAGTCCCCCCCCCCCCCCATAACAAGGCCTGTCAGCGGCATCCCTTCTTCTCCGGGCAACAGAGGTAAGCTCTTTGTGATGTCATGTCCGTTGCTCTCCACTTTCTCTGTGGAGGGAGGTCCACTGTCTGACTTATAATGTTTTTAGAGTCCCCCCCCCCCCATAACAAGGCCTGTAAGCGGCATCCCTTCCTCTCCAGGCAACAGAGGTGAGCTCTTTGTGATGTCCGTTGCTCTCCACTTTCTCTGTGGAGGTAAGCCCACTGTCTGACTTATAATGTTTTTAGATTCCCCCCCCCCCCATAACAAGGCCTGTAAGCGGCATCCCTTCCTCTCCAGGCAACAGAGGTGAGCTCTTTGTGATGTCATGTCCGTTGCTCTCCACTTTCTCTATGGAGGTAGGTCCACTGTCTGACTTATAATGTTTTTAGACTCCCCCCCCCCATAACAAGGCCGGTAAGCCGCATCCCTTCCTCTCCAGGCAACAGAGTTGAGCTCTTTGTGATGTCATGTCCGTTGCTCTCCACTTTCTCTGTGGAGGTAGGTCCACTGTCTGACTTATAATGTTTTTAGAGTCCCCCCCCCCCATAACAAGGCCTGTAAGCGTCATCCCTTCCTCTCCAGGCAACAGAGGTGAGCTCTTTGTGATGTCATGTCCGTTGCTCTCCACATTCTCTATGGAGGTAGGCCCACTGTCGGACTTATAATGTTTTTAGAGATCCCACCCCCCTCATAACAAGGCCTGTAAGTGGCATCCCTTCCTCTCCAGGCAACAGAGGTAAGCTCTTTGTGATGTCATGTTCGTTGCTCTCCACTTCCTCTGTGGAGGTAGGTACACTGTATGACTTATAATGTTTTTAGAGTCCCCCCCTCCCTCCTTAACAAGGCCTGTAAGCGGCATCCCTTCCTCTCCAGGCAACAGAGGTGAGCTCTTTGTGATGTCATGTCCGTTGCTCTAAATTTCTCTGTGGAGGTTGGACCACTGTCTGACTTATACTGTTTTTAGAGTCCCCCCCCCCCCCCCATAACAAGGCCTGTCAGCGGCATCCCTTCTTCTCCGGGCAACAGAGGTAAGCTCTTTGTGATGTCATGTCCGTTGCTCTCCACTTTCTCTGTGGAGGGAGGTCCACTGTCTGACTTAGACTGTTTTTAGAGTCCCCCCCCCCCCCATAACAAGGCCTGTATGCGGCAGCCCTTCTTCTCCGGGCAACAGAGGTGAGCTCTTTGTGATGTCATGTCCGTTGCTCTCCACTTTCTCTGTGGAGGTAGGCCCACTGTCTGACTTATAATGTTTTTAGAGATCCCCCCCATAACAAGGCCTGTAAGCGGCATCCCTTCCTCTCCAGGCAACAGAGGTGATCTCTTTGTGATGTCATGTCCGTTGCTCTCCACATTCTCTGTGGAGGTAGGCCCACTGTCTGACTTATAATGTTTTTAGAGATCCCCCCCATAACAAGGCCTGTAAGCGGCATCCCTTCCTCTCCAGGCAACAGAGGTGATCTCTTTGTGATGTCATGTCATGTCCGTTGCTCTCCACTTTCTCTATGGGGGTAGGCCCACTGTCTGACTTATAATGTTTTTAGAGATTCCCCCCCTCATAACAAGGCCTGTAAGCGGCATCCCTTCCTCTCCAGGCAACAGAGGTGAGCTCTTTGTGATGTCATGTCATGTCCGTTGCTCTCCACTGTCTCTATGGAAGTAGGCCCACTGTCTGACTTATAATGTTTTTAGAGATTCCCCCCTCATAACAAGGCCTGTAAGCGGCATCCCTTCCTCTCCAGGCAACAGAGGTGAGCTCTTTGTGATGTCATGTCATGTCCGTTGCTCTCCACTGTCTCTATAGAAGTAGGCCCACTGTCTGACTTATAATGTTTTTAGAGATTCCCCCCTCATAACAAGGCCTTTAAGCGGCATCCCTTCCTCTCCAGGCAACAGAGGTGAGCTCTTTGTGATGTCATGTCCGTTGCTCTCCACTTTCTCTGTGGAGGTAGGCCCACTGTCGGACTTATAATGTTTTTAGAGATCCCACCCCCCTCATAACAAGGCCTGTAAGCGGCATCCCTTCCTCTCCAGGCAACAGAGGTGAGCTCTTTGTGATGTCATGTCCGTTGCTCTCCACATTCTCTATGGAGGTAGGCCCACTGTCGGACTTATACTGTCCCCCCCCCCCATAACAAGGCCTGTAAGCGGCATCCCTTCCTCTCCAGGCAACAGAGGTGAGCTCTTTGTGATGTCATGTCCGTTGCTCTCCACATTCTCTATGGAGGTAGGCCCACTGTCTGACTTATAATGTTTTTAGAGATTCCCCCCTCATAACAAGGCCTGTAAGCAGCATCCCTTCCTCTCCAGGCAACAGAGGTGAGCTCTTTGTGATGTCATGTCATGTCCGTTGCTCTCCACTGTCTCTATGGAAGTAGGCCCACTGTCTGACTTATAATGTTTTTAGAGATTCCCCCCTCATAACAAGGCCTGTAAGCGGCATCCCTTCCTCTCCAGGCAACAGAGGTGAGCTCTTTGTGATGTCATGTCATGTCCGTTGCTCTCCACTGTCTCTATAGAAGTAGGCCCACTGTCTGACTTATAATGTTTTTAGAGATTCCCCCCTCATAACAAGGCCTTTAAGCGGCATCCCTTCCTCTCCAGGCAACAGAGGTGAGCTCTTTGTGATGTCATGTCCGTTGCTCTCCACTTTCTCTGTGGAGGTAGGCCCACTGTCGGACTTATAATGTTTTTAGAGATCCCACCCCCCTCATAACAAGGCCTGTAAGCGGCATCCCTTCCTCTCCAGGCAACAGAGGTGAGCTCTTTGTGATGTCATGTCCGTTGCTCTCCACATTCTCTATGGAGGTAGGCCCACTGTCGGACTTATACTGTCCCCCCCCCCCCATAACAAGGCCTGTAAGCGGCATCCCTTCCTCTCCAGGCAACAGAGGTGAGCTCTTTGTGATGTCATGTCCGTTGCTCTCCACATTCTCTATGGAGGTAGGCCCACTGTCGGACTTATAATGTTTTTAGAGATCCCACCCCCCTCATAACAAGGCCTGTAAGCGGCATCCCTTCCTCTCCAGGCAACAGAGGTGAGCTCTTTGTGATGTCATGTCCGTTGCTCTCCACATTCTCTATGGAGGTAGGCCCACTGTCGGACTTATAATGTTTTTAGAGATCCCACCCCCCTCATAACAAGGCCTGTAAGCGGCATCCCTTCCTCTCCAGGCAACAGAGGTGAGCTCTTTGTGATGTCATGTCCGTTGCTCTCAACTTTCTCTGTGGAGGTAGGCCTACTGTCTGACTTATAATGTTTTTAGAGATCCCCCCCCTCCTTAACAAGGCCTGTAAGCGGCATCCCTTCCTCTCCAGGCAACAGAGGTGAGCTCTTTGTGATGTCATGTCCGTTGCTCTCCACTTTCTCTGTGGAGGTAGTGTCAGACGCACAGGAAACTCACAACAAAACTTATTCCAAAAGAAAATAGTTTTATTGATTAGCACTATACGCATTGGACTGAAAGTCAAATCTGACTCGAAGCCAGATTTGCCTCAGCTTATCAATACATTTCTCCCGCCCAAAACTTGACAGTTCCCAAGGAGGGGGGTTAGTGAGGAAAGACATATGTGAAACAAAAACAGGATTCCAAACTCCCATCCTTGAGAGAGGTGACAACAACCCTGTGAGCCCATAACAAGATAAGGTTAACATAACATCACTATTCTATTTTATTGCTTACAAACTACAAGGCCGGGGCTAGCAGGCGCCAGGCCCAATCAAGCAGTATAACTGACATGGAGGAACTCAGGCTACTTTATGACAGAGATTCTACAATCCTGACATCCCTCCGCATTAAAACTAACTTCACTCCCCCACCTAGCCGGCATCTACCGGACGAGGACAATCAGGGAATGCTCGGTGGAAAGCCCGGAGAAGGCGGGGTGCTTTCACATTCCCAGCCTCAACCCACTCTTTGTCCCCAGAGGGGAAATCTTTCCAATCGACCAGATATTGAAGGCGACCCTTATGCAAACGAGAGTCTAAAATTTGGTTGACTTCATAGTGGGTGTCTTTGTCGATGTAAATTGGCACAGGCGTAGCTGGGGGAGGGTGCCACTCGTCCGGGGCCGGAGCTCTTCGCAGCAGGCTGGAATGAAAAACCGAATGTACATTCCTATAAGTCTTTGGTAAAGCTAGCTCAACAGTCACATTATTAATCAGTTTTACCACTTTAAATGGTCCCACATATTTTGGGCCAAGCTTTTGGGATTTCTGTTGGCACCTCAGGTTCTTAGTAGACAAATAGGCCAGGTCTCCCACTTTCCATTCAGGTGCAGGTACTCTCTTTTTATCTGCTTGAGCTTTATAGGCTTGTTTTGCCTCCTTGAGGCTAGCAACAATTTCTGGCCAACCTGTACTGATGGTTGCTGCCCATTTATTTATGTCAGGAGCCTCAGTGGAGCTGAGCTCCCAGGTGGGGGCTGCCACTAAATCAGTTCCATACACCACCTTGAAGGGTGATACCCCTGTTGAGGCGTGGACCCCATTGTTATAGGCAAATTCAGCGAGTGGCAATAAGGAGACCCAGTTATCCTGCTGGTGATTGATAAAACAACGCAAATATTGTTCCAGGATTTGGTTTACCCTTTCGGTCTGGCCATTTGATTCAGGGTGATAGCCCGAAGTAAGGGCTTGCTCCACTCCCAATAGTCTTAAGAGTTCCCTCCAAAACTTGGAAACGAACTGGGGGCCCCGATCCGTCAGGACACGTGTCGGGATCCCGTGCAGACGTACCACGTGTTTAATGAAAAGAGAAGCCAATTTAGGTGCTGAAGGCACACCCGTGCAGGGAATGAAGTGAGCCTGTTTAGAGAAAGCATCCACTACTACCCATATTACGGTGTTCCCGTGGCTGGGAGGGAGGTCTGTGATAAAGTCCATAGTAACATCTGACCATGGACGAGAGGGGGTGGGCTGCGGCTGTAAAAGCCCTTTTTTCTTGCCCCCAGCCGGTTTTGAGGCAATACAAATGGGGCACCCCTGTACATATTTTTCCACATCTTTGCGCAGAGATGGCCACCAATACTGTCTCCTGACTAGGTGCAGAGTTTTCACAAAACCAAAATGTCCAGCAGTTTTTGCATCGTGGCAAAGTTTCAAAACTTTTCCCCTGACCGAAACAGGGACAAAGAGTCTCTCGCCCTTAAAAAAGAGCCCCCCCTTCTCCGTCAGATCGGGGCGGAGGGAGCAAAACTCCGGATCCTGTGACATCTCCTTCTGGACCCAGCCCCCTGGGATGGGCGTAACAGTCTTTGTGTGGCTACGCGTCACGGCGGCCATCCCCAGTTGGGCGGGGGTGAAAACGGTATCTACCAATGGGTCTCGTTTGCTGTTATACTGGGGCATGCGTGACAAAGCGTCTGCCAAAAAGTTCATTTTGCCTGGCAGATGCTTTAGGGAGAAGTTGAAGCGGGCAAAAAACTCCGCCCATCTCATCTACTTGGCGGAAAGCGAGCGGGGCTGCTTGAGTGCTTGAAGGTTTTTATGATCCGTCCAGACTACAAACGGGATCGCGGATCCCTCCAGCCAATGCCTCCAGGTGGAAAGGGCCAATTTTACAGCAGCGATTTTAGTTTGTCAAAAGCGTCTTGACAGGGGGGGGTCCAAAGCAGGGGCGCCCCCGGGCGGCTCGCCGTTTTACCCCCTTGTTTGGTCTTCAGCAAATCAGTGAGGGGCAACGCCACCTTGGCGAAGTTGGGGATAAAAGTCCTGTAAAAATTAGCGAACCCCAGGAAGCTTTGCAACTGCTTCCTGGTGCGGGGAGGTTCCCAAGCTAGCAAGCCACGCACCTTGCCAGGGTCCATCTCAATCCCAGCCTGGGAGACTCGGAAACCCAAAAACTCCACCGCATCGCGGTGGAACTCACATTTAGACAGTTTAGCAAACAATTGGTGCTTCCGCAAGCGGCTGAGCACTTCGCGGACCAGGTCCGCGTGACTCTCAGCATTCTCTGAATACACAAGAATATCATCAATGTACACCAACACCCCCTGGTACAACAAATCATGCATAATTTCATTTATCATATTCATGAACACGCCCGGAGCGCCGGCGAGGCCGAACGGCATTACGGTGTACTCAAACTGCCCTAGGGGAGTATTAAAAGCCGTTAAATATTCGTGCCCCTTTTTGATCCGGACTCGGTAATAGGCTTCCCTCAAATCCAGTTTCGTGAAGATCCGCGCCTTCCCCAGGTGGCCCAATAAGTCTTTTATCAGGGGGAGCGGGTAGGCGTTGCAGGTGGAAACCGCATTCAACCCACGGTAGTCAGTACACAAGCGCAGTGAACCGTCCTTCTTTTTTACGAAAAGGACCGGGGCTGCCAAGGAAGATGTGGCCGGTCTAATAAAACCCCTCGCCAGGTTTTTGTCCAAAAATTCCCTAAGGTCCGCCATCTCCCGCGGGCTCATGGAAATAAAGTTTGGCTTTGGGGAGAGGTTCCCCTTTCTTTAATTCGATGGCACAGTCAGTTTTACGGTGGGGGGGAAGTTGGTTGCACTCCACCTCCGCGAACACATCAGCAAAGTCCCGATACTCGGGAGGGAGCGCTGCCCCCCCGGATCCCAAAGCGGCCACAATCCCCGCACTTGGAGGATCCCGCGGTCGAGCGTGCTGCTCGCAGGCGGGAGAGGTAAATTCCACAGTCCCTTCTTTCCATTTCACTAGGGGGTCATGTTCCTTCAGCCAATTCAACCCTAACACACAAGGGAAAGCCGAGTGAGGGGCTACCAAAGGTTGGATTCGCTCCCAATGTTTTTTTATGTCCAAGTCCATGGGGCGCGTCTTTGCCGTGGCTTCCCCTCCGGGAGCACATTTCCCGTCTAATTGGGTGATTGGCAAGGGTTCCTTCAGTGGCACCTTTCCCACCCCCAAAGTCTCGGCCAGTGCCGGGCTCACTAGGGATTGGGTACACCCCGAGTCCACGATACACCGGACTCCCACTGTTTTCCCGGACTTGGGGTTGGAGAGATTGGCAGGTAGGAGTAGCAAGGGGGAATCACTCACCACGCGTTTGCCCCTGTTGGCGGCCTGCTGGCGGGGCGCCTTTACAGCAGACCGTCCTCGTTTCCCGACTGCTCCTCAGCTTGATCCTCGTCCTCCAGCTCGCTTCCCTCCTCCGAGTCGTCCACTGCCGGCACGGCAGCCACGGGCACCAGAAGAGACTTGGCGCTTTTCTTCGGAGTGGATTTCTTGGCAGGCTGGGCTTTCGGCGGAGGGCTGCTCACGGCCCTAGGGGTCGACGCCGCTTTCTTCGGGCAGTGTGCGAGGAAGTGCCCCGCTTGGCCGCAGCCCAGGCACAGCCCCTTTTCCATGCGCCGGGTGCGCTCAGACGGCTCCAACTTGGCTCGGGGCTTGGCTTTCGCCGGGGTGGAAGTTTTCGCCACGGTTTTGCCTGCCAAAACCTGAACCATCGAGGCTCGCTCCAATCGATTTTCCATCTCTCCAGCCAGTTGGACCCACCCCTCGACGGTGAGCGGGTCTTCCAGGAGGAGGCATTTATCTGCCAGGGTAGGATTGAGGCCCCCCACAAACGCCAGCACGCGTTGGGGTTCTGTCCAGTCCGGTACAGAGGAGGCCAGCTCTTTAAATTCCCTGGCGTACTCGACCACTGACAACTTCCCTTGCCGGTGGGCCCTGAGTTTTTTCTCCGCAGTCTCCCGTTCGAACGGCTCCACGTACATCTGGCGCAGGGCCCGCATAAAGTGGTTGTAGTCGCGGATGGCCTGGGGGTGGTAGCGGTACAAGTCCACGAACCATTTGGCAGCTTTGCCTTCTAGGGCTTGACCCACGAAACGCACCCGCTCAGCGTCGTCCTGGAAAGTGAACCCCATGTCCATCATGTAGGCCTGGAGGTGCACCAGAAATGTAGGGAAATCGGAGGGATCCCCAGCAAATTTAGCCTTGAATTTATAGGTGTTCCGCAACTCCACTCCACGGAGGTGGGCGGGTAGGCGCCCTGGGCCCCAATCCGCAGGTGCCGGGGCCTGGGCCAGAGGTCTTGCGCCACGGCCGATGCCTCGTCCTAGCCCCGCTGCCACTCTTGCTCGTTCCGCTACCCGCGCCGCCTCTGCTGCCCGCGCGGCCGCCACCGCTGCTTCGCGCGCCGCTGCTGCTGCCGCCGCCTCGGCTCCCGCAACGTCTGCCGCCGCCGCTGCCGCTGCTGCTGCTCCCTCGCCGCCATCCGCGCCGTCCCCTCCGGCTCCATCGCCACCCGCGCCGCCGTCGTCCTCTCGCTCCTCGTCCTCGTCTTCTCCTTCCCTCTGCGCTCTCGCCCGAGCCGCCGCCTCCGCCTCGATCTCTAGCTGTGCTCTGGCCCTGGCCACCGCCTCAGCCTTCACCGCTGCTTGCGTGTCCGCCATGCCGTGTTCCCGCAGTGCAAGCCCACCGCTCGCTCTTCGCAGACTGGTATCGTGCGCACCACCCCCGAGCACTTCCTTTAGCAGGCGTTGTGTTCGGCGTTTCTCCTCCGGATCCAGCCGACCCGAAAGATTCTGCAGCCAGTTAGTCACCCTGTCCAGCTTGTACTGCAAGTCCTGTGTCTCACCCACAGGCTCCAGCGCGTAGCTAGGCAGTCCCAGGTGCTCCGGCCACCGTTCGTCCCCAGTAGGGCGGTCGTATTTTGACAATCGCCTGCGCTGGGTGACGTGTCGTTCCAAAAATTCCTCGGGCCCTGGGGTTGTCCCCGAGAGTACCCGCATCATGCCCGAGCTGTGCGGCCCAGCACCAGCGCCGTCGCCCTGGGAGAGGTCCCAATCCAGGCCCTCTCCCTGCTCGGAAAAAGTATGTCCCTCGCCCTGCATTTTGCAGGTGAAAGGAGTTGTGAGATTTGACTTGATGTCAGACGCACAGGAAACTCACAACAAAACTTATTCCAAAAGAAAATAGTTTTATTGATTAGCACTATACGCATTGGACTGAAAGTCAAATCTGACTCGAAGCCAGATTTGCCTCAGCTTATCAATACATTTCTCCCGCCCAAAACTTGACAGTTCCCAAGGAGGGGGGTTAGTGAGGAAAGACATATGTGAAACAAAAACAGGATTCCAAACTCCCATCCTTGAGAGAGGTGACAACAACCCTGTGAGCCCATAACAAGATAAGGTTAACATAACATCACTATTCTATTTTATTGCTTACAAACTACAAGGCCGGGGCTAGCAGGCGCCAGGCCCAATCAAGCAGTATAACTGACATGGAGGAACTCAGGCTAATTTATGACAGAGATTCTACAATCCTGACAGGTAGGCCCACTGTCTGACTTACGAGAAGACTCTCGTGGGTCCCTTGGACTGCAAGCTGAACAAACTGGTCAGTCCTAGAGGAGATCAGCCCTGACTGCTCCTTAGAAGTCCAGATCCTGAAGATGAAACTTAAATACTTTGGCCACCTCATGAGAAGGAAGGACGCCCTGGAGAAGAGCCTAATGCTGGGAGCCATTGAGGGCAAAAGAAGAAGGGGACAACAGAGAATGAGGTGACTGGATGGAGTCACTGAAGCAGTCGGTGCAAACTTAAATAGATTCTGGGGAATGGTAGAAGACAGGAAGGCCTGGAGGATCATTGTCCATGGGGTCGCGATGGATCGGACACGACTTCGCACCTAACAACTATAACAACATGCACTAAATGTCACGTTTAGAACAAAACTGTAAATGATGACATCTCATTGGAATGACAATTGGATTCACGCAAAACTTATCCAACAGAATCACCATAGGATCTAACCATAGGGTTTGTAGCAAATCCTAGAATAACACGATGACATCACTTCTAGTTTAACATTGGCAATGACATTGCTCATAGGTGTAATGCTGGCAAACCCCCCCCCCCAGTTCTCCCAGTGAGTTGCTGGCAAGTCTTCAACCACCTCAGCAGCATCTCATCCCGCCCTTATTCTCTGTAGGCCCGGCCTAAGTGGTTTGAGGACAGCAGGTCTGATATCATCCAATAGCTTGCATAACTAAGAAGCACTCAGCATCAGCCTGCACCGGCTTCTGCCTCTTAATGTTCCAGCTCTGCTCTCCATTGGTTCCTGCTATGGAAACCTGGAGTTCCTCCAGACACATCTAAAAGCCAGCGGCAGAAGCCCGGAGGAAGCCGCCTCACTGCTACTTCTTAAACCAGCCATTAGCTGTATTGCAATAGAAGGTGCTTCTCCGTCCTCTCTAAGACGCTGTTCTTGCTGTGCTAAAATAGAGCTAAAATATTCAAAGTCAATGACTTGACTTCAAGAGGGTGCTGTGGGGAGGGTTGGCTGGTGCACTATGGAATAGCACCTTTAAGACCAACAAAGCTTGCCCTCGAAAGCTCACACCTTGAATAAATCTTTGTTGTTCTTAAAAGTGCTACTGGACTCTGATTTTATTGTGCTACTTCAGACCAACACGGCTACCCATTTCAATCTATGAAAATTGTGGCATTTCAGTATTTTACAGCTTCTTATTTTCCAGGGACCAAATGAAGTCAAGTCATGTAACACCTGGATTCTTCCGCTTGTTGGAGAAAATGGGGTGGGCAGTATTTCACCTAGCTCTTGAAATAGTACTGTATTTCTCTCGTTTAGAAACTGTTTAATTATACTGGGGAAAGAGAAGAAAAGCTTTTACCTCACTGGATTGCCTTCTGCTAGATGTGGCCATGGGGAAAATAATTTTAAAATACATATTTTCATGATTGGGCTGCCATTCCAAGAAAAACATATCTAGTACACAATGGAATAGGTTGTTTGGTGGCTTGACATGAGGATGAGAGGAATACAAAAGAAAGCCGGTCCCATCACTTCTGTATGCTGATGTACCAAGCGAGAGCACACCTAGGAATGACAGACTCCAGGTGAGTCCTGTGGATCCCCCTTTTTACAGCTCATCTCCCGGCGAAAGAGATCAGTTCCCCTGGACAAAAGAGATGCTTCAGAGGCTGGATTTAGGGATGCCATCCTCCAGATGGGACCTGGGGATCCCCCAGAACTATTATTATTATTATTATTATTATTATTATTATTATTATTATTATTATTATTATTATTATTATTATTATTATTATTATTATTATTATTATTATTATTATTATTATTATTATTATTATTATTATTATTATTTCGATTTATTTCCCGCCACTCCCAAATGGCTCGTGGCAGGTTACAGTGTCTTAAAACCCCATTAAAACTCCCATTAAAAGACTTTAAAATGTCACAACATGGCAGCACAATAATAAGATCCCCTTCCTACCCCCCTTTCTAAAATAGGGGGAGTGGAGGAGAAGGAGGTCAATGATGTTCAAGAAGCCCGGGGGAGAGCAGTCGATGTACCCCAGCAGCCCCAGCCTCAACCATAAACCTGGCGGAAGAGCTCCTTCTTGCAGGCCCTGCGGAACGTTGAAAGGTCCCGCAGGGCCCGCAGCTCTCTGGCAGGGGGCTCATGGGAATTGTAGTCCATGGACATCTGGAGGGCCGCAGTTTGACTACCCCTGCTCCAGATATTTCCCATCCCAGAGTTGGCAACCATAAATTTATTTCAAAGAATCATGCAGAAGTTGCCATATTAATTAGTGGGAAGAGAGATCCACTTTGTATCAGGACTGCAGACACCAGAATATCTTGTGTCTAGGGGTGTAGGCTTCGGCTTGCTTTGGCTTGCTTTGGCCGCCTTGGTGATTACCAAAGCCCAAGGCGGTCTGCCCCACGGCACAGAGAGGAGGGGCAGCAGCAGAACACCAGCCGACAGCCACATGTAGGTGCAGAGCTCTGCACCTGTATGTGCCCGCCAGCTGGTGCACCACTGCCACCCCTCCTCTCCACGCCCCGCTGCTGGCCTCCTACCCACTGCTTCGGGCTTCGGTGATCACTGGGGCGGCTGAACTGAGCCAAAGCGCACAACGGGTCTGCCCTCATGCATCCAAAATTCTGCTGACCTCCCTCCCTAATCCTGTAAATTAGCGATCCCCAACCTGTGGGCCGCGGACCACATGTGGTCCTTCGACTAATTGGAGGTGGGCCCCGAAGGACGCCTTCTCCCCCCCTCCCCCCCGGCCCTTTACTTCATCCCCCCCTTTACAACACACTTCGGGTGTCCTTGTCTCCCGTCACTCCCAGATGGGACTATCTCGTTGCAGAGAAACAAGCTCAGGGTTCCCATTGATTTGTCATTGTCAGGAGTTAAAATTTCCATGAAAATAAAATGTTCCTTATGTCCATTGTTGTGGTGTGTCTGTCTCTTATTTTGAAGGGATGTTTAAACATTACCATGGCGATCAGAGAGCATTAGGGCAGTGGCTGAGAGTAGAGGAGTAAACTACCCCCTCGCCCCCACCGGGCCTCAGTAAAAGGCGTTGAGTGGTCCCCGGTGATAAAAAGGTTGGGGACCACTGCTCTAAATCAGGGGTAGTCAAACTGCAGCTCTCTAGATGTCCGGAGGGGCTCCTGGGAATTGTAGTCCATGGACATCTGGAGGGCCGCAGTTTGACTCCCCCTGCTCTAAATACTAAACATCCAATCAAACACTATCAGTACCCGCATCTCGCAGCCCTCTGAGCAGGGGATGGCCAGGCAAATTAGCTTTAGCTGTAACTTCTGGATTTAAAATGTATAATGTTTTAGAGTGCCCTTAGAAGGATATTATAGAATTGCAGAATGTACTCAGGAGCCAGTAAACAAAACAAAACAAAACAGCTCGGTGACTCGAACTGCTGTGCTTTCTGTTTTTAAAAGTACCGCGTTATAAAAGTGTCGACGTGGAAAAATGATCCTGTCAACCACCTAGAAAGGATAACAAAAAGCTTGGCTGTGCACCTTTCCTCTAAAAGGACTGTATGGTTGGCAAAAAGTCTGTTTGTGACCACCAAAGAGAGAACCATGATAAGGACCTCATTTAGGGTAACCAGATTTCAACATTGGCAAAGCGGGACAGCATTCTTGATTTAAAAATTGGTCTATATGGAGCAACAAAAAGTTTCATAGAACGCATAGAACACAAAAATAGTATTGTAATATATATATTTTTAATTTCAACATATATACAATTTGCCAGGTGCCCCCAGATGTCCCTCCAAAAGTGGGACAATCTGGCCACCTTAATCTCATTGTCTTCCCCAATGCAGAAGGCATTTTCACGCTCGGGAACTGCAACAGGCATCATGAGATGAGCGCTAATTTGCTTATACAGGGGGAGACACCGAGAAGCTGGTAATCTAATCACGGGATGAAGAACAACAGACGGTTTCTCTGCTTATATGACAGGAGCACACAGACTGCAGCTGCCGAAACATATGGCTTTGCCTTGGAAGCCAATCAGCCGTTATTGGCTTGTTGAGGCTTTTGAAGGGGAGGGAGATCTATGGCCCCATACATGCCCCTGACACAGCATCACGTGGAGCTGGAAGCACACCCAGTCATGGCCAGTGATGATACCCCAGTGCACATGTACACAGGGGAAGGCCTGGCATTCGCATGCCAGCGTCAGGGATGTCCAGCCGCCAGGTGAGGCTGGGGAACCCTCAGAACTCCACCAGACTATAGAAAATGGATGCTTTGGAAGGTGGAATTTACCAAGCACGAGAAGAGGAGAAACAGGAAGTAAACATAATGTGCTGATATCACCCAGGAGCTCCACAGGCACATCAAGCTAATTCTACCATAGAGTTTTTGCCCAAAATATAGAGTGTTTCTCCCAGTGTCACCAATGTGGCAACGTCTCTTCTGGGTGACGTCACATTCCTCCCTGCTACTGAAATGCATGCACCCCCATCCCCCTCAAGGAACTACGGGGGACCTGGCAGCCCCTGAATTGACTCTGTCACATTGTACCCCACAGAGGTCCCTAACCACCCCGAGCCCCATCCCCAAATCTCCCAGCCTGGATCTGGCCACCCTATGTTGCACCCCACACTGGGGGCCAGTCTGGACTTGGCCACCCTATAAATCATGCTGCCTGGGCCCTACATTTTCTAGCAGGGTCCACATGTCCCCCCCTGTTTGCTTGCCTATACTCTGTAAGGTTGCTAGCCCTGGGCAGGGTTTAAGGGGTGGGGGACTTAGCAGGGTACAATGCCATAGAGCAAGAGTGGCCAAACTGTGGCTGTCCAGATGTTCATGCTCCTTTGTAGTCCGCGGACATCTGGACAGCCACATTCTGGCCACCCCTGCTATAGAGTTTGACCTCCAAAGCAGCCATTTTTTTTTCAAGGAAGCTGATCTCTGTCACCTAGAGACAAATTGTAACACCAGGAGACTCCAGGCCCCACCTAGAGGTTGGCATCCATAGTACTCTACCCTCCATGGTCCTAGCTGTATGCTGTTCTCGGCATCATCAGGGAACTGGAATGTGGGAGGACCAGGCTTCCTCAACCAGGGTTTCATGAAAGTGTTTCCTGATTGGGTGGGAGTTAATTTTTATATTGTTTTTTTAATTTGTTGAACATTTATCAGGTGATGGGTCCATATATGGTCACGTTGACTCCTCCCAAAATGGCCAATGATGGGCCTGGAGGAGGTGGGAAGGGGAGGGGCCCTGGGTGGGCGTGTCCACAGTTACATTTCCCAACCATCTTCTGCACGATCACGCCACTCCTGGGGTTTCTCGAAGCCTGAAGAATGTTTCAGGGGTTTCTCAATGGTAAAAGAGTGAAGAAAAGCTGGGCAGGGCAAAGTGAGCAGCAAATATCTGAGTGGCACTCTTGTGGTGAAATCTATGCTGACAGGCAGAAAACTGATTTATTTGCCATGTAGTGCTGGGGGAGCTTTGTGTGGATATGGTAGACCAGGGGTAGTCAAACTGCGGCCCTCCAGATGTCCGTGGACTACAATTCCCAGGAGCCCCTGCCAGCATTCACTGGCAGGGGCTCCTGGGAATTGTAGTCCACGGACATCTGGAGGGCCGCAGTTTGACTACCCCTGTGGTAGACAGTCAAATCAGTGGGTTCTAGATCAAATCAAGCCTGAACTCCCCCTAGAAGCTGCTGTACTTTGGTCACATCATGAGAAGACAAGAGTTGCTGGAAAAGACCATCATGCTAGGAAAAGTTGAGGGTGTCAGGAAAAGGTAGGAGGATTACTCAAGAAAGGAAACCTCAGCACCCCACAGGGTTGCCAGCTCTGGGTTGGAAATACTTGGATATTTTGGGGGGCGGAAGAGAGAGAGAGAGAGAGAGCGGGTTTGAGGAGAACAGGGACCTCAGCATGGTACAATGCCAGAAAGCCCACCCTCCAGGGAAGACATTTTCTCCAAGGGAACTGATCCCTGTCATCTGGAGATTAGTTGTAAAAGTGGGAGATCTCCAGGAGGCTTGTGCAATTCGGCCGCTTCGGAATTCCGCACCTGAGTGGTTGCGCCCACTGTCATGCCGCTGCCGGCACCGCCCTCCCTACCCCGCTGCGCTCGAAGGGAACAGCTGCCAAAGCGGCCGAATCGCACAAGCCTAATCTCCTGGTTTCAATAGAGGTTGGCAATCTTACCCGAGCAAGATTGTTAACAAGAGGACACCTTGTAGGTCTTTGCTTCATGGGATCACCATGAGTAAGAAATGAGGTACTTAACAAGCACAAAGGGCATTCTCACTGTGTTCAAGTGCTTAGCTTTTAAACACAAGATATCTTCGTAACACAGCTAAAAATTCCCCATGTGGTGATCCTCTCAAAGGGGCTAAGAAATGGCGGGGGGAAATGCCATCCCAAACAAACATTGTTTGTTGACTGTTTTCTTCTAAAACAGAACAAAGCTGTTTCTGCTGTCTCTGCCTCATGTCTCCATTTGTCAGCCAAAAACAATATTATGCCCTAGAATAACCAAAAAAATGGAGAATTCTTTAAAGGAATAGGAAAAATAGCGTAGAGCATTTGAAGGGATTTTTAACTTCTGGCACACGTACCTGTCTCCTGATGGGGAAGACCACCTACCAGGGAGGTCCCCAATCTTGGTGACAATGCGGGCAAATTTGGAATTTTGAAGAAATGGAGCCCTAGCCTGTGCCACTGCAAAGTCCCCTTCCATACCCTAACATGGCAAATACCACTGCTCAGGTAGGTAACCAAAATCAGTTTATTGAATAACATACAGGAGATCACTGCGCCAAATGTAACTCGTGGAACAGAGGGCAATTCTGCACTCGTTCAAAATTGCACAATGGTTGCAAATTGAAATCGCTACTGATTTGCTGTTATGCACGTCGTTGACAATCTGCAACACTCCTGAAACCGACCCGCAAATAGTGCTTCATTGTAGCGCTTTCAGGGAAATCCCAAAAAGTGGATTCACCATCCAGAAAGCGCTACACTCTTGCAACCAATCTGTAACACTAGCGGGAAAGTTCTGTGTGTTACCATTGTTGCGGTTTCTGCAAAGTCCCTCCCCCTGGCTCTCTCCTCTGATCTTCCGGCAAAGCAATCGCCATTTTTTTCTCGAAGCGAGCGGAGATCAACGCACCGGCGAGCCGTTTACCCAGCGAGGCTTCCCCTGCCGCAGTCCCTCCCCAGAGCTGTTTAAAGTCACCAAGCACCAAGCAACACACAGCCCCGTTTGCTGGTTTATTTTCCCTTTATTTTTCACTCTATTTTCGGCCGAACATCGCGCCCGTGCGGGGGGGGGGTATTTTTTTTCCACTTGGGAGGAGCATGGCAACGATGAAACGGCAGCTCAAACACCACCTGCTAGCTAGATGGGTCTCTCCGTTGCAACGGATCAACACAGATTCTTTGCAACGTGTTTTTTTTTTTTTAACTTCCTTAAAGGGAAAGGGGCTTTTCAGGAGCATGATAACGGCTGCCCATTGGCTGCTCGTTTGATTGACGGCCAGGGGCAGGACAAAGCTCAGCAATATTGCTTCCTGGCTAGCGATTTTTGCTGAGACCAGAAACCTGTGGGAAACTATAGAAACGCAACTGGATTCCACTACGAAGACAGGTATGCATAACAACGAATTCCACTATTTAAAATGGCGTTTTTTCGTTCCGCAACCTATTTGCTACATAGATCCTGGTGCGGAGTGGCCCAGAGGAATTGACTGCGAAAAAGCCCTGAGGTTCGAGCTGAGATAATATAGGCATAGGACCCCCCCCCCCCGTCCAATCAAAAACACAGGAAGCCCTTTCCCATGCCTAGCCAGGTGAGGAATCTAGAGACAAAGGGGCTGGGAAAGTTGACCAGATGACCTCCTCTAAGCCAAGAGTTGTCAACCCCTGGCCGCAAAGGCCTCAGTACTGGGCCGGCGGTGGCCGCACCTGCCTCTCCCTCCCCAGCAGTAAGAAGCTCGACAGGCCGCGAGCGAAGCGGCCGCTGAAGCAACTGCTTTGCTCGAGGCCCAGCTAGCTTCTCGCAACAAGAGGGGGGGGAAAGGCAGGCGCAGCCGACAGCACACCGGGGGACGCAAATGCTCATGTGCGGAGCTGCTGCGCACGTGCATTTGCACCACTGTTCGCGCAAATATGCATGCGTGGCAACTCTGTGCATGGATGTTAGCGCCCCTGCTGGCGCAAACTCGCATGTGCGGCAGCTGCGCATGCGCAGTGCCCAGGCCATCGGCTCTCCCCCACCCCCGGAGGTGGTCCTCAACCGCAAAAAGGTTGGGGACTGCTGCTCTAGGCTATACCAACGGTAATTTACCATTTCAAAAATGCAGGGAGAGATGCAGGGAGAGAAAGATGCAGGGAGAGAATTCACACTTCCAACAGAAAATCAGCGTAGAGTAAGAGGCACCCAAGAAGCGGGGAATCTCCACCCCCCTCAGGGAGAACTCAGAGGGGGATCCAGAGGAAAAGGGTAAGGCACCTGACCTCCAGGTAAGGTACTTGATCTCCAACTATCTTAATTCATCAGCATGATCAGTCTCCCTAGACTAGTGGTCCCCAACCTTTCTGTGGTCAGGGACCGCCTCCAGGGTGAGGGGAGAGCCGACGGCCCGGGCGCCGCACAGCAGCTGTGCGCAGTTGCGCATGCGCAGTTGCTGCACATGTGCATTTTCACCACCAGGGGGCGCTAACACGCACGCGGCAACTGCGCATGCACGTTTGCATGACCGGCGTGCCGGCGGCCGCGTCTGCCTCTTCCCCGAGCTTCTTGCTGTGAAGGCAAGGCGACAGTATATAGCCTTGCCGAACTCCTTTCTCAATTTTGAACCAACCATGTTCAGTTCTCACTGTTGCATCTTGACCTGCATATAAATTTCTCAAGAGACAAATAAGATGATCTGGTATTCCCATCTCTTTAAGAACTTGCCACAATTTGTTTTGCTCCACACAATCAAAGGCTTTAGCATAATCAATGAAGCAGAAGTAGATGTTCTTCTGGAACTCCCTAGCTTTCTCCATGATCCAGCGTATGTTGGCAATTTGATCTCTAGTTCCTCTGCCTCTTCGAAATCCTGCCTGTATTCCTTGGGATTGGAATGTAAACTGACCTTTTCCAATCCTGTGGCCATTGTTGAGTTTTCCAAATTTGCCGGCATATTGAGTGTAGCACATTTACTGCATTGTCCTTTAAGATTTTGAATAGTTCAACTGGAATGCTTTCACCACCACTAGCTTTATTGTTGCTCAGACTTCCTAAGGCCCATTTGACTTCACATTCCAGGATGTCTGGCTCCAGGTGAGTAACTACCCCATTGTGGTCATCAGGGATGTTACGTTTGCTCTTGTATAGTTCTTCTGTATAATTTTGCCACCTTTGTTTAATCTCTTCTGCTTCTGTGAGGTCCCTACCATTTTGGTCCCTTATCATACCCATCTTTGCATGAAACGTTCTCTTCATATCTCCAATTTTCTTGAAAAGATCTCTGGTCCTCCCCATTCTATTGCTTTCTTCTATTTGTTTGCACTGTTCATTTAAGAAGGCATTCTTATCTCTTCTAGCTTTTCTCTGGAATTCTGCATTCAATTGGGTGTATCTTTCTCTTTCTCCCTTGCCTTAAACTGCCCTTCTCTCCTTAGCTACTTGTAAAGCTACTCAGACAGCCATTTTGATTTCTTGCATTCCTTTTTCTTTGGGATGGTTTTAGTTGCTACCTCTTGTACAATGTTGCGAACCTCCGTCCATAGTTCTTCAGGCACTCTGTCTATCAGATCTAATTCCTTAAATCTATTTGTCACCTCTACTGTATATTTGTCGGGGATATGATTTAGTTCATACCTGAGTAGCCTAGTGCTTTTCCCTACTTTCTTCAATTTAAGCCTACGTTTTGCAACAAGAAGCTGATGATCTGAACCACAATCAGCTCTTGGTCTTGTTTTTATTGACTGTATAGAGGTTCTCCATCGTTGGCTGCAGAGCACATAGTCAATCTGATTTCTGTATTGACCGTCTGGTGATGTCCATGTGTAGAGTCGTCTCTTGGGTTGTTGGAAAAGAGTGTTACTATGACCATTGTATTCTCTTGACAAAATTCTACCAGTCTGGGCCCTGTTTCATTTTGTACTCCAAGGCCAAACTTGCCGGTTATCCCGGTTATCTTTTGGCTTCCTACTTTAGCATTCCAATCCCCCATGATGATAAGCACATCATTTTTTGGCGTTGCTTCTAGAAGGTGTTGTAGGGCTTCATAGAACTGGTCAACTTCATCCTCTTCAGCAGCAGTGGTTGGGGCATAGACCTGGATTACTGTGATGTTGAATGGTTTGCCTTGGATTCAAATGGAGATCATTCTGTCATTTTGGGGATTGTATCCCAAGACTGCTTTTCCTACTCTCTTATTGATTATGAAGGCTACTCCATTTCTTCTGCGAGATTCTTGTCCACAGTAGTATACCTGATGGTCATGTGAATTAAATTCACCCATTCCTGTCCATTTTAGCTCACTGGTTCCTAAAATGTCGATGTTCAGTCTTGTCATTTCTTGTTTAACCACGTCCAGCTTGCCTTGATTCATGGATCATACGTTTCAGGTTCCTATGGAATAAAAATCTTTACAGCATCGGACTGTCTTTTCGCCACCAGTTACTTCCACAACTGAGCATCCTTTCGGCTTTGGCCCAGCCGCTTCATTCATTCTGGTGCTACTCGTACTGGCCGTCTGCTCATCCCCAGTAGCATATGGGACACCTTCCGACCTGAGGGGCTCATCTTCCGGTGTCATCTCGTTTTGCCTTTTGAACCTGTCCATTGGGTTTTCATGGCAAAGATACTGGAGTGGTTTGCCATTTCCTTCTCCAGTGGATCATCTTTTGTCAGAACTCTTAGCTATGACCTGTCCGTCTTGGGTGGCCCTGCACGGCATAGCTCATAGCTTCACTGAGCTACGCAAGCCCCCTTGTCAGGGCAAGGCAGCGATCCTTGAAGGGGGAGAATCACCTACTCGCTCATGAATCTATTCGACCACCGGGGTTGCTGGGATATAAGCGATCAGCTGTATACACAACATGAAGAATGTCCCACAGGGGGCATCCGAGGAGATGAGATTTAACATAGTTTCGGAACTTCTTGGCATTTTCCAGATAGGCTCCTCCTATATCCAGATTGGCTCAGCTGGAGATTTCCTGCTCCTTTGAAGACATTTCCTTCCTGCCGTGACTCTTGAGAGCTCATCCCCTGCCACAGGTCCTCCCGCACTCTTGCTCTTTTGAATCTCTGGGGGTTATAATTCCGATATGGAGCGATGCTTTCACCCCCGTCTTCACACGGGTCAGTTTGTGAATAACGAATGTCACAGTTGCAACCGTTAGAATTAGGAATCCGTTCAACTGTCGGCCTGCGGTGTCACCCTGAGTCCACGAGGGGGAGCTAGAGAGTGGGGCATTCCTTATAAGGAAGAAAAGGCGCCGTTTCCCCCAAGGATCAGAGGCCTGAAGCTGCAGGGAGAAGCCTAAATATTAACGTTTAGGCAGGAAGGGTTATTATGCCAATTACTGGAAGGGGGGAACGTGTCTCTATCCATTGTCTGTTATTCTGGATTTGGATGGTTGTTGGGAGCATCTGAAACAAATGTTATATGGATTCCCCGGCCAGGAATCCCCAGCCGGCCAGTATTTACTGACACGGCAGTCACAGGAGCACAGGAGACCCTATGGCTGATCATGCACGGGCGGGAGAAGCCAGGCGGCACACGCCCGGCAGTGGAGCCAGTTCCTGCTGATGCACGATGTCGCCGTCAGCCTGGCCCCCTCCCAGCCCTAGCCAGCTCTAGGGACTCCGATGCCCTGCCGGAAGGGAATGCTGATTTTCCCTTTTCTCACGCGGATGCCATTGGCACCTTTGCCAAGCCAGACCCACCTCCTAGGGCAGGGGTAGTCAAACTGCGGCCCTCCAGATGTCCATGGACTACAATTCCCAGGAGCCCCCTGCCAGCATTCGCTGGCAGGGGCTCCTGGGAATTGTAGTCCATGGACATCTGGAGGGCCGCAGTTTGACTACCCCTGCCCTAGGGTATCCCAGCAGAGAGGCGAAAGGCCCCAGTTGGCTCCATAGTGCTTCTCGCGGCTCTGGGGCAGACGGTGTACACTGCTGTGCATAATCGAGCAATAACATCCGAGTTCCTGGTCCCAACAAATGAGTGATTCAGTGCTTCAGGAGAGCCAGTTTGGGGCAGTGGTTAGGAGTGCGGACTTCTAATCTGGCATGCCGGGTTCAATTCTGCTCTCCCCCACATGCAACCAGCTGGGTGACCTTGGGCTCTCTATGGCACTGATGAAGCTGTTCTGACCAGCAGGAATCTCAGGGCTCTCTCAGCCTCACCCACTGTACAGGGTATTGGTTGTGGTGAGAGGAAAGGGAAGGCGATTGTAAGCCGCTTTGAGACTCCTTCGGGTATGGAAAAGCGGCATATAAGAACAAACTCTTCTTCTTCTTCTTCTGCATGGTGTAGTAGTCAGCATGCTGGACTACTCATGCTGTGAAAACGTTCTGGGTGCCCTTGGGCCAGTTACACATGCTTGCTGGGTGTCTGTTGTGGGGAGAGGAAGGGAAAAAAGGTATTTGTGAGGCACTTGAGACTCCTTTGGTTGGGGAAAAGTGGGATATACAAAGGAGCTCTTCTTTTCTCTCAGCTGAACCTACCTCAGAGGGTTGTTGAAAGGTTAAAATGGAGGAGAAGTGAAGGATGTAAACTGCTTTCGGTCCCCCTCGCAGGGGATGAATGAATTAAGTAAAGAAATAATAATAACTTCTCCACTTCCTATTATTTTCTTAGTAAACCGAACTTGGATACCTATTTTAACAGCCATAAGAACTAGACAGTTTTATTAAACCAGCTTAGTGTAGTGGTTAGGACTGTGGACTAATCTGGCAAGCCAGGTTTGATTCC